>NC_137674.1:13554243-13569243 GCF_963989245.1 Nansenia antarctica
GGGCAACTATAACAGCTAGCAAACACTTCCTGTAGCCAGCTAAGAGTCCTTCAATTCTTGTTTTTGGAATTTCCCCCCATTCTTCCTGGCAGAACACCTCTAGCTTAGAAATATTCTTCGGCCTTCTTGTATACTTGTGTGTATGTAACCTGCGTGCATGTTTGAGATCTCTCCACAGATTTCCAATAATATTCAAGTCTGGGGACTGTGATGGCCATTCCAAAACCTTCATCTGTCTTTCCTGAAGGTACTTCATGGTTGATTTTGAGGTATGCTTCGGGCCATTATCTTGCTGGAATACCCAACCTCTCTTCAACTTCAATGTCTGGACTGACCTTCGAACATTAGCCTCTAGAATGTCTTGATATTTGGTGGAATACATTCTTTCTTCCGTCCACACAATATTGCCTGTACCCCCAGCTGCTACACAACCCCAAAGCATAATGGATCAACCTCCATGTTTAACAGTTGGCAAGATGTTCTTCTCTATAAATGCTTCACCCTTTTTTCTCCAAACATACCTTCTTTGGTTGTGGTCAAAAAGTTTAATTTTGTTTTCGTCAGTCCAAAGCACATTGTTCTAATAGGCTTCCGGTTTCTCAGGGTTTTCTTTTGCATACTTCAGACGCTTCATTTTGTGTTGAGGTCGTAGGAAAGGCTTCTTTCTGGCAATTCTTGCAATTCTGCCATGTAGGTCTTTGTTGTTTAAGGTACGCTGTATTGTTGTCCTGTGAACAACTAGACCGGTGTCTGCTACTCTTTTTTGCAGCTGTTTTGCAGTGATGTGTGGGTTCTTCTGAGCATTTCTCACCAGATCTCAGGCTATTCTATGTGAAATTTCTCTTGGTCTTCCAGATCTTGCTTTGACTTCAATTGTTCCATTTATTTTCCATTTTCTGATGATGTTTCTGACAGTGGAAATGGGTAGTTTGAAACATTGCGAGATTTTTTTGTAGCCTTCTCCTTGATGGTGGAATCAACTATCTTGATTCTGACATCCTTGGACAACTGTTTAGACCAGGGGTCCCCAAACTTTTTTCTGTGAGGGCCACATCATTTTTCCTTTCTGTGATGGGGGGCCTGGGTCGGTCTCTAACATAAAATAATATGGAACGGAGTGAAATGGAGGCGGTTGCGCAAAGCAATTGCGCGCAGGAGAGCACTGGTGGACGCAAACAAAGTCTAAACAGTTGAATTTGGATGGAATTTATACCTATAGTGATATGTCAATGAAATATAATCAGTTTTACAGTCTGATACATGAGGGAGGACCCTCATCATACACGGGGGGACCCATGAAGCAGGGCTGTCTGGGGGTCCTTAAACGAGCATCAAACACTTAATTTCTACCATTCTGGTGAATTGATATGCACCAATTTGTGACCTTTCTGCATCAATTTATGGTGGAAATGTCATTATTTATGCAAAGGAAAACACAATATTCAGGCACCAGATGATCAAAATATAATGTAATATAATGCAATATAAGGCTCTCAGGCATTCTGTACTTTCAAATATGTATTCTCCTTGAGCAGTCAACATCAACTATCAGCTATTTCACTAGCAAAAACTAAAGATAACTTATTTGCGAAACAGCGCCCCCGCCACCACGTCGGCGCAGTGCCGCTATTGCAGTCAGAAATGACAGAAATCCACCGAGTGCAACGCCTGTAGAAAATTGACGTTGTTCAAAGGGCCGGTCCAAGTGTGGGGGTGGGCCGTGTCCGGCCCGCGGGCCGTAGTTTGGGGACCCCTGGTTTAGACTCTAACTCTAACTCCATGCCTTCTAGGGTTGAACTATATATTCTGAAGTAACTCCATGCCTTCTAAAGTATCCGACTGCGGTGGCTGTTGTGTCTGGTGTTAAAAACCATGGGTTCCTCTAAGCCCAGACTAGTTCCTCTAGGGAACCCATGGTTTTTAACACCAGGAACACCAGGAACACCAGGAACCCATGGTTTTTAACACCAGACACAACAGCCACCGCAGTCGGATACTTTAGAAGGGATGGATTTACTTCAGAATATATAGTTCAACCCTGGAATTATATTCACCTGACTTGTTGAAGCCCCAAGTAGTAGTAGAGTAAATCACCTTGGTCTGGGTCTTAGTAATCATCTTCTCAAAAGGTAACAACGAATCGTCCAAAAGGGTTCCCAAACCTTTGCACAGGGCCCTTTTCCTTTTTTTTATCATTTAAAAACTCTGAAAAATGAAAAAATAAAAGAAACCTTGCTTTAAAATGTGCAGAAAGGTATCATGTTTAACTCACATTTAGTGTTCAGGTTTGCTTTCAATCACTTGGAGATTAATTGTTCAGACATTTAAACCAGGGGTGCCCAAATGTTTTGCACCCCACTGTACGCAGGGCACTGTATATTCTCATAGGCTCTCTCCCTATCAATCTCTATATGTCCTAGAGACTCCAGACCACCCAGAGCAGATCAAAGTATCTGGTTCTGAGGCAGATTACATATAACACCATTAAGGACGGAGGTGTGTCTGTGCAGGACAGTCTCTGTGTGTGTGTGTGTGTGTGTGTGTGTGTGTGTGTGTGTGTGTGTGTGCATGATCACAGAGCTCCTTTGCGCTCCGCGCTCCGTGGGCTCGGATTATTGGAGAATAACTTGCACTCCGCAGGATGGATTATTGCAGAATAACTGTCTCTTTGTTGCTGTTTAATTCCCTCCATGACCATGACTGTGCAACTTGCAAACCTTTGATACCTGTCTCCTAGCAACTATTTAAAGCAGGCGACTGGCCCTGGCGACCTACCGCCCCTCTAAAACTCACTCGTGCCCCCCTTCTGCCCCCCCCAGGCCCAAACGCCAGGGGTAGACTGGTAATCCCCCAGCCTCACCCCAGGGGGGAATCTTATTGGACGAGGGCTTTCCCCACAGGGCGTCTTATTGGATGAGAGCTTTCTTAGTGCTGGAGTCTGATGACTAAGCCCTGGCCAATGGGGAGTCCCTGATGAGGCTCCCTCTCTCTCTCTCTCTCTCTCTCTCTCTCTCTCTCTGGGTCTGTGTGTCTGTGTGGGGTACACACTACCACTCATTTTCTCCTTACAGCTAAAAACCAGTGGCTTAACGCAGGCAGGACAAAGAAACCAGCGCTCGACCCCGAAGGGATAAAGCCGAGTAAATTCATTACACAAACAGAGCGTCTTGTAAGAGAGCATCTCCAACCACTTCAGCCGAAAAAATTAGACAATCAATTCATAACTCTAAAGTGATGATGTCTCACAAAACAACGCAGTTAAGACGATTGCACCAGAGGTCTTCCTTCGCTGTTCCCTGAGAAAAAAAACGTGAAACACTGAAGCAAAAGCCCCCCCCCCCCAAAAAAAACAGTTCCATAAAACTAGTCTTCACATCTGCCCGAGGATCTTAAAGCCAGTAATAGCACCGTGAGATGGATAGCGATGTGCAGCAAAACAGCAGGGATTCTTAAATTGTTAGGTCACCCGTCTTTTATGACACAGAGGATGATTACAGGATGGGAAACATAACCATATAATCTGTCAAAATGACTGTATCTGCAGCGAGCTGCCTTTGAGCTGCGGCGCGATTGTGTGATCTGACCCTTGCATGTCTATACCATCACATACCTGACTGAGGCTGGCCCAGAACATGCCTGAGTGGAAAGAGTCACATAGTTGAGTCTTCAAAATAGCATCCTAGATGAGTCATTACCGTCACAAACCTCAGTCTGTCTGAAGGAATGCCAGAATGTAAACTGTCACTGGGTTGAGTGGATGAAATACCAGGGATGAGTCATCGACGACGCTTCAGAATGCTCATCATAGAACGCCTTGGACTCCAAATGATAAATAATGCTGTTTTCTATCCTCACAACTTTAGGATATGGTCAATGATTTCTAAATATGATAATCTTCATGAAATTGTACATTATGCATTTTACATGATTTTTCAATTTCGTATGAGATGCGACTGGCTAAACCAGTTGGCTAGCTGATCATGACATTTTTTTCGTCCTCATTTCCAATGAATACTGCACACTCAATTTCAAAAGTCCTTTGCTAGATATACAATCTTGTAAATTAAGAAAGACATTTGAAAATCACTAATGGATTTACTGTAAAAAAAAAAAACGTTTGTCCCCAAAAAAACATTTGTCTCTCTCCACAAATCAGTAGACTATCTGTCATAAAATAAAATAACACACACACACACACACACACAGAAACACAGACACACACACACACACACACACACACACACACACACACACACACAGACACACACAGACACACACACACACATACGGTCAGAGCACAGGGTCAGCCACAGTGCAGTGCCCCTGGAGAAATTGGGGGTTAAGTGCCTTGCTCAAGTGCTGTGCTCTTACACATCGACAGTGGAAAGCACTTTTGGAAGGCACCCTTGCCACCGGGGATCGAACCAGCATTGCATAAAAACAGGTATGGTCTACAAGTTAGCTGTGAGAAGGAGAGAGCGAGAGAATTGAGAGGACTGGGACAGATGAGGGATAGACAGTGGAGAGAGCAGAGGGAAAGAGAGTGGAGAGAGAGAGGGGAGGGGGAGAGAAAGTGGAGAGAGGGAAAGGAGAGAGAGATGAGCGGAGAGAGGGAAAAGGAGAGAAGGGAGAGAGCGTGGAAGGATAGACAATGGACAGAGAAAAAAGGGAGAGAGAGTGAAGGGATAGAGAGTGGAAAGAAGAATAGTGTGCAGAGAGGAGAGGGGGAGCGAGAGCTACTTTTCTGGTGCCTTAAGAGGGGCTGCTTTCGTACCCAATGTCCCAGTGGAACCAAATGGTGCTTTTCCACTACAGGGGGCCTGCTTCTTTGGCGCTTTTCCATTTGTCGGGCCGGGTCGGCTCGGCTCGGCTCGGTTCTTTAGCTACCCTTCACGAGCAGGAACTACAGGGCCGAAAGGTACCTTTTTGCCAGGCTGCGTGTGACGTGTGACGCTGCACACCATTGATTGGTCAATGGAAATCGTCATCCCATGTTCATAGATTTCTTCGCTAACCGTCATCTTTAAATACCACAACAGATTTCGCTCTCGGAAAATGTCACTTACTGTTTCTGTAATAACGTATTAATAAAGATTAGAAAAATTATGATAACCATCGTATTATCTTAGTTTAATGTAATTTCAATGCATCATAGAACTTTTATTTACAACAAGCATAACAAAAAAATCGCTATTATGCCGATGTCCTGTGCCTATGCTGTTCCTCAGTCCAGCGGCAGTCAAATGCCGGTAGATTCGCGTCTTGCTCCCTTTAATGTCGGCGTTTCCCTGGTTGCGAGATCTAAACTATTAGAACTGAAAACGGCAGGTAACAGGCACGTAACATCCATATGCTGTATATATAAATAAATATATTTGACTACCAGCAAGACACCGGAGCACTCGTATCTATAACAAACGTCCGCTTGATTGTATGAGCCACGCGTCAGTCAGCCTTTCCGTAGAAATACATCGCTCCGTTATATATCTAACGTTACATGTTTTAAGGCTGATCTGTGCATGATAGTGCTGCATTATGTTGATCTATTTATATCGATCTATTCTTGCCAATTCCTTATTACCAGTGGAAAGGGGGAAGGCTAAAACACGAATGGAATAGATAGGGCTTTCCGTTCAATGGAGGAAGCATGATACTCGCGAGTTCATCTCGCTTTTCCCCCCGTTGATGTATTAAACAATCTAAGCAATCTAATCAGAGCAGTTGTTATTATGTCATATTATTGATGGATGTGCCATTTTTGATGGAGAGTAGTGAGCGGATGACTGGATGTGAGCATGTATTTGACTAATGCCGATAGATTCGCGTCTTGCTCCGAAACCGGAGCTCTCGGCAGCAGACAGGATTTTACAGCGTTCCTTCAAACTATCGTAATTCATGAACTATATGCCCAATCTAAAACATTTAAACAGTTTCTGAAAGCAGAGAAGTTGCACTTTTTGAACAGTTGAACTTTTTTAGGCTTATTACGGTAGTTCACCAACAAAAAAAAGCACAGTGCTCAACGTGTCAGGAGAAATAAAAATAGAATCTGGGCTTTAACACACGCATTTTCCTGGTTGCGAGATCTAAACTAGTCTACTAGAACTGAAAGCGGCAAGTAACAGGCACTTAACGTTACATGTTGTAAGGCTGATCTGTGCACGATAGTGCTGCATTTTGACATAATTCTTAGCTCATTTCCCCCCGCTGATCTGTATAGCGGGGGGAATCTTATGACACGTAACTCCTCCTACAGTCCCGGGTCGCTCAGTATAATGGAGAAGCGTTTCTGAAAGTATGGCACGGCACGGCACGGCACGGCTCGGATACAAATGCGTCCCGGTTCGGGTCGGTAGTGGAAAAGCGCCAAAAGAGTAGCTAGTCCAGTCTGAGATCTGAAGTCTGAGACTTAAGGGTGACTCAACTAGTTGTGACATGAGGGTGACTTGGAGCCAAACACATTTCCTGTCAAGGAAAAAACAACAACATTGAATTTCTGTTGTACTGAAATACGAAATGTCTAGAGAGGATGTTTCAGTTCATAAAATACCTGGATTGGAGATTACATTGACAACCAACACTGGTGTTATTGTGGGAGGTGGTGGGGTAGACTGTCTGCCTTAGGGGTGGAAGACGGACTGATTGTCATGAGGGAGAGAACTGATTGTCTGTGGCACCCAGGGTGTAAGTCCTGGTTTAAGATTGTCTGGTCTCACTGCAGGAGTCAAGTTGGCTTCGGGGCCACACAGAATGTGTGAAAAGAACCATTAATGAATTGACAGACTTTTTATAAAGGAGAATGCTGGGAGGCATTCTCTCTTGGTGTCAGGGGTCTATAGAATAGCAGTGTGTTATTTCTGTGGCTACCCCTCTTGTAAGGTTAAGTCTAGAGTCTTAAACTGGGCCTGGGGACGTGCTGGGAAACAGCCCACTCCTGTGAAAGGACGTCAGACAGGTAGAGAAAGACTCCTGCTGGGGTTTTCAGGCCATAAAACAAACACAGGGTGCCACCACCACGCAAAAAACACCCCACTGCATGTCCATCCAATTTAGTCCCCCTGAGCTGAACAGCAGAGAGTAAAACCACAGGGGTACAGGACCGGGCGAGGAATGTGTGAGAGGGGGGGGGGGCTGGTGCACAATGACCACCTTTAAATGTCACACGCGTTCTCTTCCCAAAAACAATGGCCGCACAATTTGTATAACAGACTGACCTCCCTGCTCAGACATTTAACCCTGTCCCTTTCACAGCACCAGAATGCCAGGAATCTTTTTCCTGGCGATTGTTGGGGGGCTTCTTTTGAGCGGAGGGGGAATCTTGGAGCTGGGTTGGGGTTCTTTGATGCTTTTTTCTCTGTTTATCCATGAGCGAAGGCATGGTGAAAAGTTGGGTGCGCTCCGAAGGCGCCACTTGTGTGGGATCCCTCTGTATGGCTGATCATAGGCCCCTTTGTGCCATGGAGATGAAAAAGACACATAATTAATTGCAGCGGAGAGGAGAAAAGAAATGTGTTAAATGAAATTTAAAAATCAAAGCCACAATGGAGTGAATGGCTCGAGGTTTCCCTTAGCATAAGTGGGGAGGTTTTGGATTTGCATGGCAACACTTAAAAGGGCCAACACGGAGCGAGTCGTTTATAAAGAGTGTTATACAATAGTGGCACGTCTGTCATAGAACAAGTGTGGTGTTTTGTTCAAGTCACAAACATGTGATGACCTACACAAATAATCTAACTACTAATCGAGGGGCTCCAATATGCATGTGCAAAAAAGTAAGAAAGTGAGTGAAGTCAGTTATCTTAACCATAATAATATTATATCTATCATAATATATATTATATCTAATACACAGAGACATGATCCAAAGGGAGTTTTGAAAACTGCAACTTTTGTATGATGTTCAATGCATTTTCAGACTGTTTACTAAAACTCATATATATATATATATATAATATATTATACAATGTAAATCAAATTGTACAACATTCTGAGTTGTTTGGTATGTTTGGCTGCATGCAAATTGGGGCCCTAAGATTATTTGTTGTTTTTAGAACACTCATTCAAAACTTAATAAATCAAATGTACTATTTTAACAAATAGAGCAGCCAAGTATGAACATGATACGACTGCATCCACACATTTAAATATATATATTAAGGATATAGGTCGTGTATATGGGTACAATAAATGCACACCTGACAAAATAGACAGATAGGAAAACACCCTCTCTATCTCTCTCCTCTCTTTTACCTTCTCTCTCTTTCTCTACTCATTTTCTGTCTCCCTCCACATTCCCTCCCTGTTTCCTTGCCCCTCTCTTTATCTCTCCCTTTTCTTGAATTAACAGGATAGTTTACTGAAAATGCAAAAACACAAACAGAACTTTAGAATCCTTGATTTTAGAAACTGCATCTTCAATCTCAGCTGTGTCCTGTTTCTCTAATGCTATATGTAAAGTACTTTGAATTGCCCCTGTTGTATGAAATGTGCTATACAAATAAACTTGCCTTTCCTTGCCTTGCCTTGTTTCTCTCTGCTCATACAGTAAGTGTCACTATTTCCCCCCATTATCAGAGCCTGTCCTCAGAGGCAGAAATCAGAGGACAGGCTCATGCCGTTCCTCATTCCATGCATTACAATGAGGCCGTCCTCCCATATCTACCTCTACTAGCCTCTGCTGTAGATGACGTACCATTCCTGTGCAGGGGGGTGCAGTGGGGTGTGTTGCTGTGCTCCCCCCCCCCCACTCCCCCCCCCCCCCCCCGCGTCTGGAGAGGACAGATGCAGCAGCTGTTTCTCTGGCTGGGTGTCTTCCCTGTGCGTTCCCCCTCCAGGTGTAACACTTGTGTCTTGTTTATGGAGGTTTCACACTGGTGTGTCAGCTAACCCAGGGAGTGTGGTGGGCACACTAATGGGACAGGGTCCAGCTGATGATGATGCTGGTAGTATCGGGGAGCGAGGGGGTGGAGGGGTGCAAGGTGGCTGTGTATGATTGGGATCGGGAAGGCTGTTGGTGTTGGTGTGTGTGTGTGTGTGTGTGTGTATGTATGGGGAGGACGATGAGGGTGTGTGTGAGGTATGTGAAACAAGGTGCACTTTCAGACACAGTGTGCCCTCATAACCCTCATGCGGCTCTCATCTGTGCATGTGTCCAATCGCAGAGCGTATTGTACTCTTCATCTAGTCAGCTGATCAGCAGACAAGAAGTCACAATGAGGACGTGTGTGTCCAATCCCAGAGCGTATTGTCCTCCGCACCCAGTCAGCTGATCAGCAGACAAGAAGTCACAATGAGGAGACAGACGGTGTGAGGTGTCGCAGGCGGTGTGAGGTACGAAAACAGGCAGACCACCACAACATCAGGGCTGACACACCGTGTGTGTGTGTGTGTGTGTGTGTGTGTGTGTGTGTGTGTGTGTACATCAGGGTTTCCGTTAGAAAAAATTGCCGCCGGACATCGTGTCCGGGAAGATTTCGATTTACCGGACAAACGTGATATATTCCGGTCATCATATTAAAATATAAAAAAAAAAAAAAATCTAATATAGCTGTTTGTCGCGGTGATTACTGTTGTGTAGCGGCCTATATATGCCATTTAATGTCTATTTCTCATCCGATACGATTAGATGCGAGCTATATAATATATAATAATATAACATGATTCGCATGCGCGCTATGCCATTATGTCCAGCGCTGAACGGGCGCCTCACTGGGAACTGAACAGACAGCATCGATCAATGAACAGACTCCACATTACGTTAACTGAAGTTTGTTAAATTGTTTGGGATTAATGTGAGTTTTCTATTTTCTCTTTCCAGTTTTACCCTTTTTTTTATCAATAAAACAACGTCATTTCTATAACCAGGTCTCGCTGGTTGGGAAGGCATTTCGTTTAGCTGCCTGTCAAATCATACTTAATCGGACTCGGGAGTATGTCAATGAGGAGAACATAACTGTTTATTGAGAAACAATAGGCAGGCTGGGATACGTATATAAAGAAATACCACAATGTCTAGATGTATAACATTTTATTGAACAGTGCAAGCATGTAGGCTTCTGGCGTGACATCGTACCCCTAACGTTCTTAGGGCTTGTTTGAAAAGCTTAGACTGAAAGTTAGTGCCCTGGTCAGATTGTATAACAAGAGGAAGACCGAATGTGGAAAAAAACGTTGTTAAAGCTTTCACCACTGAGCTGGCTGATATGTTACGCAACGGAACAGCTTCGGGAAAACGAGTAGCAGCGCACATAATAGTAAGCTAATACTGACTTCCACTTTTAGTCCTAGGCAAAGGTCCAACACAATCAATTATTACACGTTCAAATGGCTCCCCTATAGCAGGAATGGGATGCAATGGTGCGGGTGGAATGGATTGATTAGGCTTACCCGCCATCTGACAAGTATGGCAACAGCGGCAGTGCTTGGCAACATCCGCCTTCAGTCCGGGCCAAAAGAAATGTTTCAATATCAGCTGATAAGTTTTAGTTATACCTAAATGTCCTGACCACTGGCTCTCATGTGCTACAGATAACACCTGTTGTCTATAACCCACAGGCACAACCACTTGTTTTACAGTATTCCACTCACAACCATTTGCATTAGGAGGAGACCATTTACGCATTAATATCCCATCGTTAAGGAAATAAACTACGTTGCCCCCTATTTCAGATTCCTCACTAGCTGCATGTAAAAAACATTTGTTTAATGACTGATCAGCTACTTGAGCGACACGCAATCGCTCGCCGGTTACAGGCAGAGATAGGCTGTCAGCGGATGGTATGGTAGGACTCGGGGAGGATGGTAACTCTACCACTTTCTCCCTGGGAGAAGCTGAAACAATCGGGTTCTCATCCCTTTCAGAAAAGGCTTGCATAATCACACTATCACAGAGAGAAACATCGCTATCCTCCTCTCTGCCTCGACTCGATTGTGCACGAGTTATAGCGCACACCGGAAACAACCGCTGTTTCGCATAGGCTACACATTAGGAGTCATCATCATGCCGGTGTCAAATCATATCATAATAAAATAAATACATAGCCTATATATTCGTCTTTTTAAAAATAGAAGGAATCAGAATGTGAACTTTAGCGAATTGTATTCAAATTGTGCTTAGAGGGAATTATTTTCACCGGACATTTATGTCCGACGAGTTTTCAATTTGTCGGACTTCAACAACTTTTACCGGACAAAGTCCGGGAATTACCGGTTAACGGAAACCCTGGTGTACATACACCCTCATACATTTATTTGGCAAATCTATGTGAAAACAGCCCCACCTCCCTACAGCAACACAGACGAGAATGTTGTTAACATATCTGAGATAAAAATGTACGGTAGCTAACAAACCCATAACTCTACATACTATAAACGTGTGTGAGTGTGTGTGTGTGTGTGTGTGTGTGTGTGTGTGAGTGTGTGTGTGTGTGTCCGTGTCCATACCATGTACTACATCTACATATCACACAAGGGAAAGAGTACTGTTAATACTCTCCCCTCCTCTCCCCGTTTCTCAAATCTCCGGAAGTATCTCATCTCAGGAAGTGTCTTTCTGTTTTCTGACCCCCGCGACCTGGAAGGTTTCATTCGGCAGGTAAAGTAAAAACCAGGAATCACAGCAGCCAGGGCTGTGTCAGGTTTAAGCCAGGGTTTGGCGATCATAGGCCAGGAATTCTCCCTCTCACAGGCACCCTTTGAACCTCCCGGAGCGGAGGGGCTTTTAGAGACAGGGACAATGAAACAACAACTGTCATTACGGATGGGTTCCACTTTCACTGCAGCCATGGCGATGGGCTTGACTGACAGATGGGGCGGGGGGGGGGGGGGGGGGGGGGGGGGCGGGGGTTAGTCAGTCTGTAGGGGAGGGGCTTGGAGAGAAGTCTGGACTGTTAAGAGAGGACGATGGTTTCCTTTGCAACACCGAAACTCAGACAGATAGGGTGTAATTTTTGTTGTTGTGGTTGTTGTGTTTTTTCGACTTACCGCTCCGAGTCCCAGATCTGCAGAGGAGCTTGGTTCTCACAACAGGCCGTGCCCGTCACAAAGGAGCTGCAGACAGAGAGAAAGATTCCTTTGAACTTTTATTGGTACAAATACATTGGGACATTATGACAACAAAACAAACAAAAAAACTGCCGAAAAGGGAAATCAGGGGACAGAGAGAGAGAGAGAGAGAGAAAAATGGTTTCAAGAAAAGTGGGAAAACCGGACCCCCTCACAAAGTGCAGTAACAGAACGGTGTGACAGACCCTCCCTCCAGACACACACACGCATTGTTTCGCCGGGAAAACAAGAAAAAGAGGAGAAACTATAACACTTGTGATCCTCCGATTGGAGTGACAGGTGGGAATTAGTGGTCTAGGTATGCATGGTGCTGCAGCGGGGGGCAGGAGGGGTGAAAGGAGAGGGGTGGAGTGTGGAGGGTGGGGGGAGAGGGCTTGTGAAGAGGGTGCGGTGGCAACAAGGGGAGAGGGGCGGTAGGGGGGCTTCTGTTGGACTCTGCCCATGTCTCAGGGCTTAGGGCCTCCTGTAGGTTTGACTGACAGGGGGAGGTCCACATAGATACACAGAGGCAGGCAGGCACACACACACACACACACTAACACACTAACACACACACACAAACACAAACACACACACACAGACACACACACACACACGCGACACACACAGACACACACACACAAACACACACAAACACACAGACACACACACACACACACACACAAACACAGACACAGACACACAGACACACACACAAACACACACACACACAGACACACAGACACACAGACACACACCATTTAGGCAGAACTAATGGGAGAAAACACTCACAAAATGTTTGCCGATAATCTAAACCTTCCCACTAAAAATCATACCATAACTTTCCTCAGGCTTTTATTTTTCACAGCGCATTCAAGCCTGGAATACCGACGATTTCAAACCTGGCCTGTTTGAAACCATTCCTCATTCCCTTTTACAATGAGCCTGTCCTCCAATTTCCACCGCCACAACACCTTCATACAATAACTAGGTAACACAATACAATAACTAACATAACTAACATACATACATAACACAATAACTAGGTAACTATGGAGGAAAAGACGCCCTGGTAAACACTGAGGATGGAGACACTCTGGAACAGGGAGACAGCAGACCAGAGAGTGAGCTGGGCCCAGCTGTTCAACACTTGAAAACCAGAATGATCCTGATTCCTTTTTTTGCTATCCAGGATCAGATCGAGGCTGGCTGATTTGGAGTCGTAGAGGGGGAAATCAGCCAGCTCCAACTGATCCGGGATAGCAAAAAAAAAAGAATCAGGATCATTCTGAACACCTTATGAACCTGAAGATTGAAGACAGAGACGGTTATGTGATCTGGTTGTCTGACTTTTTTTGTCTGTTATGAGCGAACATTGCCCACAGAGGTGGTGGTCGGTGGCTGGGGTTGCGGTTGGGATGGAGGACGGTGAGGGGAGGGCGAGGATGGGGGAGGATGGGTGGCGCTTTTCGGCGAGGGGGGGATGGGGGGGGGGGGGGGGTGGAGGGGGGGGGGGGGGGGATGGAGGGGTACAACTGAGGCGTGGCGGGGCAGCTGTCAGGCCCGTTAAGCGGCGCGGCGGGGGCCCTGTTAGCGAGCGGTCGCTGGTCGCCCGTTAATTAGTGTTGGGTAAACTTATTTGGCACAATCAGGGCGGTGGGCCCTCGCTGGAGTATGGGCACTCCCCGACCCTTGACCCCCGGTGACACAGGATACAATAGGGTTAAGGTCACAACTCTCTACCATGGCCTGCTTATTACTCTCCATTACTCACATTACTCACCCCTCGCTGGGCCCTGGCTTAGGGGGGGGGCCGGGGGGGACCAATGGAACACGTTTTGTCTTTTTTTCACCCCGTACCCCGCCCTCGAGTGCTATACCGCCTGATCCAGGGTCAGAGCGTGCACTGATATTATAGCTTCGGAGGTCAGAGCCTCTCTACTGTGGGACAACCCCCTCCACCACCCCCCACCCCCCCCAGGCCCTCCCTAAAAGAACCCCTCACCCCCACCTTGTGTTCCCATCTCCTAGCCCCCCCCCAGACCCCCCCCTCCCCCCCCTCCCCTCCCCGGGGCCGCTCCTCATCATTAGGAACATGCTGGGCCTCTGCTGCCGTTTGGGTAACCTCATCAGCTGGCTGCATTATCTAAGGGACTGTGTGGCAGGGTCACACAAACTAACTCAGCCCCCGCTGGGAACCCGGCCAAACTGACACACACACACACACACACACACACACACACACACACACACACACACAAACACTCATGCACGCACACACACACACACACACACACACACACACTCATGCACGCATACACACACACACACTCACACTCACACACTCACACACTCACACACACACACTCACTCACACACACTCACACACACACTCACACACACACACACAGAGCAAGCAAGGGGAGAAGAGCCCAACAGTACCAACATTGTTAGCTCCAAATCAACAAGCTGACCGCACAGGGCGCACCACCACACTTTCCCAAGACCATCGCAAACGCTCTGCTTGTGTTCTCCCCTAGCCCTCAGACCTCAGAGAGAACATTCCACCTTCTGTCTCATAAAAGAACTTGACATGAATCCACATCTATACACCACATCTATACACCACATCTATACACCACATCTATACATCACATCTATACATCACATACACCACATCTATAGATCACATCTATACACAATTGCCCTTTTTTGCACAAGTCACGGCACTCAATATTGCATACTACATATCTCACTACTGACTTTGTCTTTATGTATGATGCATTTGATTGTATTGATTGACGTATTTACAGTACTGTGTTCATGTGTCTGTGTGCCTCTGTCAAATCTGTCTAAATGCAAAACTTTAAAAGTTTTCTGAATCTGAATCGAAACTAGAAACGTATGAGTCTTGGTAAATGGGGATTCTCCCATTTTATGTTTAACACTAACAGACAC
>NC_137674.1:13574243-13594243 GCF_963989245.1 Nansenia antarctica
GAGATATGGAGATTGAGATGGAGATGGGGAGAGAGAAAGAGAGAGGCAGAGAGATATGATGGATAGAAAGGAAGAGAGTGAGAGAGAGGGGGGGGGGGAGAGAGAGGGGGGGGCGGGAGAGAGAGAGAGAGAGATATGGAGATTGAGATGGAGATGGGGAGAGAGAAAGAGAGAGGCAGAGAGATATGATGGATAGAAAGGAAGAGAGTGGGGGAAAAAGAGAGATGGAGAGGAGGAGGAGACAGTCCTCATGTATACTGTCGGCTCACCAGTCTCTCGTCTAAAACCAGTGTCATCCCATCCAGTCCAGACTGAGTCAGCCTCCAACCCTCATGTGAAACCACATCTCCTGAACATCTCCAAATCTCCTGAGACATTTTGAAGACATGGAATAATATGAGGAAAACTGATGGGGCTAGGCCCTCCCTTCTTCCAAAGTTTTGGATTGGTTTACTGTTTTGTAACCTCGTTGAGGGAATTCCTTTGCAGGAAGTAGCTACATATAAGAAACTTCATTTCAAAGGGGTGGGACACCTCACAAAGTTAAATCAATCAAATTCCTTTCTTGGATGGAGCTCCATAAAAACAGAATAATTGTTTTCCTTCCGGTTTTCTTCAATTTTCTCACGTTCTTCCATCGCTCTGTCCAGGTCAATACAAGGCAGATCGGCTAATGTAATAAAGGTAGACGTGAGAACAATGTGATGGGCCTCTTCCAGGGCCTCAGGGCCAAAACTCAGAGACTAACCAACAGCTACTTCCTCCAGAATATGCCTATTGCCTTATTTTCAGCAAATTGTCCGGATACTGCTAACTAGGCCTATATCCTGTCTTATTATTTTTTGTGACTTATGTCCTGTACTACTGTCACTTTTTTATCTTGAATTATGCCTACTGCCATATCGTGACGTTAGAATTATAAGGTTCTATCTCCATTTTTGTCAAAATTTAGTTTTTTTACATAATCTGATCCATTAGGTGTTTATTAATGCCTGTGTGGTGTTATTTTTAAAATGTTGACATTTTTGAGTTAGTAATTAATAAAATAAAAGGTTCCATCTCACAAAACATAATGGAATGTAAAAACTTTGACGCTCAATATCTCTGAACTACCCTAAACGGAGATAGAACCTTATCATTCTAAGCTCACGATATGTCTTGTGCTGCAATGACAGGAACCGAATCCTAATAATTTTACTCTCTTACACTTAAGTAATATGACGTAACAATAAACTTGAAACTTAAACTTAAAACTTAATTTGAAGATATGGCTACACAAGACTAACTATTTAGCAGTGGTGGGCCGTCAGGGCCAGCAAGGCCTTCTCTGCTGGCCTAAACATCATCAGAATATACATTTAATTTTGATATATTTTTTCCACAAATATGTATTAAATTATTCCCGTAGTCTATTCTCTTCATTTCATAGCTTTCCTCTTGGTTGCGCTGCTTCCAGCCATTTGGAGCCATTTGGCTGGCCTTTAGCTTTTATCCAATCATATAATTTCAGCCATAATGTGTTGCCAGGGTACCAAGAAATCTGCCCGCCTGCAGATTCAACAGTGGCGCGAGTACAGTAATTTAAAGTGAACGAGAAAAGAACTGTGGCGTACCGTAGTCAGATCTCGAGTTGGCGAGCAAATCCGACGAAGGCGCCTGCTGAATGGCCTTTAGCTTTTATCCAATCATATAATTTCAGCCATAATGTGTTGCCAGGGTACCAAGAAATCTGCCCACCTGCAGATTCAACAGTGGCGCAAGTACAGTAATTTAAAGTGAACGAGAAAAGAACTGTGGCGTACCGTAGTCAGATCTCGAGTTGGCGAGCAAATCCGACGGAAGGCGCCTGCTGAATGGCGGAGCAGCTGATCAGCACCTGCACGTCTTTTGATTGGATACGCACTATTGAGAGGCAGAGCTAGCAAACTGAACTTGATCAAGGTAATTTGTGTAGATGTAAGCTGTTGTTCTACAAGCAGCCACAATGGCTGAAGGAGGAGAAGAGGTAGATTTGGTGGCAGATATTATAGCTAACAATGACATTTTCAAGAAGAACCTTCCAAAAGCTAGAGATAATCAGAAGAGAACTGCCAACCCCGACGTTAGCGACGCTATCCATGTAGAAAAGGACTTATTGGTGGAACTGATCAACTGTACAACAGACAACTGAGACATTAAAGTCTTCTTGATCAGTTGTTTTGGTGAGTACAAAGCATTTAATTTTTTCTGCAAGAGATGTAGATATACGGAGCGACCCTGGGTCGATATGTGTGTGGTGTTGCGCACTGGCTCAGCTGTGTGAGTAAGTGGGGCTTCAATGCGATCTTTTAATCACTTCCCGGGGTGCTATATATTGTAATATTGTATATATTGTAATATTGTACTTGTTAAAAGGCATGACACTTGTGTGGTAGTAAAACAAACTTGTGATCTAATTTTTCTGTTCTCCTCTCCGTGTCTCACTCTCTGCTCCGATATGCTACCTAACTTCCGTGCCCTCTTAAAGGGGTATACCCCTATATCAGATATGAACGTCACAGCAACGCCCGGTTATACTGCGTTTCTGTCTAAATGTAGCCTATAGTTTCTAGAGCCATGGCGTGTCATAATGATGGTATTAAGAGGTGGAATAATTCAGGTAGGACATCACTGAAGGCCTAGGTGTGAAATGCACCGCCCGCCACTGCTATTTAGTAATGCCCCCTGATCGACCAGTAAATGTTGTTTTAAGAAATGTGCAAGAACTGACATTACCACTAAACAAAAATGTGTTGGGGGAAAATACATATATTATTATATTACGTATATCTGATATAAAGAAACTGTCTTCTGCCTCGCCAGGGATCAATCATCTCCAACACTAAAGCAGATCAGAGCTTTGGCCCACCACCTTCAGGAGGTCCTCCTCCGCCCCCCAGGACAGACACAGTATCACACCCCACACAGCAGAGTGGCGTGGAGAACTAAATATGATTGAGAAAAGCAATCTACGAGAAAGGGACCAAGGCTCGGACGTACTGCTGGGATCAATCTCCCCCCGCTCAGGCAGGAACCCCCCCCCCCCCCCCCCACACACACACACACACCCTCCCCACACACACACACACACACACACACACATACCCCCCCCCTCCCCACACACACACCAGCCAAGGGGTTTCAGTGCAGCCACAGTGCCACCATCTCCCTCCCCTCTCCTCTCCAGCAGACCTTGAGATGATATTCACCGGAAAAACAGAGAGAGAGGGGGAGATGGAAAGAGAGAGGGATGGGGATAGATGTGGATTAGTCCGAGAGGGAGGGTAAGAAGGGGAGAAGGAGAGAGGGGGATATTTTTTATATGAGGTGTAACCCTCTCCTGAGGTACTATTTCAATAAATTAAGATATAACAGGATTCTGAGTCTTAGCTGTTGATGGTGAACTGACTAACTCTCTTCTTGTATACAAACAAATCAGATAAGTGTATGTAATTGTCTGTCCCCATAAACCAAGTAAGCATATAAAACCATATACAAACAAAATACAAAGGACAGCAATTTATTTAGAAGGAATAGCAAAAATATGTTTCTTTTATTTTAGGTATATGCTGTGTGCTACACTATGTGCTTGGGTTTGTATGCCTGTGTGCTATACTATGTGTAGGCCTATGTGTTGATGTAAGCTGGTATGTGTGTATGTGTGTGTGTGTGTGTGTGTGTGTGTGTGTGTGTGTGTGTGTGTGTGTGTGTGTGTGTGTGTGTGTGTGTGTGTGTGTGCAAAACAAAAATAACAATCAAGTGGAAACCAACACAAATCTTACTACAATCAATAAAAAATAAAAAATAAAGTCCAGAGTTCTAGATTCACAGTTTGAGGTCTACCAAGCGCTTGGGTTTTGTTGGTGCACATATGAAAGAAAAATAAGTCCTTGGTACCACTGATACGGTAACTGCCAATTACTCACAGTACCATGTGGAGGTGAAGCAGATGTGGTAGCGACAAAGTAAGATGGGTTGGGTTGACGCGTTGCACACGCGGACTCAGTCCTGATGGCGGCAATGTTGATAACAATCCTCGGAGTTCAGTCTAGGGTACAAGTCGCTGCTTACTACCCTACCAGGTAGCTGCAAACGTCCACGGTATGATTGTTGTACACGGTACACGTTTATCATAAATGAAAAATAACAAACCGCTAACCCTTTAAACTGAAACAAAAACCTGAATTGCTAAACGTCAAACAATAGTCCAAACTTAAATAACAATATAGTAATACGTCGTTGTCGCACGCTCTCCAAACACACACAGCCCCTCTGCCACAGGTGTCTGTGTTTACCTCTCATTCATTCATTCATTCATTTGTCCCGCCGCCGTGCACTTCCTCAAACTCTCAACATTATGACTTCTCAAGTGATCTGATTGGCTTAGGAGCACGTCACTCAAACAAACAACAAAACAAGACCGGTTCCACAATATTTTCTCAAAAATACAAAATAATGAAGTGAGGAAAATACACACTTTTGGTTTCTGTTTATATATACATTTTTCAGATCTCTACAAGGCATAGGATGGAGGTAGAGTGGGAGGATGGGAGAGTAGGGGAAGAGTTAGAAGAAGAAGAAGAAGAAGAAGAAGAAGAAGAATGGGCTGATGGGCTGGATTCGAACCCATGCCGACATGGGCATATGTGTGCACTGTAGACCGCGGTGCTAGACCACCCCAGGCCACAGAATTTGGTATTTTTAGGGGTTAGGCATCAGGGAGGCCAAGCTCAACCACAAACTGCAGATCAAGGAGAACTTCCAGAGCAACTCTGACCCCTGTCGCACGTGGCAAGGCATCCAGGCCATCACAGAATACAACCCCCAAAATGCAGCCCTCCCCACCAGCACTGCGTCCCTACCCGACGAGTTCAACCACTTCTACACTCGCTTCGACCGGGACAACAAAGAAACAGCCATCAAAGCTGAGGCCCCCCAAGACGAATAGTCCCTCACGCGTCTCCCAGGATTCTGGCCAACATCTACCACTGCACCGTTGACAGCATCCAACTGCATCACAGTGTGGTACGGCGACTGCACTGTGTCCAACCAGAAGGCCCTGCAACGGGTGGCGAAAACCAACCAGCGCATCATCGGCATTTTTGTCTTTGCGCTACTGCTGTTTGCACACACTCCTGGTCAATGTGAACACTCAATTACCCTTTGCACTACTGCTGTTTGCAAATGCTACCTTTGCACCTACCATATTTTTGCACATACCTCTTTTTGATATAACCGCTAATTTATACATCTGTATACATTACTGTACCAGCTACCGTAACTGTACATAGCTTACTGCTAATGTCGTGTATATAGGCTACCTCTAACTACCGCACTTGCCATACTGTACCTATCAGTTCATCTCTATCATGTTTTATATCACTATTTGCACTTCTGGTTAGATGCTAAACTGCATTTCGTTGTCTGGTACTTGTACGCAATGACAATAAAATGTAAAAAAATAATAACAGTAGCATGGCCACCAGGTGTGGGGGGGATTGTGTGTGTGTGGGGGGGTGTTACCGCTAAATCGATAGCGATGGGCAGCTCTACATCGATAGACATATTATGTGGACTTAGAATCCACATTTAACATTCAAACACGGCCCCAGGATATCAACAATTCAGAAAGAAAATTCGTAAAGTTGGATCTTTGGGAGGGCAAGAAGCCTGTTTGGGTGGGCTGGACCCACCCATGCCCATAGCTAGCGCCGGCCTTGAAGCTAACCTTACCACCTGCATAATTACTTTAACTTATTACTAATTACAGGCTGCGTTCCGTGAGTGTGTTCTCCACGCTGTCTGGAAGGGTAGCTAGCTGCCTTAAGCAACTAAAAGTTATTTCAACTTTGTGGCACGAAGCGGCCTGTCAAGTTTAGTCGACATGAAGACGCTCGCACAATATGTGCTGACCCAGGGTGAAGTAGATTCACCACACGAGAGAAAATGTGTTCTGCCTCCTCGCGGATGACTTGGATGAGACCCCCATCCAAAATATTTCTTTTGCAGATCTACATAATACACGTGGATGACCTATTTTGAGGTAAAAACTGGGAGTTTCACAGAAAGGTGACAAGTTTACACCCCTGAATTACTGTAATAACCTGGTAAAAACACAGTAACACTACAATAACATTATCACAATAATAACATTGTAGTAACGCTGTAGTAAGACTACAGTTACTAATCACTACTACTTAATTACTACTTTTCTACCCCAGCCTGCCAGACCCCTGCCGCCCCTCACTCTCTGTCTCTTCTCTGTCTCTCTCTCTCTGCTCTTTAGATTCTTAGAGCGTGAAGCAGGGACAATTACATTTACAACAAAAGGGGCTCCCTCTCCCTCTCTCCCTCTCCCTCTCTCCCTCTCTCTCTCTCCCTCTCCCTTCTCCACAGCTCAGAGGCTAAACTAATGGCATCATTTAGCTACCTTAACAAACCCTAAACAACGTTGAACAAACTTCACAACAAACTTTGAACAACGCAGACTGTCTAGGGTGGCCTTGATTCAACAAATATCAGGAGACCCTTGAGACAGTAAGACAGTAAGGCACGAGGGGGTGAATAGATAGTGTTTCTGGTTTATCAGTTAGTTGACACCTCTGTTCCAGGGGAGTTTTAATTAACCAGACGGTTGGTCAGTGTGTGGAAGGAACAGGTCTGTGTGTGTGTGTGTGTGTGTGTGTGTGTGTGTGTGTGTGTGTGTGTGTGTAAGCAGCGGGTTATATTATGAGGGGGTAGCAGGCTGAGGCACGGCTGCTATTTCAGCCAGCAAATTGGAGAATTAATGATGTGGATAATCGCCCTGTATACCCTCAGATCTGAGACTGCCCTGGCTGAGCACACAAGGCCACTGGAGGATACATATGCGCGCGTGTGTGCCTGCGTGTGTGTGTGTGTGCGTGTGTGTGTTTTTATAGTTTGAAAGTCATACAGTGTTCTCTAGAGCCCTACGACACAGGCAATTCATGAGTTGAATGCGTCTACTCTACTGTAATGCATGAATTTGCTCAGAGGTGAGGTGTTCCCTCCGCGGCCTCAGTGACTCTTGGTGTTTCCACTCAACAGCTCTAATAGGCCAGTAGGACGGATCAGCTGCCTTTTGTCTGTCTGGGTAAGCTGAGGTGATTGAAGCAAGGATACTGTTACAGCCTTGACTGTCCGTGTGTCGCTAAGAGTGTTTGTCTGTCTGTGTGTGTGTGTGTGTGTGTGTGTGTGTGTGTGTGTGTGTGTGTGTGTGTGTGTGTGTGTGTGTGTGTGTGTGTGTGTGTGTGTGTGTGTGTGTGTGTGTGTGTGTGTGTGTGTCTCTCTGTGTGTGTGTGTGTGTGTGTGTGTGTGTGTGTGTGTGTGTGTGTGTGTCTCTGTGCGTGTGTCTGTGTGTCTCTGTGTGTGTGTCTCTGTGTGTGTGTGTGTGTGTGTGTGTGTGTGTGTGGGTGTCTGTGTCTGTCTGTGTGTGTCTGTGTCTGTGTCTGTGTGTGTGTGTGTGTGTGTGTGTGTGTGTGTGTGTGTGTGTGTGTGTGTGTGTGTGTGTGCTCGTGTGAGTGCCATTAAGGGTGTGGGTGTGTACACGGATCAAAAATCAAAGAAGCTGCTTAAGAAACCCTGCTTCACCACGATATCCTGTTGTCCCCCTCTGTCTATCCTTCTTCCACTTGTTCTATTCTTTTCAGACCACCTGAGGGAAAATATGTCTCAGCCTACGCTGTAAGAATCCCCCCAAACCACCATCCACTGTCTTTCACACAACTGATGCAAAATCAATGAAATTGCCAATCAATGTTTCTAGATGGCAATTAGATATAGTCATGAGTGGAATCACAGTGATCCAAGTGGTGTACAACTCTGTGAGGGTGAATCTGTGTTCACAGTATTAGGGGGCAGAATTCTATGGCAAGACTATTGTATGATATTACTGTAGATGTCTGGTCATGAGCTCACCTCAGTGTGGGACTAATAGCCACAGACCACACTCTGTCATACAAGGGGATGGTGTTTCTGGGGCAGCTAGACGACAGGGTCCATACCTAGAGAAAAAACATAAGAAACAGAGAAACGTGTGACCGTTTGAAATGCAAATCGCCCCAAAGTGATCAATGTCACAGGGTGCTTCACAGAGTTTGTGACGACAATGTATTTGCCCAGCTTGTATTAAATGAGACAAAAGCTCAATAACTCCTACTCTCATATCTAAGTGTAAAACAAAACCAGCACATACAGTATGACACAAACGTCCCACCTGACATGCCTGATCAGAATCAAGGTTATCCTTAGTTATCGTTGTGTCATCGTTAGCGTCAGTATCAGTGGTCAAATTTGGAAACGTCATTCAGGATTAGCACATTAGCATGTCTCTCACCCTAGCTGTTCTGTCTCTGGAGCCGCTGACCATCAGTCCCTCTCGACAGTCCAGGCAGTTCACCTCCTGGTTGTGACCCGAGTACTCCACAGTGTATCCACTTCTCCTCTGGTGGACCAGGATCTTACCATCACTTGGAGAGAAAATAAGCATCTTATCAACTATATCATCCCTTATCATCAACTATATCATCCCTTATTATCATCTATATCATCCCTTATTATCATCTATATCATCCCTTATTATCATCTATATCATCCCTTATTATCAACTATGTCATCCCTTATTATCATCTATATCATCCCTTATTATCATCTATATCATCCCTTATTATCATCTATATCATCCCTTATTATCATCTATATCATCCCTTATTATCATCTATATCATCCCTTATTATCATCTATATCATCCCTTATTATCATCTATATCATCCCTTATTATCAACTATGTCATCCCTTATTATCAACTATATCATCCCTTATCATCAACTACAGTACAGGCCAAAAGTTTGGACACACCTTCTCATTCAATGCGTTTCCTTTATTTTCATGACTATTTGGTACAATATAACTATAATAAAATATATAATAATAATATTAAATATAATATGTGTTAATAATAATGTTATTATATATATAATATTATTATTATATATTTTATTAACAACAACAATTTTTTATTTTATTAACAACAAAAAAGCAAAGGGTGGCTACTTTGAGGAATCTAAAATATAAGACATATTTAGAGTTATTTCACACTTTTTTGTTAAGTACATCATTCCACATGTGTTCATTCATAGTTTTGATGCCTTCAGTGAGAATCTACAATGTAAATAGTCATGAAAATAAAGGAAACACATTGAATGAGAAGGTGTGTCCAAACTTTTGGCCTGTACTGTATATCATCCCTTATTATCATCTATATCATCCCTTATTATCATCTATATCATCCCTTATTATCATCTATATCATCCCTTATTAGCAACTATATCATCCCTTATTATCAACTATATCATCCCTTATTATCGACTATATCGACAGACCCATTTCAACAGACCCATTACAGAACACAGAAGAAATACTTTCTCACAGGTGTTTTTTTACGAAAAAATAAAACTTTTGGTATGTTTGGAGTAATTACTGCAATTCATTAAATGCATAGTCTCGACCATCCGTACTAGCTAACGCGGTACGTCTGGAAACATTGAATCAAGCATTTGAGAAGTTCCAGAAGGGAGAAAGACATCTTCTATAGACAGACACTCTCACGACAAATCACACAAATGGGCGGGTGGGGTTCAGATGAAATGGAGCAATCAGAGGAGGAGGCTCAGAGGAAGGACGCTAGCCGGATTTCCTGCATGTGCATGTCCCTCCCATTCCGCCTTTAGAACACGGAAGACAATAAGGGACCAGACGGTAGCCGGGAGCATATGAAATTTGTGGGAGGTAACACGTCTGGCTGGACAGACTATTCAATTCAATTCATGTCTTTGAATGAGATTGTGCTGGGCTTCTCAGGGAGTGGGTGTGCAGAAGAGTGTTACTTTGGTATATTGTCTGTTAACAGCACAGGAATTGACAAACAACTTAACAAATAAGTGTTGAGTTACTGCAAGACTGAACTATGTACCGACTACATACAGTGCCCTCCATAAGTATTGGAAAGAGAAAGCATGTTGTCTTTTTTCACCTCAATACTCCCAACAATTTAGATTTGTAATCAACCAATACTATGTTTACTACTATATGAGATTCTCAGTTTTAATTCAACATTGTTTTTCAGATTGGGTTCACCTTTTGACCGTACAACATTTTTGTACAACTGACTCCTCATATTTCAGTGCTCCAAGAGTATTGGAAAAAATCATATAATATCCAAATAAAGTACTCATATTTAATATTTGTTCAACAATACTTTGCATACAATAACTGCCTGGACAGTGAGGTCTGCAACCTGTTGGCCTCACCAGGTGCTGGGTATATTCTCTGGTGATTCTCTGCCAGGCCTGTACTGCAACTATGTTCAGTTGTTGTTTGTTTTGAGGTTTGTTTGCCTAAAATCTTATCATCAGGAAATGAAATGCATGTTCAATTGGATTTAAATCTGAAAATGTCTTGGTCAGTCAAGAACTTTCCACTTTTCGGTCCTGAAAAACTCACTAGTTGCTATGGCAGTATGTCATTCCTACCAGTGATTTAGGGGTGATGGTGAGCATGCTGATTTAACATGAGAAAGGGGAAGTCCCCCACTAAGTAAAGTTTTAAACAAATGTAATACTATGTTGGCAGCATGTCCACAGATGCCGTTTGTAGACATGATGATGCTGGTCTACCTTCCTCCACTGACTAGGTGTGTGTCCGTCAGAGCGAAGCGACACACGTCCTCCAAGTGTCCAGAGAACACGGCGGCCGGGCTGCAATGGAGTCTCCCCCGAGCCGGCCGCAGATTGTACGCTCTGATGTCTGCAGCCTGGGACATATACAGCACGTCCCCGTCCAGCTGTAACCATGGCAACAGGCTGTGAGGGGGGGGAACACAATCAAAGAACGGGAGGGAAATTACACATACGTTTTTCTCAGCATCTCAGCCATTGACACGATGACTAGAAGGAGAGAATGATCCACTCCCTGTTGAACGTAAGTCAATGGCAGGCACACCCAGAGAGGGACAGGTTTTAAAGTCATCTAGGGATGTTCAATAAGCCAACTATTAACTGTCTGAAAAGTTCATTCCTATAATAAGCTTCCTTGCCCCCTATATGTACACTGCAATCAGTGATCCAAAATAAATAAATAACTCACTTTATCTTCCATTTGAGTAGGACCTCTTTCCTGCAGATCCCTTGGCACCAGTTCTGAGACACCTTCACTCTCTCCTTCAGCAGTATGTGGGGGTACCTGCAACAACGAAGAAGGATTACAGCTTAATCAGAACCAATGAAATCAATAGATACACACAATGCCAACAAAATGCTAGTCAATTACACCATTGCATTGTCATCACGCTCTCCGAACTGTCCGACATCATTGTTAATAAATGACATAGAAGGAAACCTCAAATAAAAACATATTTACACATCTGCATCATCAAGCAACTAATACAGAAAAAAATAAGCTGTGCAAGACTTCTCTGCTTTGACACAACAGGGCTTGGCCTGATAGCCAAGGAGACAGGGGGGTACGGTTGGAATGGGGTTTCACTGTGGCATTGAGGAAGGAGACTGGTAGGGGGGACATTGTTATGCCATGGGTGGCACAGCTCCAAGCTGCCATGTTGAAGTCTTTAAGAAAATACTTTTTTCTCACATGTTCACGTTAACTGTCTAGGTCTAGGAAGTTAACTATAGGCTACAGTACAAAGCTGGCTCCAGCATTGAAGAGACCCTTTTTACAAAACTAAATCATTTGAGGATCTATACTGACGACTGAGACCTGACCAGTTGTCCATTGTGTTCCAACAACATGACAGTGTTACTATATTGAGATGTCATGATGAGGCAGCACAGTTTTATAACGTGCTTACATGGTCTTGGGCCAATGCCATAGAGTCTATGATGAATGAATGAATGAATGAATGGTCTTTATTGTCATTAATATAGTACAGGTACCATACAACGAAATTTGGGAGGGGGGCTCCCCTGGTGCTAGGATAAAAACTAAAAACAAGAAGGGAAAAGAGCTGGTTTACATAAATAAAGGCTATGTACACTATCCACTATACTATACTATACAAATAAAACACTGTGCTGTACTCTATGCTATGCTATAAATATCCTAACATTTCCTATCTCTGAACCTTATGTACCCGAGGGTTGTCATATTGCACATAGTGTTATTGCACATTATTACACTTCACACTGTATTTTGCTACGGTGATATTGCTAAGGGACATTCCATAAATGAATGTACTACTGAATCCCGTGTAAACCACATTGTATTAAGGACAGTCTGACTGGATACAGGACAGGTAGCGATCGATATGTCAACAAACAGTTTCAATGAAAATCAGACACTAGTAGTAGATCGTACGATCACTTTGACTTTGATAGAGACATTTCTTTCTTACGAGTCTGTTCCTTGTCGTGAGATCCCAGTGTTTAGAAACTCTTTCGCTATCTTCCTCCACACTGCATCACGATTTGTAAAATGGTAAGTGGCTTTGCAGACTTGAGAAAGGCGACTCAGAGACTTGTAGTCCAGATAAGACATGAGGTGGTAGAGGACATCCTCTGGGAGCTGGAACAGCAACATTGGGAGTTCTCTGTAAAGCTCTTGTCTCTTTTCCGTTTGTGTGTATTGCCCTGTGTTTCTCTCTCGGAGGTGTGTTGCCTCTTCTATGGAAGCAGAAGTTTCTTAAAACAGGGTTTAATACTAGCGGTAAACAACAGTCCATGTTTTCAGAGCGCTTGCATACAGAAGGTACAGGAAGCCATTACCAAAACAAAGCTGACAGCTGAGCCACGTGGTAACGTCGTTTGACGTAATGACGCAATTCTGATGTTGAGGGCATCTACAGTATACATAACAGTACAGGCCAAAAGTTTGGACACACCTTCTCATTCAATGCGTTTCCTTTATTTTCATCACTATTTGGTACATTGTAGATTCTCACTGAAGGCATCAAAACTATGAATGAACACATAGGAATTATGTATTTAACAATAAAGTGTGAAATAACTCTAAATATGTCTTATATTTTAGATTCCTCAAAGTAACCACCCTTTGCTTTTTTGTTGTTAACAAAATAAAAAATTGTTGTTGTTAATAAAATATATAATAATAATATTAAATATATATATAATAACATATTATTATTAACACATATTATATTTAATATTATTATTATATATTTTATTAACAACAAAAAAGCAAAGGGTGGCTACTTTGAGGAATCTAAAATATAAGACATATTTAGAGTTATTTCACACTTTATTGTTAAATACATAATTCCTATGTGTTCATTCATAGTTTTGATGCCTTCAGTGAGAATCTACAATGTAAATAGTCATGAAAATAAAGGAAACACATTGAATGAGAAGGTGTGTCCAAACTTTTGGCCTGTACTGTAACTGTTTCTTGTTTTAATTGGTAATTGTACAATAGATTGTTTGCAAAAAAATGTACAGCATTTTTTGGGGTAGATTGGATTGTTTATGACAATTCAAGTGTCATACAAATCCATTATTGCTCGCATTACTGTTGGAATTATTACAAATTATGCTCCCACAGTTGTGTAGATGTACAGGTTGGGCCTATGTTGTACAGAGCTGCAGGTCTATGATGTGTCAGAGCTGCAGGGTAATATGGGGAATATGCTTTATGTTATGATATGAGGGTCATCATATGTGTTGTTCTCTGACACCTTCACCATTTTCAGAAGGAAACAACCCTGTTTGTCACGTGGTCCTCGTCATTGTTTATATTATTCTCTTTGGTTATGTGGGGGGTGGGAGGAGTGGGGTCAAGTGATGAGGATAGTGAGCTACATTATTTATGTGGTGGTTTCTTTATGTGTTTTAGTCCTTCTGGGCATGAGATCCCAGCAGACCTGGGGCCCGTTCCACTAAGGTGGATTATCTTCTAAGCCTCGATAAAGTTCTAAGCCTCGATAATGTTAGCTTGCGTTCGGTTCCATCAATGTGGCTCAAATAATTCGCTGCTTGGTTGAGCTCCTTCTGAGTCAGATATAATTAGCCTGGTCGCGAGCAGGCTAAAAGACTGGCTAAAGTAAGACGTGCGTCAAAAAAGGCTCACAGGCGGAAACTACATCCCGAACAACAGTTCCATCAAGTGTCTTTTAGGAAATATTAGTTCCCACTTCACACGAGATAGATAGATAGATTGGTTGACTGTGTGATAGATAGATAATTTGATATTTTGAAAGTGTGATCGATCGATAGATAGTTTGATTGTGTGATAGATAACTTGATATTTTGAAAGTGTGATAGATAGATCGATAGATAAATAAATTAAAAGTGTAAAAAATAAAATAAAATAAATAGGTATCTTTATTAACTTGCATTGCTTTTGTCACAGTGGTCTGGCTGGCGCAGTGGTTAAGGCAACCAGCTAGAGTTCCGAAGGCTGCAAGTTCGAGACTTGATTTTTTATTTTATTTTATTTTTTTACATTTAACCGAAACCTTCATGAAAAGGCTTCAAACACCATTGTAATCGTGTCAGTTCTTGTAAATTAGCCTGCACCATAATTGTATAGCCTACATACTTTTTTAGATGAGATTTTAGATTAGATTCAGACAACGAAATGCAGTAAAAAGTGCGTCTGAAGAGGGATTTGAACCATCGATTTAAAATGACGATTAAATACTATGGCAGCGGTCGATACCACTAGGCCATTGTGACGATATGACGGCTTGTAGCCTGCTGCTGATATCACCACAGTAGTAAATATTAATTTATTAAAATATGAACATATAACAATAACTGGGGCTAGTATGACCTACGCATTTAATCGGTCAGCAATTTCTTGACAAACCATTTCCCTCGCCTTGTTAATTGCGGCAGTTTTGCACTATTTTACATCTTATTTTTCCGTCTTCATAAAGATCAATAATTCGGAATGCTGCGCAAATGTAGTACCCCTGCAGAGTGGAGTATCTTCATTTCGACAGATCGACTCTTCGGGGCTCTTTATGTCTGCGTGCACGCGCCCATATGGAGGATTTGTAAGCCGGTGTTCTGTGAACACTGATGACACAAGCCTGATCCTCGTTCGAGGAATCACCTGAGGCTTGAATTCCAATCCCGAGTTGCCTGATCGCCTGATTTATTTCAATCGCCGATATACTAATCCACTTTAGTGGAACGGCCCCCTGCTCAGTAGTTTGTGGAGCATCACCCTCACCCCCTCAGCCCACTGCCTCCCCTGGTCCAGGGCCTGTCAGTCCTCTGACTCCTCTACTTGGCCCCTCACCTCCTCACCCCTCTGGTCCGTGGTGTGTTGACTGACCTTAGTCCTTCTGATGTTTTTGTTGATTTGTTTTTTAATTGTGTATGGCAAGCTTCTTGTTGTCGCTGTCGGAACCCCATTTTATGTGGACATCCAGCGCTGTCAGGCCTGACATGTGTTTCCATCACAGCCACAATGGTCCCCGTTTGATCAGAGGTCAAGGAATGTGATAGGTCGTTTGATCGGGGTCATGGTCTGTGATTGGCAGATATGCAGCTCCTAGGTGGCGTTTTTTGTTTAGACCAAAGTGGCAGGCTGACCTCGTCCCATTCACCACGGTGACCGTGTCCATGGAGACCGGGTCTTTCCTGACTGACCAGACTGTGACTACGTCCAACACAGTAGCTACATTCACTGGAAAAAAAAGATTTCTTTTGAAATTGAAAAAAAAAAAAAAATAGTAGTTTTTAATTTTAGGTGTTTGCTGTACCCTTCATGCTTTTTTAGTTGTGGATTAAAATCAACAAATCAATAGATCAACCAACTCCTATCATCATAGAACCATAGGGGACCACACTAGAGAGAAATATGATAAATGATAAAATGATAAAATGATTTTATGTCACGTATGACACTGCACTCATAGGCAGCTATGAAACACTGATGGATCTAGAATAGTGAATGTTATGAAAATGCTGTTTGCTCACTCTAGAAACCCTAAGCGCCTTATGCCTACTTCACCCCTTATGGAGATAGAATGAGGAATTAGCATGTGTTGGAAATGTTTTTTATGTTTCCTTTTCTCGGTTAGAAAGTGAATGTCTGTCATAAGGACAAACCAGTGAAAGAGATCACCATCTTCACCTCTATAACATCATTCACCTCTATGACATAGAATTGAATGATTCCTAGAATCTAATGCACACACAAAACATCAGGCATATCTATAACATTTGGTGATTTTGCAAGACACAGTATTTGTTTTTAAGTGACCAAATATATTGAATTGCCTCTCTCCATCTATAGTAGCCCATCAACCATCATACAGTGGGCAAATCTCAGACAATAGACAACCTGAAATGAATTAACTCCAACTATTTCAGCACCAGAAATATGCCATTCTGAAATGACTAGCCAGTTTGTAATTATCAACCATGTGGCCGTCTGCTAGAAAGCTAAATCATTTAGGTCCCACATTGCCACCATGAGTTCTCCTCCAACCTTCCGTTACTACTGGCATTCCCCAGAAGGCTTTGATCAGCTGTGCACAACGGCACATAATTGAAATATGCAGATCCTTTTTTAAGAGACGTGTCCTCTTGTTGAAAGCTGCACACTCTGAAAAGGCCATGTCCCAAACACTGGGACGTCGGAAAAAATCATTTATGGTCGGCTTTCCAGCTGAACTGTCATAGCTAAAAGGAAATGAAGAGGTTGGGAGGAGGGAGGAGGGAGGAGGGAGGAGAGAGCTGGGGAAAGCGGGAGGGGGAGGGGGGGGGGGGGGTGGAGGGGGGGCCAGGGGTCTTCCCTTTTGATCTTTTTAGGGCAGAGTGGAGGGGGTATGGGGGGGACTCTCCCTGACTCTCTCTGAGCTGGCAAACACATTTAGCTGGTAATTGTTCAGATGATTCTGACAATCAGTCTTGGAAATGCATGGACAAACAAGAGTTTACAGCTCCAGTTGGATAAGTCAACAGGTCTCCCGTATGTCAACAATGAAACTGTCGAGCTGAAGCTACACTTTGATCAGTTGTTTGCGTTTCAATTATCTGCCATGGTTCGCCTGCTGCCTGGCCCTGCCATAACATTGCTAAGAGAATAGATACACGGATTTAAGGGGATCTCTCAAATGGTCTAAGGAGAGTTGGGAAGAGTTAACTGAGCTCTATCCCTGGACAAATATTTACGACTGAATCAGAGAGTTCAGGCCCACACTACTACTGTAGGCCTATGTCCCGTTCTGACTCTATTTCTTTTAGTTGCTATTAGTTTTTAATTTGATATTCTTTATTATTTTTGAGAGTCTTTATAGGTAAACTTTTAATTGCAAAGTCACAGAACTCAAACTAATACATGTGGGTTTCCTAGAATATTTCCTATGTCCCTGTTTAAGTAGATGGTAAACTTGGTCGTGTTTCACGTGGTGGAAAATATATGAAAACTCCATATAAAGTACTATGATGATGTGTCAATGTAACACATGAGACCTTTTAAATGGGTATTTAACCCCTGAAACACCTAAGTGGTGGTCTATAGGGCAGCTTTCAGATCTGGGGCAGATATTGAAGGGCAGTTAAAACATCCTATTGTTCACTATTGTCTAGGACGGTTAGTGTTGTAGCTACAAATGTCCTCATTCCATTCCTCTATATTTGGAAACCCTTTCAAACATTGTTTATGAGTGTTTATTGATCGTGTCAGTTTGTGGTGGTGGCTGCTTAGGGAAGCAGGGTCGTGCTCCCTGCTCACCCCTGCTATTCTATGGCCTCTGCAGGGGGGGTTGGGGGGGGGGCAGTGTGTGTGTGTGTGTGTGTGGGGGGGGGGGGTTAAATTGCTGCCTAAGCAAATGAAGAAGGTTGCTGTTTGTTTATCTGAGGTTGAGGATGATGGTTGAGGTCCAATAAAATGGATGAAAGTGATTTTACCCCCTTTTTTCTATGGCGCAATTGCTCCGCATTTGCATGGCCTCACAGGGCTACACAGAAGGTGTGATTTTTCCCACAACCAGCGAGCCTCATCCCCAGGATCCCGTAGCGGAGGGGCCTCGATAGGAGCCATGGAGAGAGCCCTAATGGAGACAGGGACAGGTTTATAGGAATTAGGCTACTACAGAGAGTCCATAGGGACATAAAACGCTGTGGTAATCCATCCTGGAAGGACTCTATGTCCATATAGGGATATAAAACCCCTTGTTAATCCATTCGGGAAGGACTCTATGAGATTAATGTCAACCGGTGTGTAGTAGGATCTTCTCATTCAGTGCTCAGGAGGTTGAAGAGTGTTTCCACATCTGAGCACTGAATTAGCGGAGTTAAGACAGATTATATTGTCACTCAAAACGTTTACAGGACTTCCAAGCAGAAAGCAGGAAGCAATACTTCTAAAATATTTAGCGCATCAAATAATATAATATAATATAATCATTCAGTATTATTCAGTATTCAGCAGGCATTGTTATGTACATGTCTTATCAGTCGAGAGAGACATCACCAAATCACCAGCACCAAATCACAATATGGAGCAAAAACAAGAGACATTTCAGCTTTTCTCTGACATCGGATTTCAGATTGGAGCATCGTCATTATACATTTAAAAAATATTGACCATTTAGCAAACGCTTTTGTCCAAAGCGATTTACAATTAGAGATTACAGGGACAGTCTCCCTGGAGTAATTTAGGGCTAAGTGCCTTACTCAAGGGCACACTACTGGCGGTGTTCCCAGATGGGATTTGAACTCATGACCTTCTGATCACCAGTCCAACTCACTATCCACCGCGTTATGGACAATCTATGTGTGGTATGATACCCACACCCTCCCAGCCTTCAACCGGGGTTCTTCATTGCGCTTCGCTTCATTCATAAAAGCATTTCCCGCCATATTACTCACACCTACACCGACGTCCTATCAGAGATGTCAGGGAAAGCTGACGGATGTTTTTGTAATTAAAGGCATCCCTGGTGTCGAAACTGTGTTGAACATCAGAACCGGTAAGCTGACCGTCCCCCCGAGGACAACACACACACACACACACACACACATACACACACACACACACACACACTCACATACACACACACACACACACACACTCACACTCACACTCACTCACTCACTCACACACACACGCGCGCAAACACCCACACACACACACACACACACACACACACATACTGGGGCTGTCAAATCAGATTGTAAACACACACCAGGGCTGTCGAATCAGATTAAGCCCTGTGGTGTTAAAAGGAGTGAGATGAAAGAATAACAGCCGTTTGCACGAGAGGAGACGAAACTAAAGCCTAACACAAACATACATTGCTGTAGTCTCTGGAGGACCAAAGCAATGCTGTCCTCCATACAGGACCAACATTCTGCCTTCTCCACCGTCAAATGGCATAGAAAGGTTTCCCCTGCATAGAAATGTTTTCCCTGTCACATGACCAGGATTCTGGGGCCTTTTTATAGACCAGTTATACTGCTTGGTATCAGCCTGCTGGTCTCCTCTAGCTCTCGTATGAGGCATTCCTCATGAACCTTTTGAGGTAGAAACAAAGTCATTGTCATCGAGGGATCTGTATATTTTTGGGTTGTAAGATCAGCTGCTTTGAAAGACTACTCTAAGGTCACCTGTTGTGTCGTTAGAATGCTGCTGTGATCCAAGTGACTGGTGTGTGTGTGTGTGTGTGTGTGTGTGTGTGTGTGTGTGTGTGTGTGTGTGTGTGTGTGTGTGAGTGAGAAAGAGGGAGAGAGAGAGAGTGTGTGTGTGTGTATGTGTGTGACTGAGAAAGCGGGAGAGAGAGAAAGTGTGTGTGTGTGTGTGTGTGTGTGTGTTTTAAGTATGTCTGTAAGTGACTAAAGGCATAATAGTGTAGGCACAATGACACTCCTACTTCCCAATGTAGCATAAAGCACAACTACAACAACGTAACAAACAAAAGTTTAATATCAGAATTCTAATGTACATTTATTACACATTTTTAAATAAATATTCCA
>NC_137674.1:13599243-13606743 GCF_963989245.1 Nansenia antarctica
CTACCTTTTATAGGGCCAATTTCATATTTAAGAAGTTTTTTTGGGATTATTGTGTTTACATTCTAGCAAGCATATACCGTACTTCGGCCTATTAGGCCTACATTGGTACACAATGGTCTTACCGTGGAGGTCTCCATCGTCTGCCATGGCGTTGATCTTCTTGTTGGGCAGAACCTGGACGTGCTTCCCGCTGGTTCGGCTGTACAGCTGGTAGGTCCGTATGACCCTGCGGCTCACCCGGTCCGTCACCTTGCTCTGCTCGCTTACATGCTGCGTGAAATTAGGCGGGGACTGATTGGTTACCTGTCAGAAATCAGACGTCATCACAATCAGTACTTTGCATTTAAAAAATGGCTTCAATTATCACTGACTTTTTACAGTAGGATACAAAATATGACATTAGGCCTCGATCGAATAGGCCTACCCAACAGAAGCCAAGTTGGAAAGGTGTTCCGAATTGTCTTTATACTTCCCAGTAGGACACTGCCTAAATTACCAATGTAACTTTATAAAAATGCAAAACCTTGTTGGTTTAAAAACCCAAACGCAGTTCCTAAAATTAACCACGCGTTACATAATAACGAATACATAGAATAAACCAGAGAGCAACGCGCGCGCGCTATTTTGTGTACCGTACGTTTAGAGGTAGGCCGAAGTGCTAACATGTCTAAAAAAATGAAATAGGCTTTTGATCATAATCTATACATCTCTATTCCGGGAAACAACAAAATAAATTGCAGGCGTATATCTATTTGCTACATTCACCGTCCACCTCGTTCTAGATGGATGGAGGATTGTGTGATTGCATGGGGACAGTGCGATGAGGACAGTGTGATGGAATGATGACGGAAAAACTTTGGCCCTCATATTTGAACCCCGGGACATTTTTCACAGACTCGCTATTTCCCCGCGCTGTCCCTCATGCGCCACGCATGACACATGTTCACTAGATACCTTGCCAGGACAGTGACGCGGACGGCATGCCGCGCGCCCGCTGCCCCTTGCGCAGTGGGACCCATCTGATATGTTGTTAAATTACAAATGATATGATCTCTCACCTCTCTCACTACCTGCTATTATTACACCTCGTGAGCTTAGAATTATAAGGTTCTATCTCCGTTTAGAATGATAAGGTTCTATCTCCGTTTAGGGCAGTTCAGAGATATTGAGCGTCAACGTTTTTACATTCCATTATGTTCTGTGAGATGGAACCTTTGTATTTTATGAATTACTAACTCAAAAATGTCAACATTTTAAAAATAACACCACACAGGCATTAATAAACACCTAATGGATCAGATTATGTAAAAAACTAAATTTTGACAAAAATGGAGATAGAACCTTATAATTCTAACGTCACGACCTTGCGACCCTAACCATATGTTTTAACAATGAACAGTGAATGTATATCCTATTAGAATGTTCTAGATGTGTTAAATAGGCCTACGACTTAAATAGGCTATATTACATTTATTTTTTTTATCCAATAGGCCTAAACCGATTGATGATAACCATGCATTCAATCACTTGTAAATACATCGAAAAAGACTTTTGCATTGATAATAACCAGCAGCATAATTATTTCACTCAGTCCTCATAAAAATAAAGAAGCTATTAGAAAACATGAATATCTGCATGGGCATACCTGAGCATAGTAGCAGAACGCGAAGAAGTGTAGGAACCTGAAGGGGGAAAAAAAGGCCTGGTGAGTTATCTTACATTATATATTAATAACACATTAATCAACTGAGGAGAATCGATAGTTTGCATGCAGGAAATATACTCACAGATAACTCAATCGAGAAGGGATGCGTCGCATGTTGATGGAGTTGATGGTTTCTTTGATAAATTGAGACCGGAGGATTTGCAGTGTTCCAAAGTCGAGGTGACTTACTTGGTAACGATAAGCCGCGTGAAAAGATTTCAGTTGCACTTGATAAAGTCCTCACTCTCCAAATACAATAGATGTCTTTTTATGAGCAAAGATGATGTGGGTAACATTCCACGTCAAATAAATGTCCATAACCCTGCAATATGAGGCTGACTTCCACGACTGTCTGATAGACGGGTGTTGATAGAAAAAATGCCAAACCGAACAATGATAATTGATAAGAATGATGAATGATTCTTGATAACAAGTGTTGGTCTGTTTGTCGGGCAGACTAGCAGGGTTTAAGTGCACTTACAATACAAACGACTGAGAGGTGCATTTACGTTTAGGGGAAAAAAGCGCTGCTGGAGAGTTCCCTAATAATGAAAACAAAATAAAATCAAGAGAGAAACGGGCTCATCCGATGCCAGCGGAGATGACAGCTCATACAGCAGCCGTGTCTGTCTGTGTAATTCCTACTGAGGGTCTCCTCGGACTCAAGTCTTCCAGGTCTTATCCATGCACTGTTCAGAGTTGAGATCGGGCTCCGTGTTGGTCACCGTGCGCGTCCCGTCCCGTGCGTTCAGAGTGGGTGATGTTGCTTCAGCGGTCGGTAACGCAGAACTGGCGACTCTTCCCGTCTCCCCTCCTTTACTTCCATCCCAGGCTCTCCAGTGTCAGACCCTTGGTTGGCGCTCACACCCCTGGTTAAAATGGAAGGGCGATCTGCGAGGAACAAGCCCCCTTTTCTGCGGAACAAAAGCGACCCCCCCTCCCCCTGCAATTAAAACATATCTTCACCTGAGAAAAAAGTCAACACTTGCGCGAAGCAAAGGAGGAGTCTTGCATACTACCCAAGCAGCGCGCAGTGACGATTCTGAGCCCAAACGACCCTCGCAATTAATGACATAAAAATAGTTAACGGGTCTTATCAGAGACTAGCCAATTAAAACCCGAGGGAGAATCAAAAACATGACATTTCTGTTCAACTTAATACCAAACTATGTGAGTGCAAAATAGTCAATGTGAAATTGCATGATCTTATCTATAGCCAATCATGGCTATGAAAAGCGTTCCTTTAACATGTAAAAGGCTGAAACTGGTGTTGCCAGTTTGATGTGCTTCTGCCTCTCTGGGATGCGTCTTGTCGCAGACTTTACTGCCTAGGCTTGTGTATTGTCGGAGAAAAGTGTGAGACATATTAAAAGGATTACAGGCGATTAGCGTTTTTAAAACACTCCCTCCCTTCATTTGATAAAAGAGAGACGCATTCCCTAAACGGTCGGCTCTCGCTTCACGCTCCTCAACGCTCTCGGGTGTCGGGTTTATAAATGCTATATCTCCATGATGAAACTAAACAAACTACACTAAACGGGCAACCTTCAAAAATACATGTTTAATGACTGGACTGCCCATATTTAGACCCACAACTATACTACATTATCCATAGTCTTTTGATCGTTAAATATCTGAAAACCAAAACTAACACTGTCACGTTTTCTTAAATGATCAAAAACTCACTTAATTACGAGAGAAATCAAGTATCATGATATTATTAATGGCCTACACACAATGGACAATTCCCACCTCGAATGGAATGGGTGAATAGGCCTTTTAAAAGACAGATCTTCAAATTAATCACCCAATTTTCCCCTTTGCCCTAAGAGACGCACTGAAGCACCCTTTAAATGAACACCCCACCCACCCTTTATTATTTAGGGGCCTTTGAACATTGTCCACCATCAGAAAGACCCCGTGTTTGTTTATTGATCGCCCCCATTAATTAGGCTGTTGTCCGGCGCGCACAGGCGCTTCTCAGGTGGTCAGTGAAACAATATGACATATTCTGATTGACGTCATCTCGTTGTTATTAAATCAAGTCTCAATTTAATCATGTAGGCTCACAACTAACGGCTTGGTTTCAAATAACTTTGTTAAGTTTTTTCTATTAACTAAAATTCGTAGGCTTGGCCTATACGCTTTCCATGCTTAGGATGGTGAAGTTGTCTGGGGGCTGTTTGTCCATTCTGATTCGATAGAGACTTATGACCCGGTCCTATACTTATGCCCTAAATAGTTTATTACTCAACTATAAACTATATAGTAGGCCTATTATAAACATGTATTTCCATTCTCTCTATCCATCACTTTGAGTCGCCCCTAAATGCCTGAATATGACCTATGTTGGCGCAGTTTAACGTCGCTGACGAACATTTCAATGGGTGGCCTGGACACTGTGTCAATGACAAATTACTGTCAATTGTCCTTGTCCTTTTCCCAAAAGTTACCTAGTTGACCCACCAGGGGGCACCAATCATAGCCACAAAACTACTGTCTGCATTGGTAAATGAAAACATAGTTTTATTTGTAAACAACACAACCATTTGCATAGAATACATTGGAAAATGGGGAAAAACAACATGTGGATCAAATGGCAAAAATGAGCTCTCTCCATACCACATCTCTCTCTCTCTCTCTGACACTCTCTCTCTCTTTCTCTCACCCCCTCTCTCTATCTCTCTCTCTCTCTCTCTCTCTCTTTCCTCACCCCCCCTTCTCTTTCTCTCTCTCTCTCTCACTTTCTCACTCTCTCTCACTCTCTCTCTCTCTCTCTCTCTCTCTCTCTCTCTCTCTCTCTCTCTGTCTGTCCTAGCAAGTGATCTCCTCACCAATCATAGCCACAAAACTACTGTCTGCATTGGTAAATGAAAACATAGTTTTATTTGTAAACAACACAACCATTTGCATAGAATAAATTGGAAAATGGGAAAAAAATAACATGTGGATCAAATGGCAAAAATGAGCTCTCTCCATACCACATATCTCTCTCTCTGACACTCTCTCTCTTTCTTTCCTCACCCCCCCCTTCTCTTTCTCTCTTTCTCTCTCTCACTCTCACTTTTTCTCACTCACTCTCTCTCTCTCTCTCTCTCTGTCTGTCTGTCCTAGCAAGTGATCTCCTCTTCTGTCAGTTTTCTTGTTAATAGTTAGTTTGTTTGTGTGTGTGTGTGTGTGTGTGTGTGTGTGTGTGTGTGTGTGTGTGTGTGTGATGAGCGGCAGGTAGCTGCCACTCTGAAGCCCGGCACAGGGCCTGCCTGCCCTCCCCTTAACCCCAGGAGCTCCACATCCATCAGGAGCCCTGCAGGGGTCCCCCCCAACCCCCTCTCCCCTTCACTCTTTCCCTCATTTCCTTTCCATTACCCCCCCCTCTCTCCCTCTCTCTCTCTCTCTCTCTCTCTCTCTCTCTCTCTCTCTCTCTCTCTCTCTCTCTCTGAATATCTTCTGCCATCCCCTATCCTCACCCCCTATTCTCAACCCCTCTCCTATCCTCTCCTCTCCTCACCCTCCTATCCTCACCCCCTCTCCTCTCCCCCTCTCCTCACACTCCTATTCTCACAAAAAAAATACTAAAAGATAAAATTGTAGTCAAGATCCCCAAAATGATGAATGAGCTCAGGCAACTATGGGGAATAGTGTTACTCAGGACCCATGCCATGCTGCAGGAAGACGAGTCTTCACAGATGGGTCTTGATTCTGGTCTTGAATGTATTGAAAGTATCAGAGCATCAGATGGCTTGTGGAAGGGTAGTCTCAAGTCGGTCATTTTACATGACATTACATTTTTGGCATTAATTTTAGAAAACGCCTTTATCCAAAGCGACTTACAACAAATACATTTGTCTAAGTCAGTGAATCATCTATCCATCACTCATCGCAAGAAAAAGTCATCTATGCTCGGGCCAGAGGCCATGGATTTTGGAATGGCAGTAGGAAGCTTTAGCAGCTGATGCAGAGGAGTGTAGTTGAGGAGGAGAGAGAGAGATAAGGGTTAATGTCATCAGAGAGGCCGGTTTCTCTTCCATTTCCGCTCAGCTGACTGGAGCCCTATTCTACAAGCTTACAGGATTTCAGACAGCCAAGGAGGGTGTGGAGAGGATTGTGCTGGCCTCGATGTCAGTGGACAGAGAGAGTCGAAGGAAGAGGAGAGAGTGGACAGGAGGGTGGAGGATGCTAAATCAGTGGAGAGAAGGGAGAAGAATTCAACAGAGGGTAGGGAGGATAAGACAGAGGAGCGGATCATGTTGGGTCAGAGCTGCTGGAGCAGACGAACCACCACCTCGGCCCAGGACGACTGATGGTTAGGTGTTAAGCAGGAGGAAAGCTGTGGATAAGTGGAGGGGTTCTACAGAACTGTGTCCTGGATGGTTGCACTGAAAGAGGCGATCTGTTTGGACTGCCCTAGAAAACACGTCCTTGGAGCTGGACAAAAGAGAGTCTTTCTTCTGCAGTTCATCAGAAATCTGTCAAATATCCTCCTTCAGGGAGAGACGATCTCTCTGTTTGCTTTCTGGAGTAGTACACAGTCCTCACAGGGCGAGGTCGGCAATGTATGTTCCCGCTTGGTTGAAAAGCTGTTTCTGTTGTTTATCTGCAAGCATCTCTGACGCTTCAGACTGCTTTCCTCTGCCGTCATCTTGAGTGAGACACTCAGAGAGGACTGATGGTGTTGAGGGAAACAGACATTTTTGACCAGTAACAGGATATACTATACAGGCGATTGAGAGTGGAGGGGTCGCTGTTTGGCTGGTTACCTGATGGACCAGCTAGTTAGCTAGTGGGTTAGTTAGCAGGTTAGCTGGCAAGCGACAGCTGGCTCTTGGGTGGAGGGGACAAATTACTTCTCCGCGAGGGTTCCGATATTGGAGCCCACTGCGGTATTGAAGCCTGGATTTTTTTTTATCTCGATCCACTCTCCTCACCCTCCTATCCTCACTCCCTATCCTCACCACCTCTCCCCACTCTCCTATCCTCATCCTCCAATCCTCTACCCTCTCCTCACTCTCCTATCCTCACTCCCTCTCCTCACTCTCCTATTCTCACCCTCCAATCCTCTACCCTCTCCTCACTCTCCTATCCTCACTCCCTCTCCTCACTCTCCTATTCTCACCCTCCTATCCTCACTCCCTCTCCTCACTCTCCTATCCTCACCACCTCTCCCCACTCTCCTATCCTCAGCCTCCTATCCTCACTCCCTATCCTCACCACCTCTCCCCACTCTCCTATCCTCATCCTCCAATCCTATTCTCACCCTCCAATCCTCTACCCTCTCCTCAGCCTCCTATCCTCACTCCCTCTCCTCACTCTCCTATCCTCACTCCCTCTCCTCACTCTCCTATCCTCACTCCCTCTCCTCACTCTCCTATCCTCACTCCCTCTCCTCACTCTCCTATTCTCACCCTCCTATCCTCTCCTCGGTCTCCTATCCTCACCCCCTCTCCTCACTCTCCTATCCTCACCCTCTTTCCTCACTCCCCCTCCTCACCCTCCTATCCTCACCCTCTCTCCTTACTCTCCCCCTCCTCACCCTCCTATCCTCACCATAAATGATCACAAAACACACAACTTCACTCAGTTTGCCCTGCAAAGACAAACACCATATCTATGCAAACATTTGATACCCTCCACAAACCATCTCAACTCGGTTACACAGACCTGTAGTCAGCCTGTAAACCGGAGGTACCTCCTAGTGGACCAGCCTCTGTGACTTTCTCAGGCATCATGCTCATTAGGAGTGGTGTGTGCCTTTCAATTGTTTATCCATCTGGAGAGAGGGAGAAGGAAAGAGAGAG
>NC_137674.1:13616743-13621743 GCF_963989245.1 Nansenia antarctica
TACATCTGTTAGTAACTGAACACATGTCCACTGCTATGCACACCGCCGCCTCATGTTATTACAATACTGGATAGTACTACAGTAGCCTATACTCAGCCTACCCACAATGCCTCATTTTCACAGAGCTCAATATGAACATTTTTAAGATCTGTTGGAATCCGAGAATGAAACTAAAAGTAAAATCAATAATTCATTCACCAATATACGTCAATATAAGTCCATTACAAGCAATAATAAGAATACAAATAAGAAACTGTAGAGTTCAATTGATATTAGATTAGATTAGATTCAACTTTATTGTCATCGCAGAGTACAAGTACAATACAACGAAATGCAGTTTGGCATCCAACCAGAAGTGCAAATGTAAGGACTCAAACTTTTTTTCATGTCCTGCAATCAAAGGGGAGGGGGGGGGGGTTGTAGGGATTAAACAATTCATTTTAAAAAGAGACATTATGCAAGTAATCCATTCTGATAGAACATAATTGCTGTCTATCCTTAAAAAACAAAAAGCAAAAATAAATGCAAATCACCCAGGGGTGTCAAACACCCGTGTGTGTTCCAGTCAGGCCTGGGGGGTGTGTGTCTGACCCCCTGGGTTTAACCCCACACAGTCCAACCAATCTGTTTAGACCACCAATCTTTATCCCCCTGCCTAAGTCAGTGGGTAACCCTGCACGGTCTGACCTATGACCACATTATGACCACACTGAAACATTAACTTTGGACTGCACGGTCCAAACTGCACGGTCACGGTCCAAACCCCCACTGACCACCGTCCAGTCACAGGTTAACCTATCGAAGTAAAAAAAAACTCTGACCACATTTTTTTACGGTGACAGTTTCAACCCCACACAGTCCAAACCCCTGACCGTCCTGACCACTCCACGCTCCAGTCACACGTTAAACCCAGCTCGACCGCAGCCTCTGCTAGCCTCTTTTGTTGTGCCTCTTCTCTAAAGAGCCGTAAAGGGCCTCCACGGTGCTCTACCACCACTGCGGGATCAGAGGGCCACAATGCAAACTGGGAAACAGCGCGGTATTGTTATTCGCAGAGGCAGACACTCAGGTCTCCTTTTGACTGGGAGGACTCCACCATTACAGGTAGTTGTGAAATGCCACCGCTCGTTGAGATTAGGGGAGCAGTACACAAAGAGCCGAATGGAGGACACAATGACTTCAAATAGGTTTCAAGGTAAACTCCCTTTGAGGGGAGAGTAAAAGGCACAGACACACAGGGCACCTTGCGTATTGCGGCCCGGCTGTGTATTGTGGCGCATTGTTTTGTTTTTCCTCGTAAAATGAACAAAGTGAGATGCTCTTGCGTTTGCAAGTGAATGGCTGGCGTGCTTGGCTGGTTTTTTGTCACAAACCCCAGAAAGTCATAATGTTGTGATCACACCAGATGAGACACAGCGATACTAGGCTGCTTACGACTCAACCATGGCAAGGACAAACAGACTGAAGCACAGCTTCTACCCCAGGGCCATCCAGGCCCTGAACACAGCAAAGACCTAGGTTCTGGGCCCTGGACAGTCTGGACGGATTGATGGCAGCTGCTGGATTGAAAAAATCAGGTGTAGTGCTGAGGCACAAATATGTAAATTTCAAGCCTGCAAACTGCGACACTTTAAATGAATGTGCAATAACACTATGTGCAATATGACAACCCTAGTCGTCTATCTGTACAGTATAGTATAGTGGATAGTGTACATAGCCTTTATTTATGTAAACCAGCTCCTTTCCCTTCTTGTTTTTTTTTCTTTCCTAGCACCAGGGGAGCCACCCCTCCCAAATTTCGTTGTTTGGTACCTGTACTATAGCAATGACAATAAAGACCATTCATTCATTCATTCATTCATTCATTCATGAAAACAGGTGTCTTATAAGCACATTACTTACATATCACTGTCTCTCAATTAATTTAAAGTGCAGTTGCCATATGGGTAATATGGGTTCCAATAGTCTTAATCAATATTCAGTACTGTACTTATCTCATATCTGTCAGTATCTATAGTGACCACAGGGAAGAGGATATGCTGGGCCAAGAGTCAAGAGTCAAGAGTCAAGAGTCACTTTATTGTCCCATCACTGGGAAATTTGTATTGGGCTTACACCCCACAGCAGCCAACAAAGATCAACAGACAACAAAGAGCAACAGACAATACAGAATATTAGCACACAAACAGAAGGCGGACCTGATTAAAACAAGAGTGGAGATAAAATGATAAGCAAGATAAGTTACATTCATCTGGTGCAGTTTAAAAGTTTAACAGAAACGGGAATAAAAGAATTTTTAAATCTATTTAATCTAGCGCGGGGGACTCTGAACCTCCTCCCAGAGGGCAGCAGTTCATACTCTGCATGTAGGACATGGGAGGGATTCATGAGAATTCTATTAGCCTGTCTGAGAGTAGCCTGTTCAAAAATAGACTGCAGGGATGAGTGGTCTTTCACCCCTATGATCTTCCATGCAGTCTGTATCAGTCGGACCAGTTTGGACCTTAGTTTTACAGATAGGTTACCAAACCAAGATGTAATGCCGTATCTGATGAGACTCTCTAAGACAGACTGGTAGAAAAGTAGCATAAATTTTGGGTCAACACCATGAACTCTAAGGCGGCGTAGGAAGTGTAGTCGTTGTTGTAATCTGCTACAAAGGCTGTCTACATGAGTGCTCCAGGTGAGTGAGTTATCAATAAAAACCCCAAGATATTTGTAGGAGGCGACCTGAGAGATGGATTGTTTGTGGATGACCACAGGCCTGTGGTCCCCAACACCTCTGGGGTCGAACACCATCTCCTCAGTTTTCTTAACATTTAAAACCAGGCAGTTAACATCACACCATTTAACAAACCTCTGGATTTCAGAATAATAGTCATTTAGGTCACTGTCCTTTTTGATTAAAGCAAGGATGGCAGTGTCATCTGAAAATTTTATGATGCGGTTGCTAGGGTAGGTGCTTCTGCACTCGTTTGTGTATAAAGTAAAGAGCACAGGGGAACTGACTATACCCTGAGGAGCACCAGTGCTTATGGTTCTGGGTTCCGAAAGAGTGCCATTAACACTGACCCGCTGTGTGCGGTTAGTTAAAAAGGAGTGATACCATTTTATAATGAGGGGGGGGACATTAAGCCCATTTAACTTCTCAATTAAAAGGTGCGGCTGTATCGTGTTAAAAGCAGAACTGAAATCAACAAATAAGAGTCGGACATAGTAGGTAGGGTCCTCTAAGTGCTTAGAGATGAAGTGCACCATGGCTGAGGTTGCATCATCTGTGCCTGTATTACATCTATACGCAAACTGAAAAGGATCCAGAGAGCAACTGACTGCATTTTTCACTTTACATATAATGAATTTTTCAAAGCATTTCATTACAACAGATGTCAAAGCGACTGGTCGCAGGTCATTATTTTCCTTGCAGCTAGCCTTCTTAGGAACAGGAATAATGATAGCGTCTTTCCAGATGGACGGAACAGTGTGAGAGTCCAGAGACTTCTGGAAGATAGGACACCAGGCCTCAGCCAGCTCCTCACTGCAGGACTTTAGCATGAGCCCAGAGATGCCATCCGGTCCAGAGGACTTTCTAGGGCGGGTGTTAGCGAACAGTCTCTGTACCTCGCGCTGCTCAATGGTGATACTTGCTTCCAACTCAGGCAGCGCCTGAAGAGCCACTGTTTGCTCCATCGAGAAGTCGGCAGTCTCAAACCTGGCATAAAAATTGTTAAGTTCATTGGCTTTTTCACCCTCGTTTAGGACACTAAGGCACCTTTTAGCTGGGGCCATGTTAGTCATATGTTTCATGGAGTCCCATAGTTTTTTAGTGTTCATAGAAGAGCAGTGGGATTCAAATGTCTCTTTCTGTTTCCTCTTGGCCCCCCTTAATTTGTGATTCAGTTCTTTTTGGATGTTCCTCATGGCCAAAAGATCCTTATTCCTGAATGCAATTCTCTTCTGAACTATGCACTTTTTGATTTCCTTCGTGATATGGGATTTGTTGTTAGGGTACACAGTTATAGATTTCAGGGGTAACACGTTATCTCTGCAAAACTTTATATAATCTGTAATAGTGTCAGTAGCCTCTTCAAGGTCCAGACCGTGAAAGAGGTCCCAGTCGGTACAGGAAAAGCAGCCTTTTAGGGTTTCAATGCCATCATCATTCCAGACATGAACTGTTTTAACTTGGGGTTTGCTACTTTTAAGCAGAGATTTATACGTGGGGATTAGCTGGACAACATTGTGGTCGGAGTTACCTAACGGGGGTTTAGCCCTGGCAGTGTAGGCGTCCTTAACATTGCCATAGCATTTATCAAGGATTCGTTCACCTCGCGTGTTACACTTAACATACTGCGTGAATCCAGGCAGCGCAGACTCAAGCTTACAGTGATTAAAGTCGCCGGCAATAAAACAAGGTGCTTCAGGAGTGCGTTTCAATTGTCTGTGCACACAGTCTGCTATCGCGCTGGCTGCTCTAGCAGCATTACCACTCGGTGGAATGTAAACTGTACATAGTACAATATTCCCGAATTCTCGAGGAAGATAAAAGGGCCTGAGGCTTAAACATACCAGCTCAATGTCAGGGTTGCAGACAGACTCTCTTGTAGTGAATTGGGAGCACCACTTCTGGTTGATGAAGACGCAGGTGCCGCCTCCTATGCGCTTCCCGGAGTTTGAGTTCCGATCGGAGCGCACGAGAGAGAAGCCCTCAAGGTCCACAAGCGAGTCCGGTACGTCTTTCTGTAGCCAGGTCTCGGTGAAAACGAGCAGACACGAGTCCCGGTACTCGTGTTGGGCTCTGGTGTTGCATCGGAGTTCGTCAACTTTGTTCTTCAATGAACGGGCGTTGCAGAGGACCATAGAAGGCAGAGGTGGCCTGTCCGCTCTTCTTCGCATTCGCTGCCTCACCCCTCCGCGTCTCCCCCTCCTCCTCAGTCTGCGGCCGCGGTGGTCCGGAGGCCGAGCCCACAGCTCCCTCGGTAGCTGGGGAGCAGGTGTGTCGG
>NC_137674.1:13626743-13634243 GCF_963989245.1 Nansenia antarctica
TGACTTGAAAAAAATTGCTGAGGTTGCATCCCTAATGTAAACTGGCAGTGCATTCCACAATTTGGGTGCATAATGAGAATGCAGCCTCACCAAATCTCTTTTTGTACATCAGAAGACCTGAGAGCTCTATTGGGCTGATATGCTAGCAAACGCTGATATGCTAGATAAACGTTCACAGGTCCAATTCTTGTAGATCATAAGTCACCCAGAGTGAAAAACAGGAGAAATTGTTTAAGACCGACATCTCTAAATCTGTCCCAATTCTCCACTCTGTCCCCTGAAGTGTGCACTTGTGCACTGCCCTACGCGAATTCAAAACCATAGGATTGGCCTAAGCATGAGCTCTTATCCCCCCACTGTGGCTGGAAGGGCATAGGGTTAGTATGCATTATACAACAGTTACTTCCGACCAAGTAATTTGATTGGACAAGAGGCATTCCATGAGTGCTGATATACAGTATAACAGCACTGGGACCTTTAACTATAGGTATCACTCCGCCACACAGATGTTCTACTAAATGACCGTTAATTAGACTACATGTTTGTGTTCAGGTTACTAGGCAACAGTCCATTTGAAGTTCAGTTGCGTAACTATTTTTTGTTTATTTTTATGATTAAATAAACAAAGAAATCATAATCTGTTGTCGCTTATTACTGTTAACTAATAAATCGCGCTGTAGAACTGTTGTATAAAAGTTTGAATATCAGCACGGCTGTGATTGTCTTCGGTACTCGGCCTAGCTGCGGCCTCGTACCTACGACCGAATCACAGCCGTGCTGATATTCAGTATAACACACTCCCTCTCATGTGATATTGCTTAAGTAACGGACAAAATAAGAACATCTTTCAACCACAGTAGTGAAGAGCGCACGAGTGCACACTTCAGACAAGTGCACACTTCAGACAAGTGCACACTCCAAGGCTCAGGGTACAGAGGAGGAACTGTCGTACTCCAGCGATCCGTTTGTCAGCGATCCGTTTGCCAGCGTCCCGTAGCCGTTCATCTTCCTGAGTTTGAGCTGGTCGGGCTGGTGACCCAGAACCTGCGTCTCGGGGATGGCCTCCTTGGAGGAAAACATTTGACTGATCTCCACAAACGTCTTGTTCTTGGTCTCGGGGATGACGAAGAACACGAACATCGCCACCATCAGACACACGGCCGAAAACACCAGGTAGCAGTAGGACCCAGCAGACATCTTGACGGGGGCGGGAGGGATGAGATGGGATGGAGGGTTTCCAATAGTTTAGTTTAGAAGACACTAGTCATCTAGCAGTAGAATACGGAGTGATTATAATCAAATTAAACTTTATTTATAGCACATTTCATACACAGATGCAACCAAATGCAGTTTACAGGACTATGAATACAAACAAATAAAAGCATCTCCTAATTAAATTGTGGACCTCGAGTACGCATTCTCATACAATACGTCGAAAGCTGAAGATACAGTGTGACGGTTAGTTTATTTGTTGAATTGCCTGGTGGTTAGGTAGTATTAGGGATTAACTTTGAGTTGTTAAGGGAAGGGGAAGTTGTCAGGGGAAGGCAGCCATTAGGAGCGTGATCAAACGTTCTGGCCTCAATACTGTCCCTTTGTTTTAGAGTCAGTTTGCGATTTATACTTGTTTTTTTGATGCAAATACAAACATTTATCATCATTTTACAGTTTTAATTCAAGTTATTTCCCAGAAATCGTCAAGGCGGGTTTGACCTGCCTAGCATTAGCCAACATTAGGGTTAGGGTTAATCATTTTCTAATTGCGACAATCATTTTCTAATTGTTGTCCGTGGTAGGACTCCTACCTGGAGGAAGGGGAAGACGAAGCCCACAGTGAAGTTGGACATCCAGTTGAGAGACCCTCCCACGGTGTAGGCGGCCGGCCTGTGGGACTGCTTAAACAGCTCTGCTGTGATCAGGAACGGAACGCCCGCTACGATGCAACACACACATCTGCTATTATACACTAAACAAAGATACATGTTATAATGGTGTAGTTTCAACTGCCCCCCCCCCTCCCCCCGCACACACACACAAACACACACGCATACATCAGTCTAAACTAAAACACCCAGTTATACAGCCAGTATTCAGATTAGGTGTGAGTGATGGAGTGGCCGTTGAAAAAGGTCTTTCTCAAAGTATTTAGGAAGTAGCCCTTAAGCCCTCTGTTCCTACAGCTCTAATGACCCTATGAAGGAACACAAGTGGAGGAATCATAATTACTGTGTTGGCTGGAGCCAGAACAACTCCTCTTGACTGATGAGGAACTAGACTAGTGATGCATTATTCATGTTGATGTGCTTTTGAGCGGCAGCATTAATCATCCTTCTGACCAATGAGGCGTGAGGAGGCCTAATTAAGGGGCCGGAAACCCAGACAGTATGAGCCAATCCACTAAGGACAAGAGTCGGTGTATGGGAGGGGCCGTCATATATCTTCACATACACATCTCTACAAATCTCACTCATCTGTCTCTCTTACAGGGGATAAGGCCATCATCATCATCATACACATGTTGTAATGCAGATCATTGGGGTATTAGAGCTAGGCCATCGACTCCATTTACAAGTTCTCAACTCTGGCCTGCAGAGGGCGCACTTAACTCACACAACATTGGATGGCAATCTCCACTACAATTCCTGGCTTGGAATTCCCATTCCCTATTCCAGACTTCCTGACACATCGGCCAATACAGTGATACTCCTGGTCCTGGAGAGCTCTTCAGCACCAGGAGTGAGGATGACCGACTGGGCCAATACATAGACGACAGCATAGAGTAGAATGAAGTAGAATGTAACACACCTGGTCCGATACAGAAGCCAGCGATGATACCAACCACACACCCCACGCTGACGTAACGCATGAAGGACAAGTGGACCTGCAGGGAGGACAGAGAAAGAAGGCAGAAAGGAGGACAAGTACTCTGTCATTCTACAGTGTCAAAAAGGTAACAAGAATGCCATTAAAACACAGACACACACACGCGCACGCACGCGCACGCACACACACACACACACACACACACACACACACCTGTAGAATGAGGGATATGGTGATCCCAGCACAGCAGACTCCCATAATTACGAACCCTCCGATAATGAGAGGCCTCCTGCCCAGTTTCTCTATGGTAAAACACTGGAGAGAGAGAGGGGGGGGGGAGAGAGTACCACTGATAACTCCATTAGTACACAACCAATCCCAACGGTCACACGCTCTCCTCCATAGACTCACCCCGATCAGACCAGCCACGATCTCTATGGCTCCGGTGCCCACCGTGGTGTACTGGATCTCCGGGGCAGGGATGCCGGCGTTCTCAAAGATGTCGTTGGTATAGAACCAGATCTGGAAGGATTAGAATCAGAAAACAAGGTTATTGTCCAGCAGCACTACACACAACAGGAGCAGCTCACCATGGAAATGAATGCAACGCTACTTTGGAAGAGAGACAAAACACTGGTGTTGGGACTGAGCTAAATGGGCGCAGGTGGCGAAGACTGGCGCAGCCTGGCAGTAACCGCGGACAACCGCTCAGATTCAATTCGATTCAATTTGGGGTTATGGGGGGGAAGTTAACTCCAGACAGGGGGCCGATCAGGAGGAGTAGCAGAAGGTGAAAGAGAAAGAGCAACACACAGGTATAGACACGCACGCACACACACACACACCATATCATTATTATGCTTTTTTAATGCACACACAGCACAGGTGCACTGGACTGCACGCACACATAGACGCACGTACACACACGTACACACACACACACACACACTCACTCTCACTCACCACCCTGCTGTGCTCAGGGAACAGTGCCAAACCCAGCACCTGTCAATTTCATTTACACATCATTATCACCATCTGTAGCAGTAGTAGCGTCATCGCTATCATCATCATCATCTTCTTCCTCACAAACACAATTTCATCGCCGGGCTTGCTCAACTAGCAATGTGTGTGTGGTTGTGTGAGCCAATTAGGAGCTAAAAATACAGCCAGAAGATGAGGTTGCTAATGAGCTCATCTCTGTCAGATGGAGGGTGCACTTTTTGGCCAGAGTTCCCTGGTAATTATTTGACTAATGAATGCACCTCGGTAGCATAACTCAGGGAGGGATTTGGCTAATCATATCTGTATAAAAATTAAAGACAAACGTTTTGGGGTTTTCTAGCCAATAAAGCTAGAGGAAATATGTAGTCATGCTTGAATTTCTAACCTCTTTGTCTAATAGGCTAGATCAGATGAGGGAGAGAAGGGGGACAGGGGGGAGAGAGGTAAGGAGGGGAGAGAGGGTGTGTGAGGAGAGGAGAAAACAGGTTGAGGAAAGGGAGAGGGAGTAAGTGAGGAAAGAGGGGCAGGGTGAAAGAGAGAGCGATAGTGAGGGATGAGAGGGAGAAAGAGGGTGAGTGAGGAGGAGAGGGTCTATGGTGAGACGAATGGAGTTGACTCAAACGTACAGCATTGACGTGATGTCAGAGAGCTGCATGCTGATGTTCGTGATAATCACACTGACCCCCCCCCCCCCCTCACCACAAACACACACACACACACACACAGACAAACAGACATGCACACACACACACACACACACACACACACACACACACACACACACACACACACTGACAACACTCATCTGAAGTGTGTGAAAGTGAAAAGGGATGATACTACAGTATGTTCTACATACAGTAGGTGCCCTACTATTAGAGAGGTACATACATTATTAATAATAATAATAATAATAATAATACATTAGACTTATATAGCGCTTTTCTAGACACTCAAAGACGCTTTACAAACTGAAAAGATTGAGTAGTAATAATAAAAAGAAACAAAAGGTAAATAGAAGACAGTATAGGGGCCTAATTAAGGTAGTGCTGGATGACCTCAGATGCTAAATGACGTCAGACAGAGGTGAATGACATTGAACACACTGTCACACTAACCCATCTTAGGCAAAGAGCCACAAGAATGTCCTGGGATTGTAAGAGGAATACATATTCATCAATCTACATTATTTCTTTTCTGTGACGAAACAGAATACTTTTTTTTCTTTTTCTGAGTGGGGCAGTCCCACTCATATTTTTCATTTTATTGGACAGATACAGTGAAGACAGACAGGAAAGTAAGGAGAAGAAGGGAGAGAGGACATGTCAGCAGGGCATGGGCCGGACTCTAACCCATGCCGACATGGGTATATGTGTGCAGTGTAGACCGCGGTGCTAGACCACTGGACCACCCCAGGCCACCGAAACAGAATATTTTTAAATTCAAATATTTTTCTTTTTCTGGTAGTACTTTTCAGTGAACAGAGGTACATGTTTCAATGACCTGATAGCCTAATGCATACAGTATTATGGATGTGGACGTGATGCTCCTGAAGGAGAGAAAAGAGAGGAAGGGAAGGAAGAAGTGTACCTTGAAATGTTAATGGAACAAAAGACGCAGATCGAAAGGATGGAGAAAAAAAAAGAGAGAGCTACAGAAAAGAGAGCAAGAACATAGACAGAGAAAGACTGAATTTGAGAAATCAAAATGTCTGGACAAGAAGGGAGAGGAGGAGAAGAGAGAAAGAGGAGGAGAGGTGAGGGCATGCTTGGAGGAGAAGAAACAGCAACAGGTGAGACTGTTCACGAGGAAAGTGAGAGAGGAAGAGAGGAGGAGGGGTATGAGAGGCTGGACGAGGAGCTCCCAAAGAGGGAGATAGAGGAGAAAGAGATTGAGGAGAGGAAGAGAAGAGACAGGAGGGAGGAGGACAGGAGGGAGTGCGAGGAGAGATGGGAGAGGGAGAAAGAGGAGTTGATGATGGAGGAGAGGAGCATGAGCGATCGAGAGAGAGAGCTGAAGGATGAGAGGAAGAGGATTGCGAAACTGGTGATGATCCAGAAGCAGAGAAAGGAGATGTATGAGATGGAGGGATGGGGACAGATGAGTGCGGAGGGATGGAGAGACTGGAGCAGGGAGGAGAAAGAAGTTGTGAAGAAGGAGCTGTGGAGGGAGGTAGAGAAAGGAGTGAAGGCGAAAAGAAGAAAGAAGGGGACAGACAATATGCAAAGTAAGCAACACTTTGGTTGGTTCAACCAGCCGTAACATAGCCACGGTAGGAGAGGGCTGTGGTTGGCTGAGAGCTGTTTGATCTCATTCATGAATTGGTAGACAAGACGATTGACTAGAAGGAATATGAACAATCCCTTTTCTCTCTCTCTCTCTTTTTTTCTCTCTCTCTCTCTCTCTCTCTCTCTCTCTCTCTCTCTCTCTCTCAAACAAACAAATGCTCTTCGCACTAAATGTTTCCATGTGCGTGTGTATGTTGGTAGGATAAGATCAGAATAAATGCACTTTTAAGTAAAGTAAGTTGCAGAGAGCAAGCAGAAATGTACCCACCCTCTCCTCAGCACACAAAGACACACACACACACACACACACACACACACACAGACACACACACACAGACTCACAGCATCGATGCCGGACAGCTGCATGCCGATGTTGATGACAACCACACTGAGCAGCTGCCAGCGGACTGAGTGGTCCATCAACAGTCGCCATACCGACACAGTCTCCACCGACGACAGAGAGCGCTGCTCTTCCTGCATTTCCTCAATCTCTGATTGGATGTTACACTTGGTCCGGTACCACTTCAGAGCTGTGAAAGGAAATACAAAACAGGAAGTTAAAGAACACTTTAAGTTACACTTCAGCACTAACATAGGGAACCTAAGAAACAGTTATGGCACTAACATCTCAAAGTTACTGACACTGACACTGAACATATTACAGGACGTTATCTAACTTGTGTAACAAAAGGCTCTAACGTAACGTATGTTTTAAAAAGAAAATGAGAAAATGTGTGTGTGTGAGTGAGTGAGTGCGTGCGTGCGTGCGTGCGTGCATGTGTGTGTGTGTGTGTATGCTGACCTGTGATGGTGGCGTGGACGTTGTGTTTCTCGATCAGCAGGTATCGGGGGCTCTCTGGAAACCATGGCAACAGCATCAGCTGGATGAAGGTGGGTATCACCACCAGAGACAGGAACAGGGGCCAATGCTCCTCCTGTAACCATGGAAATGCAATAGTCACAATCACAACCATAACCTGCACACCTAACAACCCCAACTCTAGATCTAATGAACTAAGGAATTCATGTATTGTACTGTTATTTCTATAAATTCCACTGGTAGTGCCTCCTCCCAAATTGCTGTCGGAGATGTTATACACATTGTGGATGATATTGGGAATAAATATAAAATGTCAAACTGTTTTTTCATCCGTGTTTTTTTTCACAATTGATCCCCCCCCCATTCACTATTTTTCATTCAGTTGCAAACTTTCCCACAGTGCACACCATAATCCACTGAACATGCATGTCTTTGTTATATTGAACATACTGTACTGTACTGTATGGCCATAGTAATAAATAGACAGAGACCTCCATATGATGTGCAGTTTCAAGTATTTCCAGGAAGTGGTCTGTAAAACTACCTTTCCCAGCAGCTCGTGCAAGCCCA
>NC_137674.1:13639243-13649243 GCF_963989245.1 Nansenia antarctica
CAATTCTCAAAAATTCTAGAAAAACTATTCAATAACAGATTAGACAAATTCATAGATAAACATAAATGACTTTCTGACAGTCAATACGGATTCAGATCAAACAGTTCAACATCACTGACATTAATTTAATCAATCGAGGGAATTACAAACGCTATAGACCACAAACAGTATGCAGTTGGAGTATTCATTGATCTTAAAAAAGCTTTCGACACAATCAATCATAACATATTAATCAATAAACTGGAACGGTATGGGATCTGGGGGGTAGCATTGCACTGGGTGAGAAGTTATTTAAGAGACAGGAAACAATTTGTGAAGTTGGGAGAGTATTCATCGTCATGCTTGGACATTGCTTGTGGCGTCCCCCAAGGGTCAGTATTGGGTCCGAAACTGTTTATTCTTTATATAAATGATATTTGCAAGGTATCAAAAACATTAAAATTAGTACTATTCGCAGATGATACAAATATTTTTTGTTCTGGGGGGAATTTAAAGGAGCTACTGGAGATGATTACTTCAGAAATGTGCAAATTAAAAAGATGGTTTGACAAACAAATTATCATTAAACCTAAGCAAAACTAACTACATGTTATTTGGTAATTATAAAATGAATACTCAAGTACAGATACAGGTAGATGGTGTAGACATTGAAAGAGTTCATGAAAATAAGATTCTTGGTGTGATAATTGATGATAGAATAAGCTGGACATCTCATATAAAAAATGTCCGAAATAAACTGTCAAGAAGCATTTCAGTACTGAGTAAGGCAAGACACGTTCTGGACCATAAATCACTCCACACTCTCTACTGTTCACTGCTTTTACCATATTTAAATTATTGTGCGGAGGTTTGGGGCAATACTTATAAATGTAGACTACAATCACTATTAATATTGCAAAAAAGAGCCATAAGGTTAATTCATAATTCCGGTTATAGAGATCAGACAAATTCATTATTCTTAAAATCAAAAACATTAAAATTCACGAATCTGGTCCACCTTCTAACAGCACAAATAATGTATAAAGCAAATAACAACCTACTCCCTGGGAATATTCCAAAAAAAAATTTGATAGAGATGGGAGTTATAATTTGAGGGGGGAGTTAAATGTAAAACATCTTTGTGTACGTACAACGTTAAAAAGTTTTTGTATTTCTATATGTGGAGTGAAGCTGTGGAACGGATTGAGTGTGGAGCTAAAGCGGTGTCCAAGCATGACCCAGTTCAAAAAGCGGTATAAAAACATGGTTTTCACCAGGTACGAGGAGGAAGAAGGGCTTTGACAGTCACCAGGTGTTTTCACGGATTATTTGTTTATTTACATTATTTGTTTTCTATTGTTGGTAAATATGTAAATACGTAAATAAATTTGATTTAATTAAAAAAATATTATATTAATATTGAAGTTAACTGTAGATTATTAATTATTAATCTCTGAGTATTGGAGAAGGGGTAGGATTAAATAAGCTTATGCTTCTTCCTACTCCTTTTCGGACATGTTAAGTTAATAGTGTTTTTTTCTTGTTTTTAGTTTTTAGTTTTTTGTTGTTATAACTATTTTCTTTTTGATTTTGTCTTTGCTATTTTAATTTGTTCACATGTTCGAAATAAAGCTTTCATATCATATCATATCATGATGAAGAGAAGAGCCCTGTCCATCATTCCTGATGACAACATTTGACAACATTGACATTCCTGATGACAACAAGCCCTTGTCTTGGCTTTTTCTCGCTTTGGAAAAAGCATCTGTGCACACACACACACACACACACACACACACACACACACACACACACACTCACACTCCCAGAGTGAGAAGGAACAGCGCTTCTTCTCCTCCAAAGCCCTCTGCCTATCAGTAGTTGTAAAACCTTTGTTTATCACATGAGAGTATCCTTCTCTGCATTCTTGTCATTCACACAGTTTTCAGTAAACATTGTCACATCGTTATTGTATTTCAGAATTTTTTTACGACACACACACACACACACACACACACACTATTCACCATTACAGTATAACAGCGTTTACATGTACTGTATTTATGCTCCACTATGTCTGACTTCATTCATTCCTGGACGTGAATATGTACACATAGACCAGGGAATGTGCTAGAAAGGTTTGTAGTGTAGAGTAGAGTAGGGCAGAGGAAGGAGAGAAGTATGTATGTCTTACCACTGCAGGGGAGTTGACCACTGCCAGGTTGTAGCCATAAAGCATGGAGCTGCCAAAGGAGGTGAGGAATGCTACCGCTAACAACGATGAGGTCAGCTGCTGCACACAGAGAGATGGGGGGGGGGGGGGGAGAGAGAGAGAGAGAGAGAGAGAGAGAGAATGAATGTTTACATTCTGTGCTGAGTTCAAGCGATTGACAGTAATCCTTGCCTAGTGTAGAAAGGACAGTATGACCTTTATCAATACCTGGCAGAGAAGATAACAAGTAACCTTGTAATCATGAACATCTTGCCTTGCAATGTGCACGTCGCTGGTTGGACAACAATATCTGCTAATGATGGTTTGCTAATGCCTTCCCCTGACAACTTAACCACTCAAAGTTCATGCCTAATACTACACAATTTAATTAGGAGACTGTGTTGCAATTACTAGGTGAAATATAGGCATAAAACACACAGGAATAAAGACCAGAATGCACCATATCTCATCAGAGTAATCGGTAGATTAATGAACTAGTAGGAAACAGACATTTTTGCATCCACTGGCAATCCAAAGAGATAACGTTATAGATGATATTAGTTTTAAATGGAAAATCAACCTATCTTGGTGACAGACATTACCAAGATACAAGCTACAAGATCTCATTCCACTGCTATGCGGACGACACCCAGCTCTACCTGTCAATCAACACTGACGACCCCACCGATCTGAAGCGCCTGATGGACTGCCTCCGCGATGTGAAGGAGTGGATGGCCCAGAGCTTCCTACAGCTGAATGAGAGCAAGGGGGAAATCCTCCTCATCGGCAACACCACCGCCATCACTCAGCTCAGCACCAACATGGGAAGCCTGTCCAGCCTTGTCAGACCACATGTCAAGAACCTCGGTGTCATCTTTGACTCCGAGCTTAACCTTGACCGACAAGTGAACTCCGTCGTGAAGGCATGTTTCTACCAACTACGCATCATAGCCAAGATCAAGTCCTTCCTCACCCCCAGCGACCTGAGGAGGGTCGTCCTCATGCTAATCTCATCTAGGCTCGACTACTGCAACTCACTCTATGCTGGACTTCCTGATAAGACCATCTACCGCCTGCAGCTAGTCCAAAATGCCGCTGCCAGGCTGGTGTCAGGCACCAAAATGAGGGACCACATCTCCCCTGTCCTCATCTCCCTTCACTGGCTCCCAGTGAAGAAGAGAGTGAAGTTCAAAATCTGCACCGTTGTTTTTAAAGCTCTCAACAGTCTCTCCCCACCCTACATCAAGGACCTCCTGGACCAGTCTACCTCCTCAAGGCCCAGGCTCAGGTCCGACGCCCAACTCAGCCTGAGGGTCCCCGCACCAACCTCAAGAGGAAGGGTGACCGTGCCTTTGCGGTGATAGCACCGACCCTGTGGAACGCGCTCCCTTCTGCCATCAAGTTTGCCCCCACTCTGGACTCCTTTAGAGCCAAGTTAAAAACCCACCTCTTCCGAAATGATATTCCCTAAGTCTACTCCCTATTTGTTGTGAATTGTATGCCTGAGATTTACGTTTAAGTTGTCTGTGTCTGATTGCTTTCTGTGTTCCTTGTCTTTGTCTTTATCTGTTCCTTTACCCGGGCTGCGCCCCGGGCCGATGTAAAAGTTGGATGGGGGGCGCATTATAAATAAAATTAACAATTAACAATTAACAGACAGTTCAACCATCTGTTTCTATTTGAGGCCATGATGATGATATTCAATCTGGGGTCAGGAGGTGTGAACCACATAGGGACGTGCATTTGGCGCACACTTAGGTCAGGTCAGGGAACCTCACCCAAACTTAATTTAGGTGCTACTAAGTGGTAAGATGCAGTCAATTATACTCTCTCTCTCTCTCTCTCTCTCTCTCACACACACACACACACACACACACACACACACACACACACACACACACACACACATACAGACAGACAGACAGACAGACACACGTGAGAAAGGTTGTGTGGACTTTGTCTCGTGACATCTTCAGAGGAGAGAAGGAGAGGGTGTGGTTCAATAAAGCATCATTATTCAATTACATATCAGTGGTTATATGTCGGCCTATTAACTACAACCTTATTGTGGCTATAGCAATTGGACCTTTGTGTAATAATAAAATGCATGAAAAATAAATCTACATTACAAAAAATATAAATACATTTGACCTGTGTGACAACATATGGGGACAGATCAAATACTGTGGCATAGGCCTGACATTGCTCAATTGAAACTAAGTTTACAGGATATTCTCAGATACATGTTCCAGTTCTGATTCCGTTTTGTGGTCGACAATGACTATCTTGATTTCAGGAAAGCACCTCATTTGACAGTGGCCTATTGTTGCCCATGGCACCCACGTTTACCAACTATATTACAACAGCAGACAGAAATCAAGACACGCAGGTCAGGAAACATCATAGGTCCGGGAAAACGAAGAATAAATGATTAGCAATTCTAAAACAGACCATAAAGTAGTATCAGTAGTCAATTATGAACAACTTACCGTCGTTGCTTTCCCGGACGACGTTATCAAAACTTCTTCAGCCATTGAGGAAAGTTTCATTAAATAGTTCCACTGAAACTTTGGGTTTATGAAAGTAAACGCTACTCAAATTACTTTTTGTCATGAACCCGCCGCCGGCATCACCGCAAAGCTCATGTTGAACAGGCAGGCATGGTGTTGGTTCAGAGTCAGACAGGATGGCCCCACTACAAGTTGTACTGAAGGACGGCCTTTGCGATAATCTGCAGCGTGCCGGTCCTCTCCTCCTTCTCCCCCCTCCTCCTCCTTCCCCTCCCAGGAAGCAATGCCTTCCGCACCGACCAGTGTCATCACATGATGGTGAGCAACGTGATTCCAAGAGAAAGACTGCTGAAATCAATTAACTAACTGAATTTACAAAAGCCTGGCAGAGAGCCAGGACAGAGGGCTGGGGGAGGCAGAGGGAGGTGGACAAGGCTACGGTGGGCCTACCAAATACCAATAGATAGATAAAAGCAGGGTGAGAGATCACACTGCTCCTACAGGTTGAACAGGTTGATAGGGACAGGGTGGACAAGGGCCTGTAGGGGCAGGTTGATAGGGACAGGGTGGACAAGGGCCTGTAGGGGCTCGGGCTGAAAACCGGTTGGGCCGTTGGCCTGGGGCCCGCGCTGGACACCAGTCCGGGGCTCAGTCTGGATGACGTTGTGAACAAGGACGGTAAAACCATGTCACACAAGAAACTAACTGTGGGAAAAGATGTCTTTAATACAATAACAATGTGACAATGTTTACTGAAAACTGTGTGAATGACAAGAATGCAGAGCAGGATACTCATGTGATAAACAAAGATTTTACGACTACTGATAAGCAGAGGGCTTCAGAGGAGAAGAAGCGCTGTTCCTTCTCTCTCTGTGACAGTTATGTCTTCTTTGAGTTGAGCCTACCACAGCCAACCCCAGGACAAACCGCCCACTGATGTTATAAACCTATAAATATGGTCAACAGACACTGCCCCAGTTGAGCCATTGTACTGAGAAGCCCATTTTTGTTGGCCGGACAAACGCTCCTTCTTGCAAGAATTGAAATAAATACTCTCAATGATTTGATAAGTCTCAGTCTCCTGGTTACAAAGTTTACTATTCTGTGTATTTGAATCTGACACTAACAAAAGGCATTGAGGTGTATGATCAATACAAATGTAAAATCAACTCACCAAAGCTTTGATTTATACTTAAAAGAGAGGGGAATGCCACACATTAAAAACACAAATGGCTTAAAATGGTTAATATAAAGCATCATATCTACAGTTTCACTTAAGTTTAAAATACTTGACAACTATGCCATATCCAATTCAAGATAGTTGGAAACAGATTGCTGATGTCCAAATACCATGGCATCATATATCTATATGCATGTGTGTATGTGCCTTGCCATGTGAATAGCTGTACAGGAAGTAGAATTGCAGTTTTATTTATTCCTTCCATGTCCTCCAATTAGGGGAGGGTAGGGGTTGGGGGCTGCTCTATAGCCTAGCTGCTCTATAGCCTAGCTGCTCTAAAGCCTAGCTGCTGCCTATGTGGTTGAGTAAGACATTACTATTGGAGAGAGAGCAAAGAGACAGGACAGGTTCAGTAGGAGAGAATGTGTCAGAGGAGCAGTGGGCCAGACCCATGTCTACAGCAACGGAGGCTGGTGGAGGTAGACATTTGTTGGGCTTATTGTAATGCACGGAATGGAATGAGGAATGGTATTCGGTTGTTAAGTCGTGACGTGTTTCCGGGTCCAAAGTTGATACATTTCTTTGTAAATGCCTCAGTAGTAATAGGCTAATAATTCATTATATTTATATAGCGCTTTTCAAAGACGCTGACAAATATGGGAAAAATGGGAAAGTGCTGTGTCCCTTGTTGTAAAAATAATAAAGGTCCATTTTGGGACCTTTATTATTTTTAGTCTATATTAACGACATGCCAGCAGCAGTGACATCTAGAATGATGATTTATGCAGATGATTCTACTTTACTAGTATCAGGCAAAGACACACATGACATTGAAGAAACTCTCAGTAGAGAACTGTCTCTGGTAAGAGACTGGTTGATTGACAACAAACTATCGATGCACTTAGGAAAGACAGAGTCCATTTTATTTGGCACTAAATACAAGCTTAAGAAAAGTAACACAATCAAGGTACAGTGTGAAGGAAGTATTATCGAATCCCAATCATGTGTCAAGTACTTAGGGGTCTCTCTCGACCAATCTGTCTCTGGGGAGGGAATTGCAGCTACAGTTTTATCTAAAATTGCAAAGAAGCTAAAGTTTTTATATCGCTATACTCGTTTTATGAATTTTAAGATGAAAAAACTCTTAGTAGCAGCTTTAATTCAGTGTCACTTTGATTATGCATGCTCCGCATGGTATAGCGGACTTTCCCAAAAACTTAAGAACAAATTGCAGGTAGCACAAAATAATGTTATCAGATACTGTATATACTTAATGCTCCTCCCAGGACACACATAGGACCCATGGAAATGAAAGAAGTAGGTCTGTTACCTGTAGAGGATCGAGTAAAACAACTAAAACTCAACCATATGTTTGATATAGTTCATAACCGGGCCCCTGAATATATGAACTGTAACATAGATATGGAGAGAAGTATACATAATTATAATACGAGGAAGTATTATGTCATGCAATGTTCCTTTTGTCAAAAGTAAAACAGCAAGAAGCTCATTTTTCTATACGGGGATTTCTTTATGGAACCATCTGCCTCTGCATATTCAGCAAAGCCAAAGCAAAGCCATCTTTAAAACAAAAGTGAAGTCATATTTATGGGGAGAACTAATGGCTCACCCCTAAGAAAGAGAGGGTGTTTCCGTTTTGTTTTGGTTCACTTTATGTTTCCATGTTGTGTGTTTTAATATGTGTTTTTCATGCTGTGTTCTTATACTGTTTTTTATGCTGTTTTATGATGTGATGTTTTGTTTTATTCATTTTATGTTTTATACTGTGTGATGTTTTGTTTTATTCATTTTATGTTTCCATCGAGGACCACTTTGGAAATAAGTGTTTTAAATAATGCTTTCAAGTGCCATCCTCTGGACATTACTTAGTGTCATAATGTGTAAATGATGCTATTTGTAAATTTCCTAATAAAAATCTAATCAAATCAAAGTATGAATAGATCCGAGTCTAAAAAACGATTGAACTGTCATTCTACCACTGTAGTACACTGGTACGTTTGACGTCAGACTTAACAACCGAATTGTGTTTGATACCATTCCTCATTCCATTCTGTGCATTTCAATGAGCGTGTCATCCAATTTCGACCTCCTCCGGTTTGCACTGGACTACACAGATATCTAGTATGAGTGTTCTGAAGACAGTGGCACTAGGCCTTCCCAGGACACCAGAAGAGGCTATCCCATCATGTCTAGTAGAGTATAGTTATATCCTATAACGTCTAGTAGAGTATAGTTATATCCTATCATGTCTAGTAGAGTATAGTTATATCCTATCATGTCTAGTAGTGTATAGTTATATCCTATCATGTCTAGTAGAGTATAGTTATATCCTATCATGTCTAGTAGTGTAGTTATATCCTATCATGTCTAGTAGAGTAGTTATATCCTATCATGTCTAATAATGTATAGTTATGTCCTATCATGTCTAGTAGAGTATAGTTATATCCTATCATGTCTAGTAGAGTATAGTTATATCCTATCATGTCTAGTAGAGTATAGTTATATCCTATCATGTCTAGTAGAGTATAGTTATATCCTATCATGTCTAGTAGTGTAGTTATATCCTATCATGTCTAGTAGTATAGTTATATCCTATCACGTCTAGTTGTGTATAGTTATATCCCATCATGTCTAGTAGAGTATAGTTATATCCTATAACGTCTAGTAGAGTATAGTTATATCCTATCATGTCTAGTAGTATAGTTATATCCTATCATGTCTAGTAGTATAGTTATATCCTATCACGTCTAGTTGTGTATAGTTATATCCCATCATGTCTAGTAGAGTATAGTTATATCCTATAACGTCTAGTAATGTATAGTTATGTCCTATCATGTCTAGTAATGTATAGTTATGTCCTATCACATCTAGTACTGTATAAGAAGCTACTGTATGACAGTATGACAGCTTCAGACACAGACATAGCAACTACGACATGGGGGTCATATGAGTCCCATCAAGGGCAACGTGCAGTTTTGTTAAAAAAAAGAAAAAAAGAATTTGACTTCACATAATACACCATTCATCGAGACATTGTAGACTACTGTGCTGTGCTCCGGCCACTGTACCGAACACTGAGAGAGAGAGAGAGAGAGAGAGAGAGAGAGAGAGAGAGAGAGAGAGAGAGAGAGAGAGAGAGAGAGAGAGAGAGAGAGAGAGTGAGAGGGTGGGTGGGTGTGTGTAGGGGTGGGGGTTGTGTGTGTATGTGTGTGTGTGTGTAATTTCACTTACTGAATCTTTCGTGGCTGCCACTGACTACAGTTTTCTAATTAAATCAAACCTTTTGAGGGCGTTTTCACCTGAATGCCAGCTGCTCACATGGGCATTGTTTGGCAAGAGCTATTTAAGCAGCAGTGTGCGTCACGTTTAAAGCCATGTACCGGTACACAGAGGATCCTGTGGCTCTTATAGGCTGTCTACAATTAAGGCAAACATATTAGGTACAGTTATTTTTTTTAACTCTAGGCTGGGGTCGATCTGACTCTCACTCCGAGCCGTGTTGGCTCTCTGACCTGTGTGTGTGTGTGTGTGTGTGTGTGCGTATGTGTGTGTGCATGCGTGCGTATGTGTGTGTGTGTGTGTGTGTGTGTGTGTGTGTGCGTCTGTGTGTGTGTGTGCGTGTTGGGTGGGGTACTTCTGACTACTTAGACTCACTAACCTTGTTCTAATTCGGTTTAACAGTCGGTTTAACAAATTAAGCAAATTAGTTATTTGGATAGATTTTTTATAGACTAATTAACTCCCATATTCAGCCGATCGTTTGGCCGATTGCAAAAAAAAAAGTATTCTCATCACGCTCAGTCTTACACTGTGCTTCTACAATTAGATTCAGGGCAGCGTGGCTCTCATCAGGGTCATCAGAACCAGTTAAACCAGTCCATTCACCTTCGCTCTCAGACAAATAGTTCCAGGCCCATATTTACAAAGCGTCTCGGAGAATGAGTGATAATCTAGGATCAGTTCTGATACGTTTATTTTTTTTATCATAATGAATAAGATAATATGGACAGGTGGGGGACCTGATCCTAGATAACTCCCACTCTGAGACGCTGTGGGGATACATTCTGCCCTACAGATCTGAGATGACTGGGGAGGTAA
>NC_137674.1:13654243-13679243 GCF_963989245.1 Nansenia antarctica
GCCAATAGTCTTTGTCCCCATGTCTGTCTGTCTGTCTGTCTGTCTATGGACTATATAATTGCCTATATTACCCCAAAGACTAGCATTTATGAGAAGAAATACTGACTGACAGAGGCTGGGCCTTGTCCCAACAGACTCTTCAGATGTTATTGACCACCTGTTGTGATTGGTTGAATATAACGATAATCACCTGAGATATGCTGAGTCTATAGTTTTTCTATAGTCAAGTTTTGCTAGGGGATCAAATACATACACAGAAAAGTGTGTCATTTGTGTGACTTGAGAAGTGCCGACATGCGACATGCAACAACCAGCCGATGAACACACAAGCATAGCGCCGCATGGTTAACATGCATGTTAATAGAACGAAGGCTGCAGAGATCATCTAATGAGATAAGATGCGACTTGTCCAAAACACACCAGAAGGCAGTTTATCATTATATTCATCAAGCACTGTGTGCGGATGGGTTCATTACCATCAAATTAGTGCTAGAAATCATTGTGAAGCTCTGAAATCATGTGCAAAGACAGCGCTGATAAGATTAATGATAAATACATTAGCCATGTGCTAGCATAGTAGTGGAGTGATTGATGAGGTAGGCATTGGCAGTATAGTACAGTAGCATGTGGCATTGACAGGGATGAATGATAAATACCTCAATGTTGTGTTAGCCATGTGTTAATGCATTAATGGGAACCGAACCATTCATAACCCACACCAGCTAGTTTACCTTTTAAACAACAATATCATCTGCAGCCTTTCCTTTTACACTTTGTACATTGCATTTGATATGTCTATGTCTTTTCTCTAAAAACCAAAATAATAAAAACAAACTGGAACACAACCTGAGGTGAGAACTGTTAAAAAGAAAGATTTAACAAGAACAGTAAAACAGAGAAAATAAAGGTAAACAAACAGTGTATTGGCCAAGCGTTCTGAGTGGTATCTTGGAGCAGAGCCAGGGAGACAGTACTGAGCGTCGCTGCTGAGGCTGGCTGGCCGTCACAGTTGACAGGGTTTAAGCGTGGCTGCTCATTTCTGTCTTGGGGCGAGAGAATGAAACGTTAACAAAGAGTCTGTCTCACGTAGGCTGAAGAGCTGCCCCAGGCCCCGCGCATCTGCCACGGAGATTGATACAGAGGGGAAGAGGGGAGAGGAGGGGTTGAGGAGTGAGAATGAGGGAGGGGAAAAGGGGGTAGTGAGAGAGAGATGGAGACAGGAAAGAGAGAGAGTAATGTCGATGTTTATGGTGTCGTGGTTATAGAGGATCTGGGGGCATATAGGAACATGTTTATGGGTAGAACGGACATAAATACTCTTTCTTTCTTTCTTGTCTTAGAAGCAGTTTTTGAACGACCGAGTGAGAGTCAGGCTATGGCTATGGTAGACCGACCTCCTCTGCTCTGAATGCCATAGGTCTGAGTCTTGTTGCACCACCTGCCCTTTGCTGCCTGGGCCCCAGGGGGCGCCGTGAGCTCATATCAGGATCAACCACTCCTAAATGGTAAATGGACTGCACTTATATAGCGCCTTTATCCAAAGCGCTTTACAACGGCCTCTCATTCACTCATTCACACACACATTCACACACCAATGGCGGCAAGCTACCATACAAGGCGCTGGCCCGCTCACTGGGAGCAATTTGGGGTTCAGTGTCTTGCCCAAGGACACTTCGACATGTGGCCAGCCGGGGCTCGAACCGCTGATCTGCCAACCTTGCGATCATTAGACGGCGGCTCTACCTCCTGTACCACAGCCGTCCCACTCCTCTGCCACTCTGTCTAGAAGTTGGTACCCAGACTGGTGGTGGTGGTGGTATAGAATAGAATAGACTAGAACAAAATAGAATTGTGTGTGTGTTCATGTGGATGCATGATGTGTCTCAGTGTGGAAGAAGCTGTCATATTTAGATTACATTTTAACCATTTAGTATGACAATTTTATCCAATGCGATTTACAATTAGAGATTACAGGGACAGTCTCCCTGGAGTAATTTAGAGCTAAGTGCCTAGTGGTGGTGATCCCAGGTGGGATTGGAACCCATGACCTTCTGATCACCTGTCCAACTCACTATCCCCTAGGGCACCACTACCCCTTTCATATGATTATTACTCATATGCAGTCTTCAAAAGTAACGTCCATTTACTAATGGCAAAAACAGCCTAATATACAACAACAGTTAATGTTGGGAGAGTCCTTTTCACTGTTGATACAATGGACTTTGTTGTGAATCACATCACCTATGACCAGTTAGACCTATGGTCCTTTTTAGACTTGAAGTTTTCAAGTCTTTGATGAATGTAGCTTGTGTCAATGTTTTGCGGACATTTTGAGGGGGGGTGTCCTAACACCTAAGTGGTGAAGTTTGGTGTCGCAGTACATAGTTTGTGTGGTAATTATGTTAGGACAGAGACAGCAGGAAGTATATAGCCTCTGCCTGGCTATCGTCTCCCACCCATCCCCACAACGTAGGCAGACAAGCGGGAAATTAAGAGTGGGCCAATACGGATGGTCTTTATTAACAGGCTCAAACACAGACTCACATGTGTGTGTGTGCTCACCCCGACACACACACAACAAATTAAATGGTCATACACACACACACACACAGAGATAAAGAGATGGCCACAGACACCCACACACATCCACCTGCAAAGGGAGGGAGGGTCCGTTGGGACTCTCATCTGTGTAATGGTCAGTCGTTCAGACCGTGTCTCTGGCCCATTGGCTCCTGTGGTCAGATTGAATTTCCTCTGTGTGATTGCTGACTTCTGTGCCATTAGCAGTCATCTCCCTCTCGCTGTGGGAGGACGCTGGGGGTCCGGCCAAATTTAAAGGCCAATTGAGTTTTAATATGAATCACACTGGGATGCTGAAAACACATCCCTGTGATGGAAATTAACACCCCCAAACACACAAACAAACACACACACAGACACACACACACACACACACTGTTTTGTGGTTATTATTAATGGCATGAATGAGGCAACATGAAGCGTAACTCCACTAGTGCATGATGGGTATGATGTTTCTGTTCAGTACTGACCCACTCCTCCATCTCACTCCACACCTGCATTCTGCAGAGCGCTGGCCTCTGAGCTTCTCTCCCTCCCTGTCTCTCTATCTCCTGCTCTTGCTCTCTCTCTCTCTGTCCCTCTCACACACACACACACACACACACACACACACACACGCACGCACGCATGCTCACAAACTCCACTGAACTCACAGTGAACTCTGCTGTTGTGCTGTGTGTGTTAGTACAAGTCTGCAGCCAATCGGAATGGGGCTGGAGCGCGCCATCGCCTCGACCATTGGGATGATGGGAATCCCTCTCTGCCTCATAATCCACAGAGAGAGGCAGGAGGGTGGAGGGGAGGGAGGGAGGGAGGGAGAGGGATGGAGGGAGAGAGAGAGAGATTATTTACAACTATATATACACAGCATTGTTTAATCATTTCTTTATGCTAGTCGTACATTACATTCTTTTTTGTTTGTTTTTTTATCTTCACACTTGCTTTGGCAATGTAAACATAATGATGTTTCCCATGCCAATAAATGGAAGAAAATTGAGAGAGAGAGAGAAAGATGTGGAGTAGACTGGTGGTGATGGGTCTAAGACAGGACATTTGGATTTAAGACAGGTGTGCCGATACAAAACTTTGAGTTTTGTGAGTTGATCTGGAATTTAGAAACAATGATTTAACACACACAAACAGCTCTGTGTGTGTCGGTCCTGACTCAGCAGTCAGGGGCACCTGCCTACCCCAACACACACACACACACACACACACACACACACACACACACAGAGAGAGAGAGAGAGAGAGAGAGAGAGAGAGAGAGAGAGAGAGAGAGAGAGAGAGAGAGAGCCTGAGGTAGTCAGCTGCCATTTTAATCACCACCAGTATCTGCTGCATTTCCCTGACGTATGTACTTGTGCTGCGCCCCACATGGATTAAGATATGACTGGAATGCTGCTAGAGCCTGTGTCTAGGCTTTCTTATGGTTATAAATCCATGTTAGGAAGATATATTGGTGTGTGCTTCAGTGATGAGTGTGGTTCTATCTCTGACTCAAAACTTAGACAAGACATGTTGAAGGCAAGGTGCTGTACGCACATTATACTATAACAGTAGTGGAGAAGGAGGGGATGCTATTGAGTCACTCTCACTAATACACATTACTGGGGTCAGTTTCCCGAAAGCTTCGTAGCTGTTCAATTGTGATATCAATGTTCGCAGGTCAAAATTATTTTCATCTTTGTGTGAAGGAAATGTATCAAAAGAGAGTACTGTAGGGAGTCTTGCTATTGCCCCTTAACCAAGCAACCAAACCACAGCATTCTCTCTTAGGAGCAGACATGAAAGGGAAAATCAAGGTTTCTTTATAGCAAATGCCCGCCTCCTGGAGAGCTACTGCAGGTTTTCACTCTAACCCTAACCTAACACACTTGATTCTACTAAATATAATGAAAACGTTATTTAGCTGAATACGGTGAGCTAGAAGGTTAGGGTTAGAGCATTTTTGGCTTGTGATTTTACAACTCTGCACTGTGAACGGTGGATGCGTCTAGTTAAGATTTGAAGATGAATGGTGGCTGCGGTAGCCTAGTGGTTAGAGAGGCCGGCTAGCAATCGGAAGGTCGCTGGTTCTATCCCCGCCTCAGGAGGGAGCTGCATGTGCCCTTGAGCAAGGCACTTAACCCCTAATTGCTCCAGAGGTGCTGACCATAACTGACCCTGTGGCTAGAGCAAAAAATACCAAATTCCAACAATTGACTGACAAGTTGATTACCTGGCAATAAAACTATTATTATTATTATTTATTATAATAGACAGATGTAAGTTTCAAATATAAAACAAAATACTGGTCTAAGTAGAGGGGTCTTACTCTCCATGTATGTAAGTAAGTAAGTAAGTAAGTAAAATGTATTTGTACAACATCTTTCCCAGACCAAGGGTCACAAAGTGCTTTACATATAGAGAACATAATAAAGAAGAAACATAATAAAACATAATAAAAGAGCGAAAGTCATCATACCAACATATGTCCATGTGAACATGTGTGAACATCTGTGTGGCTTACGTGTGAGCCACATCTCCTCTGTGTGACTTGCGTGTTCTCCGTCTGTGACCTTCTCCTGGTTTCCTCACGTTCCGCGCCGGCGAGGTTTCGATGGCCGTTTCGATCGCGCCGCCATCGTCGGAATCTCTACGGCGTGACCTTTAATGCCCACGCCGTCAGAAAGGCCAACCTCGTAAAACTGAGGGACAGGAGTTCTGAGGAGAAAAATGTGTGGACGTGAGTGAGACCTATATGTCATATGGCAGGTCAGACTGTGAGGCCTATACCCTCATGTCAGGTGGGACTGTGTGGAGGACTTTGTTGTACTATAGATATTCACAGGGCTCCCACACTTTCTGAAACATCAAATTCAAGCACCTTTCAAGGACTTTCAGGACTCAAGACCTATCCGCTCACACAAAACAATTAAAAAGAGAGGCTTGAATGTGTGAACACTAGATGGTCTCTTGCCTTCTACAACACAGCAAAACAATATATTGTGAAATATGTGTAAAGTTAAGCAATACAGAGACTTATTTACTAGTTGACAAGCTATATATTTTATTTATGTATTTGTTGAGAGAGAGAGGGGAATTCAAGCACTTTCAATGACCCATGTCTTGATTTTTGAAGACCTTGATTTTTTTTTCTCTCAAATTCACAAACTTTCAAGGATTTCAAGGACCCGTGGGAGCCCTGTATTCATATTCATAATTCCTGAGAGTAGCATCAGTTGGAATCTGTGCCCAGTACCAATGCAAGCACATTAGTTATTGGTCATTCTGACTGGGCAAGTAAGCCGAATGAGCGTTTACATGCCTAATATTAGCTAATAGTCTCCTATTAAATGGTTTAACAAAGCTATAATCCCACATCAAAGGTATCAAAGGAAATACATTCCACTCTGAACAGTCACTCTATTCTCCATTCACTATTACATGAGGGTGTTTTATTCAGTTTATTAGTAGTTTATTTGGACAGAATGTTAGGCTTCGTGTACATGTATAGTATTAAAGTTGCTTTGATTGGCAACTGTCTACTGAGGGAGTCCAAAGATGATGAAATGTCTTGTTCAGACCAATGACTGGTGTCTGACTGACCAAGGTCTTGTTGCCTAATAGCAGATTTTTCACAGCGGCTTTTGCAGCTTGAAGATGCAGAGCTCTATGAAGGTTTCTGACACACATCATCCACGTCAATATCATCATCCTTTCAGGGCAGAAACACCCTCACTCCTCTCTTTGCGCCTTCTTTGGGGAGACTTAGGTTGACGATGAGAGTTTTCCTTGCATGTGGCGGAACAATCTTGTTTTTTCCCGACCTCATTCCCACTTTAAGCTCCGGAGTGAGAGTAGGGATCGATGCCAAAATCCTGCACCTGTTTCAGGGACACGGACGGCATCAGCGTTCCCTGCCTCGCGTCCCCCGTGCAGGGAAGGTTGTTGAGGTCATGGACTGCCATAACCATTGCAACGTGACAGTATCAGCATGGAGGGTTGAAAGGGTTAACGCCGAGGTGTGTGAGATCATGTAAGGGTCTAAATGTCAGTCAGAAAACATGCACACACATGTGAAAAGTGAAAACAACAAACAAGCATATCCATGGTTACAGCGATCTTTTTCGTCCCAACCATAGTGATCGATCTATTGGCTCTCATAACAAGTGTTGTAAAGGGGGCCAATATGTTTTGATGACTTTCAGACTTTGAGAAAACCTTGTTGCCATGCAACAATTGTTGCTAGCAGTTTTGTCTTGTTGTTTCATACAGAAGATAAAATGAATGAATGAATGAATGAATGAATGGTCTTTATTGTCATTGCTATAGTACAGGTACCAAACAACGAAATTTAGGAGGGGTGGCTCCCCCGGTGCTAGGAAAGAAAAAAAATCCAAAAAAAACACAAGAAGGGAAGGAGCTGGTTTACATAAATAAAGGCTATGTACACTATCCACTATACTATACTGTACAGATAGACGACTAGGGTTGTCATATTGCACATAGTGTTATTGCACATTCATTTAAAGTGTCGCAGTTTGCAGGCTTGAAATGTACATATTTGTGCCTCAGCACTACACCTGATTTTTTCAATCCAGCAGCTGCCATCAATCCGTCCAGACTGTCCAGGGCCCAGAACCTAGGTCTTTGCTGTGTTCAGGGCCTGGATGGCCCTGGGGTAGAAGCTGTGCTTCAGTCTGTTTGTCCTTGCGGCCATGGTCCTGTACCGCCTTTTCGAGGGCAGCTGGGCAAAGTGTTCGTACCCAGGGTGGGTTGGGTCTCTGGAGATCTTGGAGGCCTTCCTGAGACAGCGTGTGTTGTACAGCTCTTCCAGAGAGGGGAGGGGGGCGCCGGTGATCTTCTGGGCTGTTCTCACGACTCTCTGTAGCGCATTTCTCTCCGCGGTTGTGCAGCTGGAGAACCAGTTGCAGATGCCGTAGGTGAGGATGCTCTCCACTGCGCCGCGGTAGAAGGCCACCAGTATCTCCTGCTTGTTGTGTTCCTTCCTGAGGACTCTCAGGATGTAGAGCCGCTGTTGTGCCTTCTTGATGGTGGCTGTTGTGTTGTTCTTCCAGGACAGGACAAAAGACTCCACATCAGAAAAATATAAACAATATATAAAAAAATATAAACAACACAAATGGGACATGACACAATACCAGGGTCAGTGTGACTGTCTGGACAGGAGAAACCAGTCAGTGTGACTGGACGGAGATCAATGTGTGTCTTTACATGAAGTGTCACTAAAACTACACAATGACAAGGTGATTATTACAGACGTAGTACAGTGTACTAGTGTACTAGCGTACGAGTGATGATTTGACACAGTGACAAAACATTATACCAGTTTGTTTGCTATGCAATTTCTTACAGCGCAAATTTAGATAAATAAAAAAATGTAAAAAGATTTTTTTTTTTTTTTTTTAAAGTCAAAGCGTTGTAATTTGTGATCTAACTGATTCTGAAATACAAGCTGAATCCCCACACATTCTACCTGTTTTCTGACTAATAAAGCGTTATTCAGGATAAGTGTTGGGGGTCAAAAGTTAATAGGGAGCGTCCGGTCTCAGCCGTTTACAGCTGTTACCATGGTAATGTAGACGGTCGCAGCTCACTTTTCCTCTCTCGTCCATCTGTGTGTTTGATCTGTCATGAGTGTGTGTGTGTGTGTGTGTGTGTGTGTGTGTGTGTGTGTGAGTGTGTGTGTGTGTGTGTGTGCGCGTGTGTTTCTTTAGGGCAATGACAACAAACACAAATAACCATGTAGAAACTTGATGGCCTACAGTAGTTTTATAGAGATGTATGGAGCTATTTTAATGCCAGCAGAAATTGAATTGTATTTGACAGATTGAATTGAATATGAGCACAAATTGAATTATATTTGACAGATCTGAATTGTATTTGACAGATTGAATTGTATTCAATTCAGTTTTCATTATTTTAATTCAGTTTTCAAATTCAGTTTCTCTAAATACAATTCGATTTTTCTCAAAATACAATTCAGTTTTTCTCAAAATACAATTCAGTTTTTCTCAAAATACAATTCAGTTCTCAAAATACAATTCAGTTTTTCTCAAAAATACAATTCCGTTTTAGAGGCACTCATCTGGGGACTCTGGGCTAGGTAGAATAATAGAGCAATAGAGTTATATTACAGTAACATTATTCTTTGGTTCTTTCATTGTATATCCATCATGACGGGAAATGATATGGTCCAGCAATGTCTAAGTTATGTAAAATGTTGTAGAATCACTGTCTTATGCCAACCATAAAGAGACGATGGAAGATAACTGAGACAATGTAAACCAACAGATTGCTGACGTTAATTTAAGGACAAAGTACAGAAGTCAACCAGACATCTAAACATAATGTTTGCAAGACATTATAAATGTTAATGTCCCAGAGGTGAGGGTGTTCAAAATCTGCACTGACTAGGTGGTGCAGCAAGTAAGCCACTGCAACGCAATAACCTGCAAGGTTATACGTTTGAATCCCAGGTGAGGTCACATCAAAAGTGATAAATAAAATGCTAAATATACTCCTGATTGTAACACTGTCACACTGTCATGTGATTGGCACGACCCAACAGCTTTGCATGGACATGGAATTCAAAAGGCTCGTTCCCACACAGGGCCGAGGCCGGACACAGTGTGTAGGCTAACTCAGGGTATGACAGCACTCATGTAGGTGGGAGCGGGGGGCGTGGCTTACCGTCATCCGGCATTCCGTCGCGTTGTCTCTGTTTGGTTACGGAACAGCCCAAGCGTTTGATGTCAGGGTATCCCTTCCGTTCAGTATTGTAACATGTGACAAAACAACGATGACAAAACAAACGAAACTGAACACGACATGACGTGGGGGTAGGTCACACAGACAGTCCTAACAGTGTAATAGTTTCCACAGTAAAAAAAAATCCTCAGGGGTTCATACGCGTCTCTTGGATATGGCGTCTCCTCTCAATAAATCTATCAACGCCATTCAAACAAGACCCGCCAACAGGCAAGCCACTCCCCCATGTACTCTGGGTAGCCAATCATCATAACCCACTGAGCTTACCAGATCAGGAACAATTGGATCGTGACATGATCATATCAAGGACACAGTGTACACAGGGGGCTATTCCACGAACGTTGATTAGTATATCGGCGATAAAAATAAATCCTGCGATCAGGTAACTCGGGATTGGAATTCAAGCCTCAGGTGATTCCTCGAACGAGGATCAGGCTTGTGTCATGAGTGTTCAAAGAACACCTGCTTAGAAATCCTCGATATGGGCGCGTGCACGCAGACATAAAGAGCCCTGAAGAGTCAAACTGTCGAAATGAAGATACTGCACTCTTTTTGCGCAGCACTCCTAATTATTGATCTTTATGAAGACCAAAAATAAGATGTAAAATAGTGCAATACTGCCGCAATTAACAAGGCGAGGGAAATGGTTTGGCAAGATATTGCAGACCGATTAAATGCGTAGGTCATACTAGCCCCAGTTATTGTTATATGTTCATATTTTAATAAATACATATTTACTCCTGTGGTGATATCAGCAGCAGGCTATAAACTGTCATATTGTCACGATGGCCTAATGGTATTGACCGCTGCCATGTTATATGTTCGTCATTTTAAGACGGTGGTTCAAATCCCTCTTCAGACACACTTTTTTTAGCATTTCGTTGTCTGAATCTAATCTAAAATCTCATCTAAAAAAGTATATAGGCTATAAAATGATGGTGCAGGCTAATTTACAAGAATTGACACGATTACAATGGTGTTTGAAGCCTTTCTGAGTAGTAAATTATGTTCTTCTAACTGGACCCTGGATTTGGCATAGATTATTTTTTCTTATGATTACTGATGGATAGATGATTCACTTAGACAGATATATATATATAGTAAATATATATATATATAAAAAAAAGAAAACGTTAAGTTAAATCAAGTCTCAAACACGCAGCCTTCGGAACTCTAGCTGGCTGCCTTAACCCCTGCGCCAGCCAGCCACACCGCTGTATTGACGGCAATGCAAGTTGATAGACATACCTATTTTATTTTATTTTTTACACTTTTTTATGTATTTATCTATCGATCTATCTATCTATCACACTTTCAAAATATCAAGTTATCTATCACACAATCAAACTATCTATCTATCGATCGAACACACTTTCAAAATATAAAATTATCTATCTATCACACAGTCAAACTATCTATCTATCTCGTGTGAAGTGGGAACTAATATTTCCTAAGACACTTGAGGAACTGTCGTTCGGGATGTAGTTTCCGCCTGTGAGCCTTTTTTGACGCACGCATTACCTAAACCAGCCTGTAAGTCTGCTCGGGACCAGAATTACTCAGAAGGATTGGCAGCGAATTATTTGAGTCACATTGATGGAACCGACCGCAAGCTTATTTAAACCTGGATCAGAGTTAATCGCCTGGATCAGAGTTAATCGCGCATAGTGGAACGGGCCCCAGGTGTAGCAACATTAGATGTGCATCAAATGACAACCTTAAGTCACATTACAACACATAATAAACTGTTAACATCATCTCACATGACATCATCAATACTCTAATAACCGCTGTACAAACGTCAGTTTGGTTCGTTTTTGACTATTGCACAACTGTAACACAATGAAACATGAAACATGGGGAGTATAGAAAAAGAGGAGCATTGGTTTTAACCTATGCTGGTATGGAGCTATGTGAAGAAAGTTGTTTTTCTCTTTTACATTCACAGGATCTTCTCACAGGACAACGTTGTTGAGCTTAGGAGGGAAAGCATATGAGATATGATAGTAAACCAGGTAGAAGGATGGAGAGAATGTAGCAGTAAAGAAAGGAGGGAGGTTGAAAAAAAATGTATCTGACAAGAATGTGAGACAAATGGAGAAATAAAACAGCAGAAATATGACCTTGGAGTGTGCATGTGTGTGTGCGTGTGTGTGTGTGTGTGTGTGTGTGTGTGTGTGTGCGTGTGCGTGTGTCCGCGCATGTACGTGTGTGCGTGCGCATGTGTGCGTGCGTGCGCATGTGTGTGTCTGTTTGATGGTAAATGATCATTAGCAGTGATAAATGTGATTCACAATCTTGCCCCTCTGTTATTGATCGTCAGTTGAATGATACATCACCCAAGTCTCCTCCAACCCTGAAACACGATTCTGTTTTAAAACCATCAAATACACATTATGAAACAGTTTGTGGGGAAGAATCGACCCTCATGGTCTTTCTCTGTATAGACAAATAATTTCCCACCAACACTTCTGTGCAGATGTAATCTGTGTTGAGGTTGAAGAGGGATATTAGTCTCTTGCAGGTGTGTGGCATAACATATTATTCAAAAGGGGAAATTCCTGCACACTGCTTCCTTACAATGTTTGTTTCTTTTTTCTTTTCACTGTATTCATAGTGACACACATACAGCTATAGATATAGATACATACAGTGGTGTGCCGTCAGGGCCAGCAAGGCCTTCTCTGCTGGCCTAAACATCATCAGAATATACATTTTATTTTAATATATATTTTCCACAAATATGTATTAATGATTCCCCATAGTCTATTCTCTTCATTTCATAGCTTTCCTCTTGGTTGCGCTGCTTCCAGTCTCCGATTGAGATTTGGAGGGCTGGCCTTTATGTTAGAGCTTTTATCCAATCAAAATGTGTTGCTAGGGGGCTCAAAAATCTGCCCGCCTTCACATTAAACGGTGCTGCGGATTCGACCTGTAACTTAACATTGGAACGAGAAAACCTGTGGCGTACCTAGTAAACCTACGTAGATGCGAGCAAAAGCAACAACGGCGCCTGCTGTAAGGCTCAATGATGTCAGCACCCAGCACGTCTTTTGATTGGATACGCACTATTGCTACGCACTATTGATACGCACTATTGATATTCACTATTGAGATGCGGAACTATGCCGGTAGATGTGAAACTTTTGAAAGGGCGCAGGGAAACGGAGCCTCACAACGAAAGCTTTCGTTGACTGATCGATAATACTGATCGATTGTGTCCTGTTTTTGGGTAAACAATAACTTTCATTTAGGGGACACAATGAAAGCGCCAAGTCCACAAACAGAGGAAACTACGTTGAGCTTCTTTCTTTTCTGGCTGAAAACAACCCAGATTTACATTACCACCTGTCCACAAACAAAGTGTTTACTGGGACGTCAGGCAAAATACAAAACGACCTGATTTTTGCTATTGCTGAAGTGATGGAAGAAGAGATCAAAATGGAGATTAAAAAGGCACCCTTTGTCGCTATTACGACAGACGTGGGTAATGTAGCGATCTTAAAGATGTTAGTTTAACACTCTTCATTGTAAATGCGGATTTATTGATTAAAAATGCTTCGGAAATATTAATATAACTCTGTTGTACTTGTCTGACTATGTTAAGGTGATGCAACGCCCGGTTATACTGTGTTTCTGTCTAGTTTCTAGAGCCATGGCGTCATAACGATGGTATTAAGAGGTAGAATAATTCAGGTAGGAATGTGTCGGACATCACTGAAGGCCTAGGTGTGAAATGCACCGCCCGCCACTGGATACATATATATAGATATATATATAGACAGACAGATAGATAGATAGATAGATAGATAGAGAGAGAGATAGTCCCAGAAAGATTATTTAGATAAACAGACTCAAAACTCTGTGTGTTATCTGAGAGAGGAGAGGAGCGTGAGAGCAGTCGTCACGCTTGTTAGAAGTGTGTATGAGTATTTGTGTGCGTGTGTGTGTGTGTGTGTGTGTGTGTGTGTGTGTGTGTGTGTGTGTGTGTGTGCTGATTAAGTTACAGCCGAGCATGTCAAGGGTCGGATCTAGAGGTCACTCTTTGTGTCCTGTTCTCTGTGTGTTCTCTGTGACGTCTGTGTGTGTGTGTGTGTGTGTGTGTGTGTGTGTGTGTGCATGCGTCTGCGTGTGAAATTCTTGCCAAACACACACACACACACACACACATAAAACCAGTATGCACCTGTAGACCCTTATTTAATTGAAGTATTAAGTAATTGTTCAGTTCAGCTCTGAAGATGCAAAGAATTGAGCAGTTTAAGTCTGACAGAAGGAGAGAACAAGAGAGAGAAAGGAAGGAAAGGAGAGAGAGAAAGAGAGAGAGAGAGAGAGAGAGACAGAGAGAGAGAGAGAGAGAGAGAGAGAGAGAGAGAGAGAGAGAGAGAGAGACCCCATGCAGAGCCTTTGGGGAATACTCCATGTCCTGCTATGAAACACGACTTCAAGCCATGCCGAGTCACAGACCACACACACACACCACATGGGTCTCTTCTGTATTGTTTACAGCCAGTGGCTCTTCTATCATCAAGTTGTCCCCATAGATGCTTTTCCGTCTCCGACCACTGGCCAACATCTTAATAATCTCTCTCACATTCACATATGTGTGTGTGTGTGTGTGAGTGGTTAGGGTAAGTTATAACCCCTGAACTCTGATTTAAATGGTCTAACCTCCCCTCCCACACCCCTTCCACCAGAATGAACCACTGAGCTGAGAGCAGCACAAAATATGCCACCATCGCCTGCTTTGCTGTCTCTCCCTGCTCTCCTCAGCCATGGTGTGTGTGTGTGTGTGTGTGTGTGTGTGTGTGTGTGTGTGTGTGTGTGTGTGTGTGTGTGTGTGAGTGTGTGTGAGTGCGTGCGCAGGGGAAGAATGATATACTGCCTAAATGAGCAGCTTTATCAGGGGCATGGTTGCCACCTGGCCTTATGTCATCAATATCCTCTTATATAAATGTCAGCCAAGCCATTTTACTCACAACTATTTCCCACACTACTGATTACATTATTACATTAGTTCTGAATGGAAGGAGCTGATCCTTCGCTCCAGTTCTCCCCATCTTTCAATCTCTCTCTTTTTTTGTCTTATGTTCCTACCCATCCCTTACTCTTCCTCACTCTCTCAGTCTCTTTCTCTCTCTCTCTCTCTCCCTTTATCTCAGTAGTGTGTCAATAGCCCCATGAACAAGTCCATTTTCTGCTGACTTTACAGAACAATACATTTCGGAGCAACCTGAGTGGTGGGGATATTTATTTGTGTGTGTGTGCGTGTGCGTGCATGCATGCGCGTGTGTGCATGCATGCCCGTGTGTGTGCCTGTGCCTGTGCGCGTGCGTGTGTGTGTGTGTGTGTGTGTGTGCAGCAGAGAGACTTACAGCCAGATGGATGCTGCTGTAAAGCTCAAGGCCTGTGTGCTTCCTGGGGAGTGGATATTGTGTTCTCCAAGTGATTCATTACCGGGAGTTTAAGAGTGGAGCAGCCGGGGAGCAGCCCCAGAAGGACACTTAACACCTCACACACACTTAACCGCAGCACCACAGTGTAGTCCAAGTCGTGCAATGAATCGTAGTAGTGTAGTTTAGCACAGTAGGGAGCATGAATTGTACCATATTGATATTTTAGGTTTGAATCACTTCAATGTCAGTCAATCATAGTCAATTCAATCCTACTGTCACTTCTCGTAGTCGGAATTCCCATTGAATTCTACAGAAATTGTAAAAAAAAAAAAAAAAGAAGAAAATCTGTTATGATTTTATGACTGAACTTTGAATAAATACAACAGCACATTGTTGTGAATCAGCCACCTCTTTTGCTACGGACTATCATTTGACTATATTGCCGTTATTTGACCTACCAGAGGGGCAGTAGAGGGACTATGTACTAGGTTGGATGATGTGCTCCATAATGGTTCTCAAGAGCAGGGCCTGTATGTTGGGCTCTACTTGTTTACCTTGAACACAAATGTGCAGTGTAATATTGGTGGTGGTGGTGTGTGTGTGTGTGTGTGTGTGTGTGTGTGTGTGTGTGTGTGTGTGTGTGTGTGTGTGTGTGTGTGTGTGCGTGCGTGCGTGCGTGCGTGCGTGCGTGCATGCGTGCGTGCGTGCGTGCGTGTGCCTAAGCAACAAAAGAAAACGGAATCTTTGATGGCCCAGTGAAATGATTACAGTACCACTGACCTTTCCCTCCCATCAGACTCTCCAAAAGGTCACAACCCTCCATGTCTCTCTGCGCCCCAGGCTTTATTTATCTCCCATTGATCTGCGGAGAGGAGGAGAGGAGGAGAGGAGGAGAAGAGAGCTGCAGAAGGCCTCGACTGGAACAATGATGCGAGCTATGGTACTTTGTAATCCAGGGTGATGCACTACACCAGGACTGAAGTGAGGAAGTCCCATTGAGAAGAGGATGTGTTATATACCGGTATGTTATACTGGTATGATATAGTAACTATGTGTTATATGTTATACTGGTATGATATAGTAGAACGGTGTTATATATGTTATACTGGTATATAGTAACTATGTGTTATATGTTATACTGGTATGATGAAGTAGAACTATGTTATATATGTTATACTGGTATGATATAGCAGAACTATGGGGAAGCTGTGGTGCTGGAGGTAGAGCCAACGTCTAATGCATGGCTAATACATATATAGATATAGTATAGGTGTATAGATAATATACATATATAGTAATAATAGGTGAGTAGATAATATATATATATATATAGTAATGCGTGTATAGATAATCAATAATGTATTCATGAGCGTTTGCTTCACTAATGAAGCCGTCATTGTGATAGACATGATGGGTCAAGTCATCTCCGCCCCTCCTCTACCCCACACATTCACAGTCATTCAGCCAGCACTAATATATGACCACAGCCCCAATACAGAGCAAGGCTAATTTAGTTAGCTCTAGTTAGCTGTAGTCCATCGTCCTACTGAATTCTCCAGAGACAAGTTGAATGTGTTGGCTTGGCTGTGTCGTAAGCAAGTAAGAGGCCCAGACACACACACACACACACACACACACACACACACACACACCTTATACATAACCCCCTTGTGTGAACCTATTCCTCAGGAGTGACCGAAGGAGCTAGTCAGAGCATTATCATCTTAGGTTCAGACAGCAGTGATTGTTTGAGTCTGTCTGTATTAAAGTGCTATTTTGTTGTCCTACTAATCACCTTATTCTTTAATTAAACATTGATTTTCTTGTAGAGCGCCTCTCATTGACAAATGTCATATTTACAAAAGTGTTCCAGCAATAATAACATGTGTTATTAATGGAAACCCACCATGTTAAATGTCATTAAATGTTTGCCTGAGGGCGGTTATAGTTCACAATGCAGCGCAGGACATGACACAATATTGACCACAACCGACTAGAAAACAATGGCTTGACAACCAAACTCTTTTCCATATAAGTGCCCCTTGAATGAACTTCTGCAGCAACAGTCAGGGGAGGAGATAGAAGAAATGATATAAAGAGACTAGAGTAAACATAGAGCCATGCAGGCCATTGCAGCTAAGGTTCTGGAGAGTTGAGGTAGAGAGAGGTAGATCCCACTACGGTGCTAGGTTTGATGAGGTAGAGATCGAGGTTGATCCAGCACTGGTTCTAGGTGTGTTGAGGTAGGCAGATAAAGGTAAGCATGTTCCTGCTCATTATTATTCAGTAAAGTATCTTACATTAACAGCTGAACGGCATCTGTTGTGTGTGTCTGACTAACCAGCCATACACCTTTCCGCTGTCTCGTACTAACATGAGTTTCTTTCTCCCCATCCCCTCTTTTTTCGGTGTCTCTCTCTCCCGAGCTTGGATAGAGTCTTATTTCACTCTTCTTGCCTCTTTCACAATTGTAATTTTCATTCATTTTTCCACAGTTTGAGAAGCATGAGCTGTGGTGAACGTTAAACAACACATAAACGCTGCCTTCTCGTGAACAACATTCAAATTGTTTATTGTTTTATGCTGAATCTCAAGTGCTAGTGGCAGGGGCAGCATAATAGGAAGGCCGCATTGGAGCTAAGAAGTCCCAGGCAAGGGTTCCAATCACGAGATTCCAAATCACCTCTACTACACCAGTATTGTAGGCATTGCTTACCTTTATCTGCCTACCTCAACACACCTAGAACCAGTGCTGGATCAACCTCGATCTCTACCTCATCAAACCTAGCACCGTAGTGGGATCTACCTCTCTCTACCTCAACTCTCCAGAACCTTAGCTGCGATGGCCTGCATGGCTCTATATTTACTCTAGTCTCTTTATATCATTTCTTCTATCTCCTCTCCTGACTGTTGCTGCAGAAGTGCTATTTTGTAGACAGAAGGTTTTTGCTCCGGGTTTTTCCCAGTCCAGCATTAGTCACACTACGGCCAGACAGCTGGGGAGGAGTCACTGGACGACTATATCACATTAGTGACATCACTCACTATTAATGAACACGTCACATGATTGTCATCACTCACCACTAATGAATATATTACATTAGCCACAGCGCTTGCTCTGTGAGAGAAGGCCTTCTGTTGAGGTCTGGCCTATCGTAGGGCTCTATCTGGCCCCTGTTCTTCTATTGGGTAGAGAGGGAGAGATAGGATGAAAGGGACAGAATGTGTGTGTGTGTGTGTGTGTGTGTGTTAGTTAGTTAGATAGTCTTGATGGAGCTGGCAGTAAGAGACGAGACTCTGAGCCTAAACACAAACCTCTCCTCACTCTTCCTTTAGCTAACTACGGTGGCAGAGACACACGCACATGCATGCACATGCACGCACGCACGCACACACACACACACACACACACTCACTCACACACTCTCACACACACACACACACACTATGAAAAGCACACTCTCTCTCTGTTTCTCACACACACACACACACACACACACAGACACACACACACACACACACACACACTATGAAAAGCACACTCTCTCTCTGTTTCTCACACACACACACACACACACACAACCTTGACTGCTACCATCCATCAAAAGAGATCCTCTCCCCTTGTGTTCCTCAAGGTGCACCTGTCCTGTCCTGCTTTCTGCTTTTAGTCAGGCACAGGTGAAGACATCTATCACAGAGCCCTTATCCCTCCCTCACAGGTCCCGTCGTACACCATATCACTGACCCACCTACAGTCATGTTATCTCTCCCCCTCCCTCTCCCTCTCCTCTCTCTCTCTCTCTCTCTCTCTCTCTCTCTCTCTCTCTCTCTCTCTCTCTCTCTCTCTCTCTCTGGGAGGGGTGTATGTCTCACTGCTGCCTCCGGTGGTCAGAGAGACAGACAACGTGATTAGTTGCTGACAATGGCTCAATCCCAATACACCCCCTGCCCCTACAATTTAGCCCTCCGTTTTGCGCGTTCACGTGTAGGGGTAGGGTGTCCCAATTCTTGTTGGCTGTCAAGAGCACTTAGAGAGAGAGAAATTATCGTATCGATGGCTTTATGAATGAAAGAACGAATGAATTAATGATTGGATGGATTGATGAAAGGATGGATGGATGCTCATTTATTCTGCATGCATTTGAATTGTTATTATACTCAATGCTGTGAATGCCAGGGAATGATGAGCCTCTCTGGCCTGTAGCTGTTGTGAGCTAGCCCAGCATTAGCATCCCCTCCACTCAGCCGTCAGGTCTGCAACGGCATCATGCATCTGTGTGTCGGATCAGCCTATCCTCACCGAGAGGCCACTCTACCCAACTGTTCATTTAACACCAGGCATCTGTCCAGCCAGCCAAGTGTGTGTGTGTGTGTGTGTGTGTGTGTGTGTGTGTGTGTGTGTGCGTGTGTGTGTGTGTGTGTGTATTTGTGTTTGTGCTGCATGAATGCATGCGTGCATCTGTGTGTCTTAATGGCAGTGTATAACATGTGTGCTGCAGACTAAAGGGAATGGTGTGTACAGTATATGTATGTATATGTATATGGATGGTATGTATATGCCAGACCTCCACTGTTTTTATCACATAAAACCTGTCTGCCAATCAAAGTCATTGCTACTTCTAACGATCAATCTGAAAACCACTGACTTAGCTCCTTCCCTACAGTAGCTTCTCCCCTACGAGGGCTTGGACAGGCTCTATCTAACCATTCAGTGTTCAGGGAGCCTTAAAGAACCACTAGTGAAAATCGTAATTCCTAGTGTTTTGGTTAGAATTTTAGTGCCACCCTTTGCCCATACCCCAGCAAGCACAAAGACGTTATATTATTCAGAGACGTCCAGGACTAGGCCAGATCACATGTCGTTTAGGGGTTTTTAAGGATGTCAGTTCAACGACTTTTTGGTGACCTAAAACAGCCGGTTGCATTCTGGTCACCAAAAAGTCGTTGAAATGACGTCCTTAAAAACCCCTAAACGACATGTGATCTGGCCATGTTCTGGACGTCTCTGAAAGGCGTCATCATGACGTCTTTATAACGTCTTTGTGCTTGCTGGGAATGTCTTCATTATTAACAATAACTTTCAATTACAAAAACTGGAACAATGATCTAATCATGAACACAAACTTTACTGTTAAATATACCACTACACATTTATACCTTTTGTCAACAGAACTTTTTATTTACAAAACGTTAACACTTCAAAAGCTTGACAGAGAGTATACGTTCAATAGCTTCTGATCCTACTAGATTGAGGAGAATATATACGCCTGTGTGCGGGCTGGCTTGTTGAAATGTTCCACTGCAATGAACATGTCCTACTGCTGTTGAAACACTGAACATGACGTCATACTGCTGTTCAAACACAATGAACATGACGTCATACTGCTGTTCAAACACAATGAACATGACGTCATACTGCTGTTCAAACACTCGCCATCTCTCTGTAGAGTAGACGGTCGGAAGTTACAAAGTTAGCTTTGTTAGCTAGCTGTCCTCACTCAATTGGTGATTGATTTTCCTTGTCCGTTTTCAAAACGTTAAACTTGAAAACTAGTCCGTTATGTCCGCGTTTACTTCTGACACCATGTTGAATGACGATACGGAGGGAATACTTTATAAAGTGAGATGAGAATCTGATCTGACATGCGCAGTAGCAAGTACGGTGGCTGCTATGATTCAAATAGCAAGTTGTGAATGCTCTACAATAGTCAAATCAATAGTTTTCGATATCTATACTGTAGTCTCAAATAAAAATAAAAATAAAGCATTTTCATAATCAAATCATTAGTTGTCTACTGTTTTAAATAACAAGTATTGTATTGGATGAACGACTTTGTTACACTTTTTACAGTGTAGAAGTGATATAACCTGCACAGCATTTTTACACAACCTGACTCATGCTTGAACTTACGGTAATGTTGATTACATGAACAAAACACATTTTGATCATCTGTTCAGCTTGAAAGAGAGCAGCACAGATTGATCGTGATAGCGGCCAGATCAAGTTATATCATGACTAGTCCGATCTGGCCCAGAATGTCACCATGTCAACTAAGAAAACATCTTAGGGAAAAAGACTTGCCATTGAGTGTCACAAAACAAATTTTGATAATTTGTTCAGCTTGAGAGAGATTAGAATGGACGAATTCGGGCCAGCCCCATAACGGCCAGCTCAAGTCATATCACGACTAGTTAGTATCTGGCCCAGAATATCACCCTATTTCAACTAACATACATTTGACAGAAAAACACTTGAAACACGATTTTCGATTTTATTTTTTTGATCCATTTTTTATTGATTTTTCTTCATGGAATGGTACAAGGGAGTGGTAAACATGTAAATGAACAAAAGAGAAATAGAATAACAAAAATCCTGTAGAACCCCCCCCCCCCCCCCCCCCCCCCCCCCCCTCTCCCAATCTCCCTTTACCCCAGCAGTCCCCTACCTCCCCCTCCTCCCACACGTCCCTCCCGCCATAAACCTCCAACCCACCCGCCCAATCCATTTCGGTCCATCCACTTTCAATTAAACCACCTAGTGAGCAACAGAATTAATCTAGTTTTACAAAGAATCTTTTTTTTTTTTTTTTTAGTCAAATTAAAATTAATCTCTGATTACTTTTAAACAAGGTTAGAGTTTAGTGCAACAGGATTAATAGATAAACCTGGATGTGATCCATTTTAAAACGTATAATCCTTGCTGGTGAAACCCAACCTATGTGTTTGTATTGACTGGTTGACAGTCTCCCCTGGGTGACCTTTGGGGTAAGTTGTGGAGGTCGTTTGGCATTGAGACCATCAAAGACCTGGGCAGAAATCCCTCCTGATGCCGAAATTAAGAACTACGTGAAAATGTGAATGTTTTTCAATTTCTCAAAGGGTATCGAATGAAGACGCATCATCCATCAGAGCGGGGTATGAAAGGCAAGGAGGCGAACTCTGAGAGATCCAACACGGCCTGTGTAATCAAATCTCACGCGCTGGGAAGCCGTGAGTAAATTACAGAATAAAGCTGTCAAGAAAGTCCTGCAAACCCAAGAAATAAAGTGACTTGGGTTAACGAACTCATTATTCCAAACTGTTCATTGCCGCTACTTTGATTGCTGATAGCCTAAAACTTTCTCAATCACTTAATCGTTTTTATGCCCGTACAAATGCAGGCATTTAAGATAACCCACCACTCTGTATCCAATGCTTGATTGAAGTTATAAATGCAATAGCATCAACTGGACAGAGATATTTGAGAGAAAGCAATCAGACCTTAAATGTCACGGCTGATCCCAGTAAACGGCCCGAGGGAGGGCGTCAGGGATTGGACTGATGAAACATGGACAGATTAGGGCTATAGTCCTTTCTGACTGAAGCGTCCTGCCCTATTCACATTGCCAAACAGTTTTAATGTCACTGTTTGTTTTTATCACTGTTAATCATCTTGTATTGGGATTATTATTTTTGGATTGCCCATTATCACGCTATAAAAAGTGCTGGGTTAAAAACTACCTAATCTGGGTCATTATAACCCAGCAAGTTTTAAACTGCACCAACCAGTGACGTGAGGCCTGCATGGGCATCCAGGGCGTCTAGCCCCCAATGTTGTAAGATCACCGTCGATTTAGCGCGAGTAAATCGACGGTAAATAATGACTAATAATATTAAATAATAATAATAATGATAATGACATTATACTGCAATGGTGTGATCCCTATTGTTGCATTGTTATTCTGCTCTTTTCCTTTAGATTGTTTTTTAATGTTGGAAGTGTTATAAAGCCTTATTTAAAGCCTTACTAACACCATGGGTATATAGCCTATAGTGCTAACACTTATTTGCTTCAGCCTTAAATACTTCTCAGCACTGTTACACTGATCTCCAGAAGCCTATTGCATATCGCAGCTGGGTATTATTCACAACAGCAGGTGTGCCACTAAATAACATGCTTGGTTTCAATACCACAGCTATAGGCCTTCATTAAAAGTGGATAGATATTTAGGTACCGAATATAAAAGTGGAGGCTAACTGTATTTCAATAGACTATTAGCTACAACGACATTGTAAATGTTAAATGTTAAATGGTTAAATTGCATAACATACTTTCTAAGCAGTAGCCTACAGCACATGTTTTACCTCAGAGATACTGTATATCCATATTTGCACACCGAGCTCAATCTAATGCTCGAGCCCTGCCCAATATCGGGTAATAACGGAAAATATCTCCTCGCGCTCTTGTGAAAACGGGCCTCTTGCGCGTGAGTTATAGCGCTTGATGCCCCTCTCTGCCCGGAAGTATTATCAGCCTGATATACTGCCTGCCTTCACAATACTTTTTAAAAACACTTGGCATATCCACACACACACACACACACACACACACACACACACACACACACACACACACACACACACACACACACACACACACACAGACACAGACACAGACACACACACACACACACACACACACACACACACACACACACACACACACACAAACAATGAGTTAAAATATGAAATAATATAACAAATATCCTTAGCCAGATATAGTTAATTATCTTGCAATATTATTTGAAGTTCATTCAAACGGACACATAAACAGGCAGGACTTGGTAGCCTATAGCCTATACAAAATCTGTCAGAAAAAATATATATATATATATATTTCGATGAATCGCTGATGAATAGATAACACTGTGCGAGCGTTAAGTATTCTAATTCGACTCCTCCCCCCGGCCGTGCCCTCTAATTACCCCTGCACGGGACCGCGTCATACTCACAGAGTGACAGAGAGAGAGAGAGAGAGAGAAAGTGAGAGAGGGGGAGTGTGTGTGCGAGAGAGAGGCGGGGGAGAGAGATAGAGAGAGAGAGTGAGAGTGAGAGAGACAGGGGGGGGAGTGTTTCAGTGGCTATAGCCTTAATTGATTACCTTCCAATCTACAATAACTTGTTAGTGGTGGTCAATTGCGGCTGCAGCTGTTAGAGAATCACCGTCGACCCACTGGTTCCATGGTGTGGTGTGTGTGTGTGCGTCACCCTGGAACAGCAGATTGGACAAGTGGGGCTTTAACGGGACTCAAAGTCTCCCAACCCTGCGGCAGAGAGACCAACATGCGGTTGCAGAGGCATCTGTGATCCGACGGATTTCCATGCTCCATAAGGCTATGTTCCTCAACTTTGTGTTTTAGCCGCTATTCTTTTTAAGTATAACCACGAACACCAAAACAATTATCCGACGTATATCTCCTGATAAGCCAGCCTCTATGACTTCCAAAGACGACGCAAAATGCCCCACGGTGATGGAGGAGCACATCAGGCGCAGTCCGTTGGACCAGCTCCCGCCACCGGCCAACTCCAACAAGCCCCTGACGCCGTTCCGGATAGAGGACATCCTGAACAAGCCCTCCTCGGTGAAGAGACGTTACTCCATCTGCGGGACAGCGATGCACCTGATCTCCCCCGGTGACAAGCTGCCCTCGTCGGGGGGTCACAGCCTCTCCAGCCGGGGGGCCCTCCTCAGCCAGACCTCCCCGCTCTGCGCGCTGGAGGAACTGGCCAGCAAAACCTTCAAAGGGCTCGAAGTCAGTGTCCTCCAGGCGGCGGAGGGTGAGTCTGGACACATTATATTAGAATTATAAGGTTCTATCTCCATTTTTGTCAAAATTGAGTTTTTTTACATAATCTGATCCATTAGGTGTTTATTAATGCCTGTGTGGTGTTGTTTTTTTTAAATGTTGACATTTTTGAGTTAGTAATTCATAAAATACAAAGGTTCCATCTCACAAAACATAATGGAATGTAAAAACTTTGACGCTCAATGTCTCTGAACTACCCTAAACGGAGATAGAACCTTATCGTTCTAAGCTCACGATATATCATGTGTGGTTAATAGAATGAAATTCTAAATAATGTCTTAATGCAGCGTAGGCTATCCAGAATGTGCACATTCACACACATGTTTCGAGCACTAAGAAATGTCAGGCTTCCTGAATGAAACCAAAGAGGTCTGTAACACAATCATATTTTATTCCGTGGGACAATAATAGTAGTTAATAGTAGTTTCAATAATTTATTATTGAAAAGCATTAGGTCTATGCATTTCTATTGTGTCCATGCTGCCTATAGCCTATACTAATTTATAATAGGGTAATAATATAATGTAGGCCTATCCTTCCCTTAGAAATGTTGCAGACCTCCTGAATAAAATCAAGATGTCTGGAACATAATAATATTGTAGTGTGATTGCCGGTTTGGTC
>NC_137674.1:13686743-13691743 GCF_963989245.1 Nansenia antarctica
CGGTGACAGAGTTACTGGCCCCATATGGCCAGAAAAGGTAATGTCCGCCAAGTCTCTCAGATACAGTTATCAGTTTAATGTGCATCTACTGTCACCTGGTGGTCAATTCTGTACATTACACTTTTTTGTGTGTTGGACTCCAGTGACAGATGAGACTCCCCATAGCTTCCTGCAGGGGTGACGGTACGGAGTTAAGGGCTACACATATCTGGGGGTACTTTGAGTCCAACATCTCCTGGAATTAACATGTTACTCTGCTCAAAAGTACAGCAATGTATATACTGCCTCCAGAAACTACGATATTTTGGGGCCAGCAGCCAGTAGTATCTGTTCTTCTGTACTCTCATGCCATAACCATTACCCAGCACTACATGATGACCTGACACAACAATCTACCAGTCCAAACTCCGCTTACATCATCATTAGAAGTTATTGGCTGCCTCTAGAGCAAGGTTTCAACAGCAGCTGCACAACAGCGTGAACAGGTTGGCACATAAGATCTCCACTGAACCGCAGCATCATAGACCAATCAAAGAAGCCCTATAGACAACCACTACAGACAACCACTACAATCATTCATTTACCACCCTCTCAAACTGCTGAATCAGGGTGGCAGCTGAGGACATTGACTAGTCCAAACACATGCACACTCCAATTCCAACATGCACTTTATATCACTGTACTGCACACTACAACACTTTATACAAACCATGCATTATTGAATTGGATGTTGGATTTATGTATGAGTCCTGTTTGTTGTGTTTTAATATGTCTTGTTTGTTATGTTTTAATATGTACAATAAAAGTGCATCTTATCTTATCTTAAGAGGAATGGCCTTCTAAAGCTGTAACACATCTGGGTCCATGTTATCAAACCAAACCAACATATTTAACAAAATGAAACAGATTATTTGAATTCATCTCTGGCCAATAAAGCATAGGCTACGAGTGAATTCTATCTTTTAAAGGTAAGTTATAAATGATCATGTTCTAAATCATCATCATGGTTTCAGTGAAATGATACAGTAATGCTTTTCGAGTATGTAGATGTTAACATACAGGAATACACAGAAAATGATACACCAAGCCAATCATCCTTTAATGGTGGAAAATGTCGTTTTATGCTTTGCTGCCCTCTGTGGTCATGGTGAACATGTGAAAACGTGAAGGTTTTCTAATAGAATAAAATATGTGCATGTATCCTTGTAAACACCCTAAAATGTAAATAGAAAACCAGATTTTATCTCTCTTCACTGAACTTCTTTATCATGTGATTTAGCACTATCCCAAAACTCTACAAACCCTACATACTTCAGCTTTAATAATCCAACTGGAAAAGAGGGTTAAAGGGGTCATCTGGGATGGGTACAAGACTTAGGTCAACAACCTCACCACATCAGAACCCAAAATATAAGCTTTAATGGAAACAATGTAATTGTAAACAAACACTGTAGCTTCAAAACATGATAAACAATATTTGTTAGCATTTGTTGTTGGTTGAAACCCAGTTTTCCCCCACAACAACAGGTGAAAATGTTGTCCAAACATATACCATTTTATAGACACAATGTGAGAATATGCAATATGTATTTCACATACAGACGAAGAGAACATCCTCATGGTCTGAGGGCTACCATTGGTGTTACAAATCTAAGACGGGGCTCCCCATCATAAGAACGTGATTCACCTCGGTTACTACAAGATCTTAACAAAAGACAGGGAATGGGTCCAACACAGTAACACAGATATATAATAATAATAATAATAATAATAATAATAATAATAACTTTTTATTTGTATAGTGCTTTTCCTGGAAACGTTGCAGCTCAAAGTGCTCCAATCATTATATAATCATAATTGAATTATTTAGTCATTTAAAGGCAATATTAAAAAGATGGGTTTTTAGTCTTGACTTGAACATATTTACTGGGGTTGCATCCCCAATGTAAACTGGCAGTGCATTCCACAATTTGGGTGCATAAAATGAGAATGCAGCCTCACCAAATCTCTTCTTTTGTACATGTGGTACACAGAGAAAACCAGCGTCAGAAGACCTAAGAACTCTATTAATTATCCAAAGACAGAGAAACACACACAAACACACAACACAGTAAAGGCAGGAACACACTCTGTGTCAGAATGAGGATAAGGCGAGACCAGCTAACTGGCTGCCAGACCCCTGTTCCACTGGAGGACAGTGACCAACACACACACACACACACATCCACCCACCCACACAGCATTTCAGCAGCAGCTCTTACTTATCTCACTGAGTTATGGACCAGTAATGGCCTGTCAGACCCTTCTCTCTCTCTCTCTCTCTCTCTCTCTCTCTCTCTCTCTCTCTCTCTCTCTCTCTCTCTCTCTCTCTCTCTCTCTCTCTCTCTCTCTCTCTCTTCCTCCCCCATCTCTCTCCCATCCCCCCCATCTCTCTCTCTCCCATCCCCCCCATCTCTCTCTCTCTCCCTTCCTCCCCCATCTCTCTCTCTCTCTCTCTCTAAAATAATTCCAATAAAATAGAAACAAACATATAGATGTACAGTGAATAAATACAAAGCAAATAATTTCACTACAGTAAGCAGACAAGATCAACCATATATAATAGTTGATGTGATATAGCCCTCACCTCCGCTCTTCCTCACCCCTACCTCCTCCTTCTCTCTCCCCTCTCTCTGACTGTTAGTATTTTAATGCATCTGTATTTGCCAGGGTTTTATTGTTGTACCTCGTTGTAAAGGTGACTAATCAGGCTTTCCAACGATATAACATACAATACCAATTGGTATTATTAAAGGGGAGGAATAATCAACAAAAAAAGCGTTTCCGAACTTTCTTTGAGGGGTTTACATCTCTTTACCACAAGAGGGCAGTTTCTTATCAGTGACATACAAGTGGGGGGAAAATAAATGTTATTCATAACATGATATAAAGCTTTATAGGTTTATTATATGTATTTATATTATGTCTCATTTGTATTCATATGAATGACCAGCAATGTATTTAATTCCTTATGAAAACATATTACTCTCTATCACATTGCATTTTATAACATGATTAATAATTAATATTGATATTTACAAGAAAAAATAGCATTCATTCAGCAGTCAATATGAAAAATATATAGACTTTGGTTTTGATTATAATTTAGATTACAGATTTAGATTTAGATCATGATGAAAGGTATTTCAGTGCCACATCTTTCAGGGGTGTCAGAGAGAAATAGCATTAGAGACAAAAAAAAAGATTTAAAAAGTGTTAACAGTATTCTACACAGACAGTGGATAGTAACAGTGTTAATAGTTTTAAAGTGGTTCTATGGTAGAATCCCTGCTTAAATGTACATTTCACAATTCTGGACCTACTTCATAGGTGTTTGGTTATCTTTTGCAACTGTACAGTTACTGAAAAATAATATACGCTCTAAAATGAAATTAGTGCATGTGTGATAATCAAGTTGGGAAGATCCCAATCTTTGAAAGATAATGACTCTCCAGACTTCCCACTTGAACATGATACTATTTATTTTTTCTGTCCACAAGACCTTTTTCCAGACCTCTGTAGGCTTTTACAGTACTTTTTAGCAGACTGTGACCTGACCATCCTTTTGGGGGATAACTGGTCTGCCTCTGTAGTTTGGCTGGTGCTGTATTGTGTGGATGGTAGTCTCTGACTAGGGATGGGAATTGATCAGATGTTATCGATACCGATGCCATTATCTATTCTGCTTATTGGTCCGATTCTTTATCGATTCCTGATACATTTTCTGTGTGGAAAAAAAGTAGGCCTACACAGGTTTTCACCGTCAACACAGCTGTTTTATTATTACATTTTTGGCATTTAGCAGACGCCCTATTCCAAAGCGACTTACAATCAATACATTTGACTAAGTAAGTGGATCATCAATCCACTATCTCTTGAGTCTCTGAACACGATGTAGAATGTCTGCCTAATATCACAATGTAGAATGTCTGCCTAATAACATTTGGACATGTTCAAATGAATTACAATGCTCCTTATAACTTGGAAAATAAATCTAAAACTGACTTGAACCAAATATAAAATGTTACTGGCACATAAAATAAACAATTCTTCTTTAGAATTTAGAAAGTGTGGCTAAAACAAGATCATGTGAAGACTGATGTCTTTCCTATTTAGAAAAGAGGCTATACAGTGCAGCCAGCAGTATCATTATGCTATACATACTGATCATATTAAACTACGCATTTTACTTATATAGTATAAGTAAGTATATATACTTTCAGTTGTCTCATTAATTGGAAGAGTAACTTCATATAATTACCAAATGACCATATAATAAACCAAAGGAACATTTACATACAACTTCAAGTGAGATACTACTAGAGAACTTACTGCAAGATACGAATAACATATGCACACTTCCTTGACTTGACTTGAGATAAGTTAACACATTGGTAGCACTATCTGTCACAGAGAGCAAAGTATGGATGTGTTATTATTCAGTGGCAACAACGTGCAGGTCGTCTACCATTTAGAATCCACAATGTTGCATTTCGTTTTACTTTATTTGTCACATTTTAAATAGATAACATGCTACTTTATCAGCTTTCTCAAACAAAGTTTGCGAACGGATACCAGGCGTTGTGGCATAGCCTGAGCATTTGAATACTGTCCTTGTTGCGACTAAATAAAACTTCACACTCTGATACTACACCGCAGAGTTTGAGTTTTTTGCAATGCGCAACTGTCAGAAAAACATGCCGGTGTGATAAAAGGAATCGATAACGTATGATTCTGATGGATCGAACAATTTGGAACCGGTTCTCAAATGGAACCGGTTCTCGATTCCCATTCCTATCTCTGACACATTCACGCCTACCTCCTGGAGACTGTTGCTGATCTGTGGGACAGTTGTTTTGGGGGTTTTTCTTAAGTATGGAGAGCATACAGAACATCTGGCCACTTGGCCTACCAGCCCAATAGGCCAGTGCTTTTTCTTTTGAATGATGCTCCAAACTCTT
>NC_137674.1:13696743-13706743 GCF_963989245.1 Nansenia antarctica
GGGTCAGGGTTATGACTCTATGACTCCTGCGTAAGTGTGGAGTTTTTACGGTTTTCTGGGGAGGATCGGAAGCTGCTGTCGTCTTGTCTCTCTCCCCTCCCCTCGTCTCTCTCCCCTCCCCTTGTCTCTCTCCCCTCTCTCCCCGTCTCTCTGCCCTCCACTCTCTCCCCTCCCCTCATCTCTCCCCTCTCTCCCCTTCTCACCCACCTCCCATCATCTCTCTCCCCTCCCCTCCCTTCTTACCCGCTTCCCCTCTCAGGGATATTTATGAGCTTGCAAGCGCAGCAGGGTTCACATGCTGTTGGCCAACAAGCTCTCCAACAATGTGGCATTATATGTCAACCTCTCCTCCTCCCTCAGCTATTTTGGACAGACATTTTCCGTAGTTTATAGTTTGCCTCGTTGAATGAGTCTCTACAGCTGGAGTTCACATGTAAATCAAAACCAATTTAGCTGAGACATTTGTCATGAGATGTTCATCACTGACATATCAATATCAGTCTTAATAAGATGAAGTGAATCTCAGTTTGAGACTTGATAACTGTCCATCATTCTCTGTCAGGACTTTTCAGTTCATGAATTTCAGTTAATCTACCGAATTGACTGGACTTTAACCCTAACCTAGATGATCCTGTCTTTGATTTTATGAATTTGTATTTTATGTCTTGGTGACCGGTTGTTCAAAGGTTAAGGCATTTAGAGCATCCTCACCTACTGCATCTGCAACTGGTTCTCCAGCTGCACAGCCGCAGAGAGAAATGCGCTACAGAGAGTCGTGAGAACAGCCCAGAAGATCACCGGCGCCCCCCTCCCCTCTCTGGAAGAGCTGTACAACACACGCTGCCTCAGGAAGGCCTCCAAGATCTCCAGAGAACCGTCCCACCCTGGGTATGAACACTTTGCCCGGCTGCCCTCGAACAGGCGGTACAGGACCATGGCCGCAAGGACAAACAGACTGAAGCTCAGCTTCTACCCCAGGGCCATCCAGGCCCTGAACACAGCAAAGACCTAGGTTCTGGCCCTGGACAGTCTAGACGGATTGATGGCAGCTGCTGGACTGAAAAATCAGGTGTAGTGCTGAGGCACAAATATGTACATTTCAAGCCTGCAAACTGCGACACTTTAAATGAATGTGCAATAACACAATGTGCAATATGACAACCCTAGGGTACATAAGGTTGCAGAGAAATAGGAAATGTTAGAATAGTTATAGCATAGCATAGAGTACAGCACAGTGTTTTATCTGTACAGTATAGTATAGTGGATAGTGTACATAGCCTTTATTTATGTAAACCAGCTCCTTTCCCTTCTTGTTTTTTTAGTTTTTTTCTTTCCTAGCACCAGGGGAGCCCCCCCTCCCAAATTTCGTTGTTTGGTACCTGTACTATAGCAATGACAATAAAGACCATTCATTCATTCATTTAATCTGTCAGCAATTTTTTTGCCATGCCATTTCCCTCGCCTCATTAATTGCGGCAGTTTTGCCCTTTTTTACTTGTTATTTTTCGTCTTCATAAAGCTCCGCAAGCAGAGCGCTGCGCTGTCATTTTCCAGTCATAGTATCTTCTTTTCGACAATCGGCTGTTCTGGGCTGCTTAATACCCAAAGCCAGCATTTTCAAGCGAGAACTGAGTTATCATTGACGAGACAGGCCGGAATTGGATTATAGGAATTAGTTGAGTCTTAAATCACAATTGAGATTAGCTCGAACCAGGCTTTTTCAACTATTCCACGTATGTGGAATACCCCCCAGGTGTGGTGCTTGCCTGTTTGTTTACATTTGTCTTGCAGGTAGAATGGACTTGCACTTGTATTTAGTGATTAGAGAGTAAACCCTGGTTAGGTAGTCACTGAGTGGGCAAGCTGAACCGAACCATCGGTCCTTCCATCAGCCCACTCATTTATAAGGGCGAGGGTTGCCACAGTATATCTTCATCAACAGCTGAGGAAACATATTTTAGGCTTGTGCTATTCTCCAAACCAATAACATTGTCATCTTTCACAGCTGATGACGCATCAAAACCTCTGGAACTGACATGTCTATCGCCTCACCATCAGATAACATCAGAGACTTGTCTTTGGAGAATCATGCTTGCTGTTTAGCAATTTTCCTCTTTTCTGACAATGTTCTTCACTGTCAATGCTTTCATCTACAGCTAAATGAATTAATTTGTTACTGAGATTTTGGATATCATCCTCATCACCCAACCCCGATTGAGTAAGATCCACCAATGTGAGTTGTTGAAATAGTCATGGCTAGGAAAGGAGGGACTGAGCTTTCCATCCTTGGATTGACCCTGTCAGTCGACCCCCCTGTGTTGAGCTGGTTTTGGCAGCCAGGTTGGCTCTGTGTTTGATGCAATCCTGTCAGCTCGCTGCATATGCAACTCTGACTCAGCCTTCAGCAGGTCCTGAGCTTTTTGCACCCTGTTCTTTATGTAGTGGTGTGATTGTGGATCCTCAGGAGCATCTTCATGGTGAACATGAGGTCAAGATCAGGGATCCCAAAGACTTCTGTGAAGGATGGCAATATGCTCATCCAACAGAGTATCTGTGCGCCTTTGTCTGGAGTGACTATATTATTAATGTAATTAATATATAACTAATAATTACACAATATATAATACATGTTTTAGCATTAATATTGTATTATTATTATTATTATTATTATTATTATTATATTGACTTGACTCTTGAAGAAGTCAGAACTGTGAAATGTTCCAGCATAATTCAAAGAAGAATGATCTGTCTAATTACAAAACGACGCATCTAGATTGTTTCTTTGATGCACTTCTACATATACATATATAAACCCCTCAAAAAAAGTTTGGAAACGCTTTTTTTTATTATTATTCCTCCCCTTTAATAATACCAATTGGTATTTTATATCGTTGGAAAGCCTGATTAGTCACCTTTACAACAAGGTACAACTTGTAAGGATCATGCATTCGTGGAATGAGCAACACAGCTAAACGTGTGGGTAGCGGCCCAAACATATTTGCCAAAATCCCCTATATTCTTCTGTTGGTATTCACTTTCGTTTTGAGTTGCTTGGTGGATTGGATGATTGCACTCTCCTACAGTAATAACGAAAAAACAACACATATTGGCCATTTTTACACTTTATTAATTTTACATTGTCAGGGGCCTCAGTAGCGTGTGGAAGATCCATACGCAGTCACAACAGCTTGGCACCTCCTCCTCATGCTGGTCACCAGCCTGGTCACACACTGCTGTGGGACGGCATCCCATTCCTCAACTAGGATTTGCCGCAAGTCAGTCAACATGGTTGCGTTGGTCACTCTGGCACGTACAGCACGCCCAAGCTGATCCCACAAGTGTTCAATTGGGTTGAGGTCTGGACTCACGGCAGGCCATTCCACCCTCTCCACTCCCAAATACTGGAGGTGCTCTGTGATGATCCTGGCTCTGTGGGGGCGAGCGTTGTCATCATGGAGGATGGAGTTAGGTCCCAGATTCTGGAGATATGGGATCGCCACTGGCCCCAGAATATCATTCCTGTCAATTAGGTGCCATTCAGGTGCCAGTCACACACCAGTGACTGACATACACCTGCCAGCACTCGAAGCTCAAAACGAGAGTGAATACCAACAGAAGAATATTGCAGGGGACTTTGCAGGGCAAATTTTTTGGGGCCGCTACCCACACGTTTAGCTGTGTTACTCATTCCATGAATGTATGATCCTTACAAGTTGTACCTCATTATAAAGGTGACCAATCAGGGTTTCCAACGATATAAAATACAATACCAATTGGTATTATTAAAGGGGAGGAATAATCAACAAGAAAAGCGTTCCGAACTTTTTTTGAGGGGTTTATATACTGTAGCTTCTGTTTAGAGTGTTTGGCTACTAGTCAAGACACGCAGACAGATGACATCATGATTTCTTGTCGTGACAACATTTTACTCCATCAATGAGGGCAGATGAATAGTTTCCTAACATTACAATCTGGTCATAGTTTTATGAACCGTATCATCATTACCATACATGCCTACAACAGTATTCTGGCAACTGCATGGCATTCCTGTGAGTGTATAGAGAGTGTAGCTGTGTAACCCTGTCTGGTTGTTGTGTGGCAGTGTTGTGTCTAGAGGCATTTATTTTGCTCGTTTGTTTCTGCAGCAGTTCTGGGCGGTGCTGCGTGGCGTCTGATCTCGGCTGACCTGAGACCTGTTTGTTTTGGTCCTCCTGGTCCATTAAGCCAATTAGAGATGACCTTTGACCCCGGCACAGAGAGAGACAGAGAAAGAGAGAGCTGTCTGTCACGCCAAACACCCCCCCCCCCCACCCCACCCCCTGCACTGCCAGAGGGTCATCACTACACACACACACAGCCTCTCAGCATATGCTTTCTGCTTTCATCTCTCTCTCTCTCTCATACGTTTACATTGCCAAAGCAAGTGTGAACCAAAACAAATAAACAAAAAATAATAATGTACGACTGCAATAAATAAATGATTAAACCAAGCTGTGTGTGTGTGTATATATATATATATATATATATATATATATATATATATATATATATATATATATATATATACAGGTACAGGTAAATAAAGATAACTTAAAATAAACTTTAAATAAAAATAGAAAAGTGTGGACATTGCAGTTTAGAAAATACAAAATAAATGAGAACTGTGTAAACATCATGTTCAGAGATCAGCATAGTACAGATGTACTTACAGTATATACAGTCTTTACGGTGGCTGTGTTCCATTGGACATCCTTTTACTGTCACAACAGCTCACACATCTTGCTGCTGTGTTTGCACATTGCTAGTCATGTCTTCCAAATATTTTGGGGTGTTTGTGGGAGGTACTGTATATGTGTCTCTGATGTCTTTGTACAGTTGGCAGGTGGTTAAAAAGTGCAGCTCTGTTTCCACCTCATTTTGTGTGCAGTGGGTGCACAGTCTGTCTTGTCTTAGGAGCCAGGTCTGCCTATGGCAGCCTCTCTCAATGGCAAGGCTGTGGTCCCTGAGTCTGTACATAGTCAAGGATTTCCTTGGTTTTGGATCAGTCACAGTAATCAGGTATTCTGCCACTGTGTATTCTCTGTTTAGGGCCAAATAGCTTTCCAATTTGCAATTAAGCTTTTTTCTTTCCAATGTGTCAGGTAATTCTCTTTTTGTTTTCTTATAATTTGGTTTAGTCCAATGGGGTTTCTGTCTGGTGGCCCTGCTTGTGTTTGTGAACAGAGTCCCAGAACCAGCTGGCTGAGGGGGCATCTCCCGAGAGTCTCTCTGTAGTTGAGGGCTTTGTTGTGGAGCGTGTCAGGGTCACTTTCTTTTAGGTGATTATACATTCGAATTAAATTCTTTCGCATTTGTATAATTATTTGGTATTATCCTAAAACTTGATGTTCCTTTTGATGGTGTAAAAAGCCCTTCTTACCTTTTCTCAGATCATTCACAGCTTTGTTGAAGTTACCTGTGGTGCTGATGTTTAGGCCAAGGTCTTTCTCTCTCTCATGCACACAGACACACACAGACACACAGACAGTGTTGTGGGATACGGGAGGCTGAGGGCTTCAGCATGGATCAGTTGCTGCTGCTCATCCTCCCACAGTGTGACTGGACAGACACCACAGCCCTATCAGAGCAGCTCATTACACCAGCCACACAGGCCCCTGGGGCTACAGAGGCACCAGCCAGTCTGTGGGGTGTGGGCGTGCATCCGTGGATGTGTGTGCGTGCATGCGTGCGTGTGTGTGTGTGTTTGGGCTGGAAGCCTGTTTGTTTTTCTGTGTGTTGCTGTGTAATTGAGAGGGCCAGGCAACAAGGCCAAACGGATGACAATTGAAGCCTCCTACCCGTCCACTGTGACACCAGGTCAGTGGCAGGCGGCAGGTCTGTTTCTGTGCAAACGTGTCGGAAGACCGACAAATCAAGGGTTGGATGACCGACAAGCCTTTATGTGCGTTTATGGTTTATTTATCCAATCAAAACCAGTAACAAGTTTCCAAATCCAACCATTAAAGGAGCAGGGCATATGTTTGTTGGAAATCTGTTACCTCTGGCCACCATGGTTTGACGTACCTCCCCGTTTACAAGTTTACTGTAATATGCCAAAGATAGAGTTTACTGATTAACTCATTATGTAGCCTAGCTGTCTCTGCTCTCTCTGCTGGACTGTACACCTAGTAGCCTGGGATTAATGGAGGATTATGATGGAGATAGATTACTGTATTGTAAATAATGCACAACTCACAAAGGTATACCATGATCCGTAAACAAAAAACATAAAATCACAAATCTAATTTAGACTCCACACACAAACACCTCTTGATTTGTATTTCTAAACCATTACCGGTACTTAAATAGATGCAAAGTTATTTGTAAATATGGCTAAAGATTTGTGAATAAATACCCTTAAATTTGCAAACACATTTTATAATAAAAACAAAAGCAGTGATAAACATCTTTCCAAAGTTACAAATAAAAGCATTGCTTTGTGTAGGTATCTAATAATTCCAATTACAACACTTGAACATTAGAACTGTTGAATCTGCATCAGTAATGTTTCAGTAACATCTCACTCAAACCATTCTAAAGGGCTCTGCACACAGCGTGCGATTTCTGTTGCGCGTCAACGTTCCATTTTGAAGTTTGAATGGAAGTCTATGAGAACATCGCATTTACCCACACACGGCCCCGATTTTAATCGCACGGCGAACATTCGATTCCATTCATTTGACAGTGCGACAAAACTCGCACGCCGTGTGCTTTGTCCCATTCAAAATGAATGGAATCGAATGTTCGCCGTGCGATTAAAATCGGGGCCGTGTGTGGGTAAATGCGATGTTCTCATAGACTTCCATTCAAACTTCAAAATGGAACGTTGATGCGCAACAGAAATCGCATGCTGTGTGCAGAGCCCTTTAGAGTCTCTTTGCTAGTCACTATTGTTGTAAGAGAGAAAGTTCTAAATAGTGAAAATACCACCGCTCATCCGTGATCAGACTTTGCTGAGGTGCTGGAACTGAAGAGTATCAATAGAGTGCAAAATAACAGCATTCGCACACTCAAACACTGCAAAGAAAAAGGTTGTTTATTGCGAGCTTTCAGTCATAGACTTTCTTCAGGCATAAAGCAGACACGTGAATGCAGTGGTATAAAGGGTTCAAACAACATCCCTTGATTTAGCCAATGCACAACACCTGTGTCAAAAATGGCACTTAGAGGCTAGGCATCAAGGGAATTGTAGTCTTAGATTTAGTGGACTACAAAAACATACACAAGTGTTCATGAGACATGAAACACCAAAATCAAATATTTAAAATATATCTACATAGCAAAAAAATATATAGAGAAACATGCAGACATCAGGCAGTAGCCATCATAAAGCATAGAACAGAAATGCTATGCTATAATATTAAATTATTCTGAACATTAAAAGGGGAGTAGATCTCTTGACAATCTCAAATGCAATTATCCTTAGAAGGAGAATGAGAGCGTGTGTCCACTGTTTGTGAAGGCAGGATGAGCCTCCCATCCTCCTCACGTTCCTTCCTCTCTGTAGCGACTACAGAGGTTCATAATAAGTCATAATGTTCCTCTTCCTAATTGCTCTGAGCTCTTCATCAAGAGTTCACTAAACTTGAGGCCTTTTCCAAATATAGCAGCACAAGATCGTTTACATTACTATCCATAAGACATATCGTGAGCTTAGAATGATAAGGTTCTATCTCTGTTTAGGGCAGTTCAGAGATATTGAGTGTCAAAGTTTTGACATTCCATTATGTTTTGTGAGATGGAACCTTTGTATTTTATGAATTAATAACTCAAAAATGTCAACATTTTAAAAATAACACCACACTGGCATTAATAAACACCTAATGGATCAGATTATGTAAGACACTTTTTGACAAAAATGGAGATAGAACCTTGTCATTCTAATGTCACAATATGCCAGTAGGTAGGATCAGTCACAATTTTGAAGAGTCTGCTTCTATTGCAGGGTGTGAGCACGAGGAAGCCTGCTATTGGCCTCCTTTACTGCCCTCACTGTGATCAATGCAAAGCATGATGGGATGGATCTGAAGGTTCGCTGTGCACTTTGTGCACGTCAGTGAAATATTTACTTTGTCATGATATGGTTTAATTTGTCCAAGACAGGTGTAGCCACATGCAATTAGTTTCATATTCTGATCAATTGTCAAAGTATTAAAGTATTCTTTATGAAGCGTTTGGTAGTACAAAAAAAAGCACATTCATGTTACAGTATTCACTGAATTTGCTGTCGGATTACATGAATTTACTCCTGGAGTGGATTATTCATTCATGGCACATTACTCAGGCTTCATAAAGGTGTTCTGACACATCTCAAGCTGTTTTATTGAATGGTTGCATTTAAAAGAGGTAAGGGTGTTCACAAATGTATTCATATATTTTTAAGGGAAAAATCTCAGTTATGCAGTTTTTCCATTTGGGTTGAAAATAATTAAATATAATGTGGAGGTACTGGCAAGTTCTGTCATCATACCACACAAGTAAACTCATGGGTTTTTAAGAAAGCACATTTCACATGTTATACTCTCCATTATAACAGAACAGTCTGTCCTGTTTCACTTGATAACCAAAAGTATCAAGTGAAACATAATAGCCTAACTTACGTTATGTTATAACTTATGTTATGTTAGGCTATTAATAATAATATAATAGCCTAACTTATGTAGAAAAAGATGATATAAACATATTGTTATCAAAAGTGTACTTGATATGTTACATCTGTTATGGTGTCACACGGCAGGACAAATTAAAGGCTCTGATGCATTCAAAGGTTAATAAAATTGGACTGAAACCTTTTTGTCAACTACCCACATATTAACAAATCATTTTTGCATTCATTAAATATATAATAATTGTTCATAAATAAAAGTCAAGAGGTGTTTGTGGATAGTAAATATTATGTGTACTTAGTTTTTTTGTTACCCATCGATGAAATTGGGGAGGGGACTAAGATTCTGTTTCTGTTCATTTGTCACACCTTTTCTCCAACACCACTGGGACAAATCTAAAACAACACTGATAACACACTGATACAACACTATCAGATCAAACACTGATAATACGTAGGAAAATTATGGGCTTTGCCATAGAGATTGTTTCTGAGTTTTGAGGCGATGCAGATTCATCTAAAAACATCATAAAAGGGTTTAATGTATAGAGCTAGGAGTGCAACCTAATGCAATAGGCCTATAGCCTAACACATTTTGCAATAATATTTCGAGAAATCAAGGCAAAGTTGTAAGAAGCCAAACTGATAATGAATCAAATAAGTATTACAGGTTCTGGTAACTTCAGTCTGGCTATGAATGCAGCTGTAGAAGTGTAGCCTCATGCCGTAGGCGTATATCCTAACGAATTTGGGAATAGTATTTTGGGAGTGAAGTCTGTTATGCAGCATAATTTAATACTGAAACGTCTATATCAATACGAAAACCAGAGTTGTGTAACCTAGGTTTATAGCTAGTCACATTTGTAACCAAATCAGTTGTCTGTGCAAATAGTTTGTCTTTCTCTTTTGGGGAAATCTGTGTGAAGTAAAGGCGTCTTATATCAATAACGATAGTAGACTAATGGCGTCCAAATAACAGCTCTTTTTGGCCACAGAAGGTGATCGCACCAAGAGAAAAGCCCTCCCTTTGCACAACAGGGACATAGAAGCTATGCTATCACTCTCCTTTCATAGAGACGCTACATAATTTGTGGGGGGAAACCATGTATACTATACTGTATACTGTTTGTGTATTGGTATTGATCATGGTACACATTTGAGAGTCATACCCTATTTATTTACAATAATATCGGCAGTAATCTATCTCCGTAGATTATTGCCTCCGCACATACAGTCAACACTGGGGCCATGAATATATGTATGAACCCCTGTTTAAGTATTCAGAGCAGGGAGATGATGGGGCTAATTAACAGAGAAGAATTAGGGCCTTCTACAGTGTCACTTTGATAAATGTCG
>NC_137674.1:13711743-13759243 GCF_963989245.1 Nansenia antarctica
AAAACTGCATTAGCAGCATATTGCATTTCATTTTAATAATTGACCCGCCTGTGAACGTACACAAGTGTGGGAGCACTGCGTGCATTAAACTTTAATGTCGGTCAATTGCAGAATCGGTGGACCTATATCAAATATTTATACTTTAATGCTCTCTGTTAAATAATCACGTCCCTAAAGCTTTCCAGAGGAGAGATAATCAATGACCCAGATGGTTTAATTTTCATTTAATTGTTTTGAAGTGGGTGTTTTTGTCTGTTGAAATTATAAGTAGGTCTAGTTGAAATGAATTGGACATTAGCTTAACATCGCAGCATACCGAAATGTCACAGATAATGTATTATATTTTATCTAAGAGACAAATTGCCCAAATATCTTTGATTTACCTGAAATGTTATGGAATAGGCCTACATGCACAAAGCCATTTATCATTAATGAAAGTAATTAATACAATCATAATGGTATAGCCTAATCAATGGAGGAATAAGGCTATTAAAACGTAGCATATCTCCCAACGGATATTTTTACTTTTTAAGTTTCAGATTATTATTAGGCTCCTTTGTTTATGTATAGCCTATATTAAATGTATGAAGTGTGCAGATACTTGGCATTGCAGACAATTGCTACGCCTAATTAAAAACGCATTATAATGGTGCCATTGCCACCACGAAACCCCCATGAATAATGCATCGGGCTATATAAATACGACACTGAATATCGAATATTTGGATAAAGATATAGGCCTAATAAATCTGGATAAAGATACGTAAACGTATGCAGGCGTTGCACACGGGATCGGTATGCAGGATCTATTTGATCTCAGTTATAACCAAGGGCTATAACCCTCTGTGAAGGACAGTATGCTTTTTCGAACCACAACTAATCACATTAATGCGACAGGCGCACATTTTCACCCATCACCCATTATAGGCTACTATTATTTATTCTAAAACAAATATCCTAGCCAAGGTTTATATCTTAATTGATTGTATAGTTGAATTAAGATGAATTTTCTGCTTAAGATATTGTGCAGATGAATTCAGTTGTTTTCCTCCACATATTTTCTCCCACGATTGCATGTTCCCTAACCATTGGTGGACCGACAAATATTGTTTTGCAAAAATTAAGTTTTAGTGCTGACTTGGAAGTTGTTCTGGGGATGTTTCGATCAAGATCATTTCCTCAACTCTGACATAGATTTGACTCTACTCAGTGGTGCTGTGTTCCTATAAAGAGATAGACCTAACTTGTCATTCTACATTTACATCATGCCTATAGCTCCAATTACAGTCTTTATGATAGATGAATTGACAAAGTGCTAAAGGAGAAGAATTAAAGCAATTAAATCGAGCATTAATTAGTGTACTTTGCAGAGTTGGCCACATTAGTTAGCCATTCTTTATTGTAATCTTATTCGATATTTTGGGGAAATCTAACGTTCTTTAAACAGGCCTGTAAACAATAATTCATTTTTCACATGATGACTCTGTATGAAGTGTGCCACGAGTCCATATAAGAGCAGCGTCCCAGCGCGCGGGTTTCCCTGACTGAGCTATGGCCTCGCGGTGTCTTTCGCTAATTGAGTCTCGAGACCTAAAATTGGGGTTTAATCTCGCGCTGCCTATTTGGCACTTTGATTGATGTCCTCGCGCTGCAGCCGGCTTGGAAAGGGGAAGACGAAGAAGAGGGGGGAAAACAGACAATCGCGTATAATCTCACTCTCTCTCTCTTTCTCTTTCTCCTTCTCTCTCACACACACACACACACACACACACACACACACACACACACACACACACACACACACACACACACACGAACGCACTCTCTCTCTCCCTCGCACACAGAGATACACTCTCACACACACACACACACACACACACACACACACACACACACACACACACACACACACACATGCACCAACAACTATTAGATAAGGACTGCATGGAGCGAGGAGAGCAGAAGACCTGTTAAAAGGCTCCAGGATAAGGCGGCGCGCGGCGTGGAGCTTCTCAGTAGTACCTCGCGGGGGGCTCGCGGAGGCCATGCAGGATCACATAGGAGCGCATTTCCAGGAGCCCATCAGCTTCGGGATCGACCAGATCCTCAACAACGCGGACCAGAGCTGCATGCTGGGCGCCAGGATGCCCGAGCCGGACTACGGCCTCGGCTGCGTCGTCAGCACCGCCTACAACACCATGACCGGCAACTTCACCGGCAACAACTCGGGATATAACGGCAATAACGCGTGTGGCGTGGCCTCGCTGAGCGGCACCTATAACATGAACATGCATGGGAATAACTTTAACGCGGCCGGGGTCATCCGTGTCCCCGCGCACCGGCCGCTGAACGGCGGCCACCCGTCCATCCCAGGCGGCATGTCCTGCACGATGCAAGGCGCCATGAGCAACATGACGGGACTAACGTTCCCGTGGATGGAGAGCAACAGAAGATACACCAAAGACAGATTCACAGGTACACACTATCGAAGACGTTTGGATCTGTTTGTGTGATTATGAGAAATATAGGCTACACTATGTGACAGATAATTGCGTTGCTTGCAAACATTGTTGTCTTTGTTTACGAGTGCATGCAATCTTTGTTTTTTCCCCCTCTGATGCACTTAAAAAATAATCGATATTTATGATTCGATCATTTGGTTTGATCAGTGAGAATATTTAAATGTTGTAGCCTACATTGCTTAATTTTATAAATACAAATGTATTATAGTTTAGATCATTAGGAATAGGCTACCACTTATTAATTAAGTCATATTAATTTAAGATATATGGCCCACATAGACCTATTGGTGTAAAGTTTGATAAATTACGACAATATTGCCCTATAAACTATTGTGAAAATAAACGCATGCATTGCACCATCGTGTCATTCCATAGTTTGACTCAAAATGCATTCTTATTTTAATGTTACTAGCCTTTAGGACAAATAGGCCAGCATCACCAAATGTTGATAATTGTGATATTGCATGTATAAAATAATATGTAAAATACGTTTTAGATCCACCTACAATATGTTTCACTCGCTTTTGAGAGGACATGTGCCCCTAACATCAATATATCAGAATCAGATTGGGATTTGACATTTGATAATTAATTGCTGTAATGTGTCAGGCTGTAGGGTATACTGTTTTGGGCCATAAAGGCTACAGCTTCATATTCCCTGCGAGATATCCCCTCCCGAAGCTTCCCTCTCTCCCTGTTGCTGACACTTGCTCTGTTGCTTTTCTTTCGCTGATTTGTTGTTGTTGCTTGCATGCTTTTCGCCCCTCTGTCTCCCTCCCTCCCCATGCAGTGGCGCTCTCACCCCTCACTGTTACACGTCGTGTGGGTCATCCGTACCAGAACCGGACCCCACCTAAAAAGAAAAAGCCCCGTACGTCGTTCACGCGCCTGCAGATCTGCGAGCTGGAGAAGCGCTTCCACCGGCAGAAGTACCTGGCCTCCGCGGAGCGCGCCGCCCTGGCCAAGGCCCTCAAGATGACGGACGCGCAAGTCAAAACATGGTTCCAGAACAGGAGGACAAAATGGAGGTGAGATTACAGATTGTCAGTTTAGAATGATAAGGTTCTATCTCCGTTTAGAATGATAAGGTTCTATCTCCGTTTAGGGCAGTTCAGAGATATTGAGCGTCAACGTTTTGACATTCCATTATGTTTGGTGAGATGGAACCTTTGTATTTTATGAATTACTAACTCAAAAATGTCAATATTTAAAAAATAACACACACAGGCATTAATAAACACCTAATGGATCAGATTATGTAAAAAACTCAATTCTGACAAAAATGGAGATAGAACCTTATAATTCTAACATCACGAGATTATTGTCTGCAGCCAACAATCTTAAGGTAGAAGGCATCCTCTCCTCTCCTCTCCAGCACAGAATGTGGTGTCGTGTTGATCTTTATCTCTGTTCATACTTTGGATAGGCTGGATATTTGGCACTGCAAATGCATGCAGGCCTAACGGTGTAAAGGCATTTAAATACAGGTTGATAGTTTATAAGTTTATAACCTTATTTTCCTGTCTTCATATTTAAACGCATAGGCCTGTATAACAACATTTAAAAACAAATGTCTTGATTTTTTTTCTCAAGTAAAACTGTAATCTAATTCCACTTAACGCATTGAAAATGTCTACCTATCTACTACAATTTGTTTATTTTCTATGTGTCTAACAAAACAGATCTGTACATATTTAGACTGAATTAGAACAGTAGGCTATTGAAATAAGAATATAACCATAGCATGTGGGTTAAGGTTTCCCTTTTTAAAGAATTGTATGATGTTTTGACAAATTAATTAGGGAAAATATATTGCACAAAATGTATGAGGAAATAATCTGAAACAATACTAATGCATTTATAAAGACATCATATTGCTCACCTTAATTTCGCCAAAGTCATTGCATCTAATTATCACATCGAATTGTTAACACAGCTAAATTAGCTGCATCGTCCTATTGGTTCTACTGCCTTCGACAACTTGTCCCACATACAATAGCTCTAATATTTAGTGCATTTCGTGTATTATTATTTGGCTAGGGGGAAATAGAATATTCTATAGACTACTTTAAGATTGATCATATAACCAAATGGAATTTGTGTGGTAATGAATTTGTATACAGTGAGGGTTAGTTATTTTTCTCAATAGGCCAATTTACCTATTTTTCATGTTTCGGTTTGTATAGGCTACTTGTGTTTCAAAGGGACAGGCATAGAAGTTTATTTTTTAAATGTTTTTAAACGCGGAGGATGTGTTCCTGACGCCCCGGTGTCTCTCCGGTGTAACAGGCGGCAGACAGCGGAGGAGAGAGAGGCAGAGAGACAGCAGGCCAACCGGATCCTCATGCAACTCCAACAAGAGGCGTTTCAGAAGACGATCAACCAGCCGGTCAACCCTGACCCCCTCTGCCTGCACAACAGCTCCCTGTTCGCCCTGCAGAACCTCCAGCCCTGGAGTGAGAACACTGCCAAGATGAGCAGCGTGTCCGCTTGTGAATAGGATTTTTTTTTGATTTTTCATGTTTTTTCAGTTTTTTCTAAAGGCTATTTGAAGGCATTAAAGGAACGGTTACTTTTACATTTCGTGAGAACTTGAACATCGTGACTCACGACGAGGACAGACTGGGATGACGGGTTCGTTTGACTTCAACTAAACTCTAAAATATGTCTAAAAGCATCACTGACCATCAGGACAAACTGTACATGTGTATCCCCAAATAATGTGGCTGTCTCTCACAGTCTTATTGCTGTAGTGGGCCTATAGGCCTTATAGCGACTTGATTTATATTGTTGTTTGATCTCACATCATTTTCACTGTAAGGGAACAGGATGGACTCAAAAAAAAGAAGCACTTCTTATAGCACTTTTGAAGTTTAAAACGTCATATTATATTATCAATCGATATGATTCATTTAGGAACAAATGTATAGCTATATTTCGCAATAGGATCGAATGGTGGTTTTTGATGATGTCTGAATAAGCCTATCTGATGAAATATGATTATTACGACTATTTGTATCAATATACATGTTTATGAAGAGGGACCTTACGGCTGTAATAGCCTCACCTCCTCCGTGCAGAACGGCTTTGTCAGACCACATAATATATCCTCATTAACAAGGGCCCTTTTAGCAATTTGATCTTTTACCACATCATAGGTAGCCTACTGAGCACTTAAATATGTTTGGATAATGCTTAATTTCTAGTCTGGTGAGATCTTTGTTTAGAAATTACAGGTAGGCCAAAATGGTAATGATATAGTAATTAGCCTACTCAACAATATTTTTATTTTTTATTTCTTAAATTAAAATAAACAACCCTTCCCCAGGTCATAGCTGCAAAAGAGAACATATTCTCAGTCAATTTAACTGTTGAATTAAGGATATATTAAACATAAACAACAACAAAAAATAACAGCTGAAATAACACTGCTGAAATATATTTTTCAATCATATTTAGGTTACAGCCATTCTTTGTTCAAATGTCTAAACCCTTCTTGTCCTCACATTCAAAGACAGTGATCCATGTTCTGCATTATAGACCAGCTAGAGTTTATGGGCGTATTAAATATTTTGTACGAATGTATTAACACAACAGTGTTGTACTTTGTGTATTTGTAATTTTTTTCACTGATCTTGGAGTGTATGGAATGGGTTAAAATGGTGGGACTATGCTGATCGGAACACTTTCACTTAAGAACAGGCACCATCCCCACACTGTATATCTGTTCAATATTAGTGAGTACCAGACCACTTTAATGGACGTCCTCTGTAAGTGACTGACACTTGTGGTTGTATGATAAATGAGAGTCTACATTATGGAGAATGTAGTGTGTCTGTATGTGTGGTTGTGTAGCTAAAGCTGATTGTATGCTATTGCAGGCTGTGTGTGTGTGTGCAGGCTGTGTGTGTGTGAAGGCTGTGTGTGTGTGTGTGTGTGTGTGTGTGTGTGTATGCAGGCTGTGTGTGTGTGTGTGTGTGTGTGCAGGCTGTGTGTGCAGGCTGTGTGTGTGTGTGTGTGTGTGTGTGTGTGTGTGTGTGTGTGTGTGCAGGCTGTGTGTGTGTGTGTGTGTGTGTGCGCGGCTGCGCGCGCGTGTGTGGTGCTGATTACACACAGCTGTAGGACAGTGTGTGTGTGAGTTAGTCCAGGGTTTCTCTCCCCATGGTCAAAAAGGAATGTAGGGTAGAATTTCATCATCCACTCTGAAATATCAGCACTGCGTCACTTAAGTGGCTTTTCCCAAAACTCCAGAAATTCCTAAGCCAAGCAAGTGCTTTTTTTCAGTTTCTCAAACCCCTTCAGGGAGAAAGGTGGGTAAAGATGGCTAATCAGGAGCGACGTAATCAACCCTAACCTGAGTAACAGACGGCCTGTTCCACCTGAGGGACGGCACATCCACTACTCCTTCTTTTATTTCTCGACATATTCTGTGAATTGTCTTCATTCTTTATTCATTGTTTTATTCACAGACTTGGCTTATTTAATCAATTGAATGTTTATTTCAAGTCCATGCTACAGTACAGTACATGCTACAGATGTCTGCTTATTGCATTTCCACCAAGCAAAGAGTCTGACTAACCCCAAGTGAGCACATACATTAACTACTTGTTCCTCCTCCACAACAATAACTAGTTTCACAACACACGTCTCAGAAAGAAAGTATAGAAAGTATACACTCTTGATCTTATGACCTGTTATAGCACTTGAAGTTATAGCACATTTTGTGTGTGTGTGTGTGTGTGTGTGTGTGTGTGTGTGTGTGTGTGTGTGTGTGTGTGAGTGTGTGTGTGTGTGTGTGTGTGCATCAGAATATGGAAAATGTCAAAACTTTTGTTTTGAGGGATTTTGTATACAATGGCTACAATATAATAAACCTGTGATGTTTCATTTCCCAATGCATTCATCACTCCACCAACTCCCAATGGGCATGAAACATGATCTAGAACTCTACTACCATTGGTTACCCTAATGTTTTGACCTCTTATTTGACCTGCAATGAGGATCTTTTGAGGATCTTTGAGGATCCCAATGTAACCTAAATATTTCTCAATTGCAAACTCAAGTGTAAATGCAGGAAGTGTAAATGCTCTACTCTCTCTCCCTGCATTGACACTCACCACCAGATAATAAAGCAACACACTCTGATTAAGGTTGCAGCAGAATTAGCATCAAATAAACCAATGTGCATTGTGCCCTTTCATGAACATTGCTGCAATTAATTTGAAATTAACTGTTTTACATTAATAAGACTATAGAACACTCAAATTAGCTAGAATATAATTATATTTAGGAAGCTGCATTGAGGGTTTGGCAAAACAACTAGATATGAATCACTTATGCATACAAAGCCATAAAACTGTGTGTTTGTCACTGGGGAATTTTAAACGTATGAATTGATTAAATATTTGTTTTTTGTTTTTTTTCATTTCAAGCTGCATGTAAAATAAATGTATAGTTTATTGCAGACTTTATCCTTCAATCTTTGTTTTCATCATACTCGTGGGTGAACAGCTTATGGAAATGTGTATGTTTTAAATTTGTATTAAAAGATTCATGATTTTGTATTTGATACATATTTGGCTCTTCTGATTCGCTTTTCTATGTCAAATCTATCAGACACATTATAGTGTCCTTTGTGGGCTACCAAAGATGGCTTCCCCTCACCTCTTCTCTTCTCTTTGATTAGGCCCAGTGATAGATATAAACACTGGATAGGTTAACAGCAGGCCACTACTTCCACACATCACATCTTAGACTTAGTGGTAGGCTATGGAAAGCAGCCAAGGATCAAGAAGGGCACTTTAGACTTTTGAAATGCCCTCCAAGTGAAGCAGTGTAACTGTACATCTGCTATGTCTTGTGGAGAAAATCTTTTTATTTACAACCTGAACAGTACACTAAGTTTGACGTATGTAAAATACACACGTTTTATACATAGCAGACACAATATCCTTTTATTGTCACACAACCAAGGTTGGTGGAAGTTGTTTTCAGAACAGCATGGTGGGGAGTTATACATTCATTGGCATAATAGTAATGAAGAGACACACATACAACTAGCCAAGGAGGAGCAGGACCTCTGCAGTCTGCCTCTGGTCAAAACACCCTCCATGATGGGCGTCTCTGCTGCACACATGGGAATGCTGCGCACACATCAAACCAGTGGACCTGATGTTGGTTTGGTTGACAGAAAACGGTTGTTGAAATGTGTGCTTTATCTGATCACAAAACATGTGCGTTGTTTGAATCCAATACAAACACACAATTATTGGATAAATGCCCTATTTGGTATGATATTATTTAATTATCATTTTAATTAACCTCATGCATTGACTGCATTGAAGCTCAACCCTGCATGGACACCTATCGCTTTGAACAGATTCGCAACTGATGCTCTGGCTCTTCCTAGTGGCCGTAGGTGGCTATTGCACCATATTCAGTCGCGAAATGATGACGCTCAAAACGTCATTGATGCTTGCCAAAACATGAGAACATTGTGTAAGTGTCATTGTTAGACTGTAAGTTGTTCTTTGCAAAAACGAGCTGGTGAAACGACGTATTTATTTTCATAAGAAACCAGCATGTCTTATTTACGCTTTGGTGCTTCTATAACCAAATGTCTTGCCAAAAAGGGGTTACTCATGGAATCTACTTTGACAGGTGAGTAGAGAGAGAGGTGCTCCTGGTACTGTCAGTTATTGCTCGCCTCATTGATGATGAACTTGTCTAGCTATGGACTTAACACACCGTTTGGAATAACAGGGTATATACAGGAATCTTGAGGTTAATTTCAATACCTTTCTAAGACTTTTTAAAGACCTTGTCAATATTTTTCCAGACCTCACCGCCACTTGGAGCTGTAACCGTTTACATCAGTGACACCTTTAACTTAACAGGTTTAGTTTGCAATGACCACTATCATACAACACCATTTCCGGTTCATCTTTGTTTTTTTAATAAAACTAATAAATTCACGAACTTTTACTAAACGTTTTTAGGACTCAAACTCTTTGGACAGAGTCTAATTCAGAAAAATACCAACAAAATTCAAGACCTCATAAAATCGTGATAAGACTTTTTAATACTTATTAAGCGTCTTGATTTTCCCAAAATTGATTTATCAACTTTTAATACTTTTCAAGACACCGCGGATACCCTGAATAAAATACTGCTTTCACTTACTGTAATGGTAGGCAGGTTCCATAGAGCATGGGCTTCGAGGTCTAAAGGGATTGAGCGCTTTGCACTTCGATCACATGTTCCCAGAGATATTACAGTGAGAGTGTATTCACAGAGATATTACAGTGAGAGTGTATTCTGTACACGTGCTGCTCTTTACAAACAGACATTGACGTTTATGTTCTGAGGCTAAACCATGCCATGTTGCATTAAGCTATCATTCAACGTAGGCTACATCATGACAACAATTGAATGAGTTTGTAGTATCATCATTTCGACAATCAAAAAAACCTAGAGATAACAGTGCCTGGGCGCAGTGACCAGGGCTATCCCAGGCCTATCTAGAGAACCCCAGTGATCAGGGCTATCATAGGCCTATCTAGAGACCATATTATCCAAACAAGGCATCGATCAGCAGGATTGTAGACATGGACGTTTGTGTAAATGTGTGCAGCAGCAGTGTCCTATCATACGAATGCTGGGTTAAAAGAGAAGCACAAAGTGACCTCTTTGTTTGTATCTTGCATAGCTCATGCATTAGTTATACACACCACAACCCATAATGAACAAGGTCAATGTATGGTTCACACCACATACACTCTACGTGAATTAAGAATTGGATAGGTTTAAGCATTTATAGTCTACACTATGCTACCAGATAGGATGGAATACTAGCCAGATTGGTTATACCTTTCCAGTTCATTTCAGATCTATATGCATACCTTTGGTAGGGGTTAGGAATTGTTTCTGCACTGTTTCTGCAGATTGAAGGAAAATGTCTAACGCGTAATTTTCATTTAGAGGTTTATATATGTGCCTGAGAAGCATCAAACTTTAGCTAACATTAACTTGAGAAATACTGTGACTGATGTAGCCCAATTATAGGAATACTTATTCGCAGTGTTGATGTGTCTATACCTCATATCATTTGTATTTAGATCCAGCTAAAACACCTCAATCCAAAATTAATGAAAGAAACGTGTTTCCTGTATTCTATGGCTATTGTTTCCATTAATTTGGGATTGAAACCTATCACTAGTAGCCTACATGTACACATGTAATGCACATTAGGCTATCTGATTTTTTTCCAATAACTTTGTTTGATTTCAAATCTAAACTATAGGACAGTTGAACTGCTGCTAAAATAACAAAATGTGTACTATTAAAATTAAAATGCTTACTATTTCTAATATTTATGGAGGGCACTGTAGAATGCAGGCAGGTGATGACTTCATGATGACCGCTAACTATTTTGATAATGACATCCCTAGACCATGAAAAAGTTGACCTGGCCATAGGAAGTCTTTTTTTATTCAGGCAACTTCAAATTTCAAAACAGCACTGACTGCACCATCAGTTTGTAATCTGATATTTGTTGTTTTGTAAAAGGATGCTTGCGGACAGCCAGTGGAGCGGCGAAGGACAATGAACCACTACGGAAGGCCAAAACCCCCCAGGGCCGCTTCGACATGAACGAAGAGAAGAGCAATAAGGATGTCCTTGAAAGTAGGCACATCTTTAGTGTAATTTACTGTAATATATGCCCACTTTCTTCTTAATGCATCAACCGGGTCTCCTTGCCCCCTATAAAAAGGCTCAAGCAGCACATTGCTTCAGTCTCATTTATGGGGCAAAGGGACTTTGCCAGTACATACTGCAGATGTTCTCCAAATACATGCTTACACATACTAACTAGCTCAGACATCCCTGGCATATGGAGAATGCTATAATAATGAAGCAGACGTTATGTTGGTAAACCTTTGTTGGCAAATGCTTGCCCCATAGCTATAATACCTGTCAGCTGCCTTGTTTCCAGTTAGCCTCGTAGCATATTCAATAGGATAAGAGAGGTGAAGCAAAGCGGCCATCAGGTAGGCTATCATTAGCTTGTTGTTCTACCACCTGGTATGGCATGTCAAGATCAGTCATTACCTCATTACATTTCAAACAGGCTAATAATTCCTCATTGATCTTTCCAGAGTTCCCTGAGGATGTGAACCCAGATACCAAAGAGAAGGGGGGGCCCAGGGGACCTGAACCCACACGCTACGGGGACTGGGAGAGGAAGGGCCGCTGTATCGACTTCTAGTTTATTGTCTATATGTCTGGTGTATAGTATGTACAGTATATATATAGTATATGATAACAGCAGTGTGGACATATGCCATATTCAATACAAAAAACGATGTTATTAGTTCGATATTTAGAGTTATCAAAAGTCGAAAGAGACAGGAAATTCGATTGAGAACCATAACTCTAAATCTGACCTATGCAACGACAGGGCACTCAATTTTGTCCAGAGCACTCAATTTTGACTCCTGCTACAATATCTTTGTTAGGCTGCTGTTGAGACAACACAGGCTACACTCTGCATGTTCTTTGCTGCTCTCAGACAGCCGAATACTTACTCTTCAGAGAGGTAATAGACATTAGTGGACTGTTTTCAGAAGAACAGCCTATCTAGGTTGGCCTTTGGTTGTTTGCTACAGAGACGATCCTGCACACTCCACACACACTTCTATTTTTTGGTTAGATTCCAACTTTACATTGAAATATGCTTTAGATTATTTATTCATTAGTTTATTGTCAGGGGATTGTTGCACAATATCCTGTTTAACCTGAATGTAATTAGTATCTTCAGTAAAAATAAATAAATATGTTGTTACTTGATGTTTTGGAAATGTTTTTGTTTTTTTTACGAAATGTGAAATGAATCAGGCAAAGTGAGTAATGGTGTTTTGGTGTGCGTTCTACATGTGTCGATGAGGTGTGTATGTTATCACACTTAGGACACTTGAGATCTAATTCTGTATATTATCACTTTTATTCCTGAAACTAGACACCCTAAATTATGTATTAAACATGTTTTATCTGTATTGAATCCCTATTAATCTAACACGTGCTGACCTACTGAGATGTATCAGCCTGTTCTCCACCACAGATCTTTTTAAGGGATTATTTTTGTATTGCATTACATGTGTATTTTATCACTATAAAACAGATTTTAATATGTAAGCATGAATTGATTGTTGATGATCGGGTGTGTGTCCAGGCTTTAGACTAGAGATTCACATACTGTAGAACTGAGGTTAGGGGTGATACAACTTTCTAAACTCAAAATAGTTAGTAAAAAAAAAACTAAAATGTTAAACCTAAAAGATATGTAAATGAGCCCCATTGGTATTGTAATAGAACATGGATCCACCCAAGTAGGGTGGAAGACCCATGTCAGAAGATGAACTAACACACCACACGCTGATTTAGAAAAACAACAATCTTTATTAAGCGCAATACTTTAAAATGCATAGGGGGGAATTGCCATAATTCATGTAATGTCAAGCAGGAATGTTTACATGTCTGCAAAACCTTCAGACAAATGAACAAGAAGCATATCACTCTCACTTTCTCTCTCAAACCTGGTACACACCTTGAGCATAAACTATTGATGGGCCACCAGTGTATTATGCATAATGAATGCATGTATGTATTGTTGTCACAGTTCCATCTGGACACTAGGGGGTGACATTGACCAAATCTCTAACTCAGGCACAACAGGTGCATCCTATTTATTGATTATTGTGATTATGACCGTCCTATTTAAGTTCCAGTGTGGTAGCTCCTCCCTGCGCCTGGGTCCTACCCCCACCCACTTTACAGCAAGCAAAGACCAGAACAAGGACCCAGGGGAGATCAACCAGCTCTGGGGCCTCTTGTCCCACTGAGTAGTACAGCTGGAGCTGCAGAAAGAGCAGATCTCCCAAACGGCGGAGGCCCTTGGCCACACCGTCCAGCAACGCCACATTCCCAGCCTCAGCATCCACAGTGTCCGTGGAGATCTCCCAGTGAACTAACCCAGAGCACCCCAAGCCCCAGAGCAAAGCTCTAGCTACAAACCAGCTACAGGAGCAAACGGCAGCAGTACTGAGTCAACGGAAAGTCCCCCACAGGCCCTCTTGGAGGCCTTGTTCCATCGCTATTCTGCGTTCATGACATGTTGGAATTAGGAAGCTCTGAAACTTCACCATTATGATGTCCTATATAAGTTTCCCAATTGGAGAGTTTCAGAATCAACCAATAGCTCAACACAAATAACTTAGGTTAATCTTAACTCAGAGGTTCCGACTTGTCATGGCTGCACCACAATCATCTACCTCTGTTGACATGATGAGAGAACACAATATTAGCAACTCCCCCTGTTGGATTAGTAGACTGGTGGCAGACAGGCTTGTCAAATGGGACTGGAATGGAAGATGAAAGTGATACAATACACGGTCAACCTGACTTCATGTAATGAGGGAGAGAGGGATGGTGTGATACAAAAAAAAATTGTTTTTGTTTTTTTGAGTAGACTGGTACTAGAGATGAGTTGAAATAAACAAAAAATACTTAGTCACAGTAATCTTTCATCAGGGTAATTAATTAGGATATTAGAAGAACTACAAACCCTTAAACCCCCCCCCCCAAAATAATACATAGAGAGGATTACATGTTTATTTGTAGATAATAGTTACGTATAATATGTTGCTTTATCCATATTTGCTATGTTTAAATGCTAAAACAAATTTAACGTGAGTGCCTTTATTTTGAAGAAATCCGAATGTACATCCACCCGAGGTGGGCGGAGTTCCCCTGTTGGAGTTCGAGGAACTCGTTTCCTCTCGTCGATGTTGCATCTTTGTTACAAGAAAAACAACTAATGTTTAGTTGATACTGCGATCTCCTCAAATACACGCGCCCGCTAAAGGAGGTATGTAATTGTTTGGGTAAATCTTCCCGTAGATAAGGTCTAAGGTATGCCAAGAGCTTTGCTTAAACTGGGCTAAAATAAAATGTCAGAGATGTCTGGATTGTATGCAAGAGCCGTAGGCAGCACAACAATGGCAAGTGATGGCTTAGTTTCAACTAGGGCTGGGCAAACGATCAAAATTTCTTTTTCGATAGTCGCAAGAATTAACGATCAATTATCGAGTAATTGATAAGCTTTTTTTTCATAAAAATAAATAAATAATAATAATAGGGAAGAAATAACAAGCATATTTTCCTTGGGGAAAAAACTTTATTTGTGTTGCTATTGCACACATTCATTCATTCATTCACATTCAAACTACTACAGTCAGATAACAATCCTCTTAAACAAGGCAGTGAGTAGCCTAAATTGTTTAACTTAAAAACACATTTTACGTTATAAATACAAATATAGAAAATAAGTAACACACCATAGGTCAATTATCGATCGTCGATCATTGATGCCCACCCCTAGTTTCAACTCTAGTTGTGCATAAAGCCCTGTCTTATCTTCATGGTCAAACATTAGCCCCAATGTGGGACATTTGCAGACGTAGGCCTACTACTTTTTACATGTGGATGTTGTCATGTGGTTGCTAGGGGGTTAGCTTGTTGATCTTCATTTCTAGTCTCTCTTCATATTTGTCATATCTAGGTCACAGCCCTCTGCAATAGTGAATGATGAATTTAATACTGTATTGGGAGATCTATGCTGTAAAGTGTTGCTTGTGGCTTATTTATAATCTGCTCACTGCAGGATATAAAACAAGTGTTCTGTATGGAAAATCCAAAAGAGTGTGCTCTAACATATCTGGGACCTTATCTGTACAGTGAGTGTGTGTGAACTGAGCCTTCATGTGGCAGCCCTGTTTTTTTACTAATTTCACAGTACCACAGTAATAACACATTTATTCCTTATTGGTATCAAAATAAATCTCGTGAAGGCTTCAACAGAATGTGAATCATAAGTGAAATCACCATGTGCATTATGGCACGTGGAAAAATTAGAAATGTCCAATTACATTGGAAAGTTGCTATGTATGCTATATGCATGTGTGAAAAGTGTAACAAACTAGGCCTACACAATGTCCAGGAGGTCAGGCTGCACTATTATGAGTGAATGCATTGCATAGCCCAAGTGAGAGTGGTGAGGTGTCATGTTACAGTACTTGTTTGTGTACGCATATCTCCAAATCACGCCTCCTTTGGAAGTCTCGAAAATATTACATTAGCCGATCTGGCCTGAATTGAACTGGATGGAGTGATGAGAGAATATGCTCACAATTGTATTGGATGTTACATTCCTCTGCTAGCTATCATATGATACTTAGGTATGTATAAAACTTCTGGAGGAGTATAGAACCATACAAATAAACAATGATTTCATTCTTTACTACCATTACTTATGCAGGCCACTGCATGTCATCATTCTCAATGGAAGTTACATGGCTCCATATTTGTGTGATTTGCTGGCTTTGCTTTCCCCACTATACTCAACGACAATAAAGTCTCCATTTATTGGAGCATAAGATGATGTTGATGCTGTTGTATCTACTACTGTATTACAGCTTGTTTACATGACTCCCTTCTGGACAGCGCAGCTACAGGGCCACCAGGACAAAAACATCAAGACACTTGAACAGTTTTTTCCCCAAAGCCATAGCCCTTCTCAATAATTGCTGATCATTGTACCTTGCACTTTACATGTTCTTGCACTTAGTTGTACAGTATTTATTCATAATATACACTCATATTGGTACTGTATATTTTGTCTTGAGTATTGTCGTCTTGTTGTTGCATGTACTGTAGCTTGTTTAGTATGGTTGAATACCAAATCATGTTCCGAGTGCACTGCACTAGGCGAATAAAGTTGAATTGAATTGAATGATTTCCCACAGTTTTCAGCTGTCCCTGTGGAAGAACCCTTTGAAGTTCAATGTCGAACCCTTTTGGGTGCCATGTAGAACCCTCTGGTCAACCCAAAAGGGTTCCTTACTGGGTTCTGCCTCAGGGACAGTCGAAGAAACATGTTAGGTTCTGTAAAACCTCTTCAATAAGTGAATGTAGCCAATTCCATTCCAGTAATTCAGTTAATTTGATTTGGTCATTCGATTAGGTAACAGAATTATCAGTTTAAATAATGTATTAATTCTTACCCTAAATCGATATCAATAGAAACACTAAAGGCCGGTTTCACAGACAAGGCTTAAGCCTAATCCTAGACTAAAAAGCATATTCAATGGAGATTTTCATGGAAAGTGTGATTTAGTCCAGGACTAGTCTTAAGCCTTGTCGGCGAAACCCGCCCTACAAGTATTTGGTAGATATACCGAAGTTCTTACTTTTGTAAACTTTCATTATCCTTGCTCCTCATGAGGCAGAGAAATTTGAAAATATGTTATACTTATGTGGGTTCTTGATTTTAGTTGACGAGGGTCTATAGTGTTTTTCTAAACACTTTTAAATACGTTTTCTGGTAGATTTCTTAGATGATTTTCCATATGTTTGACAAGTAGTGAAGTTTGCTAGTCCCTAGTTCCTTTTTTATCATGGAAGATGGTTAACAAATGTATTTCTGACTTATTTTCTCTTAGCTTTCATTGGACACCCAATTTGATATGCTCTGATGAATTTTACATTTTGATCATCCTCATGGATCCTTTTACACAGCACTGCCTAATAAGTGAAAGAGTATCCCATAGGAAGGAGATAAGGACTAGGCCTTTATCAAGAATGTTGATGCTAGTACTAGCTTTAAAGCCTAATGATGAGGAATCATGCAAATTATCAGTAATTCAGTAAGTGTTTCTCAGACATGTGTGAATGGAAGCAAACATTGTTGCTAAGGGCTAGGCTACACGGTGCCTTAGCTACACCAGTGGAGTGAGAGTGACAATGAACCCCAGCGTGCTGAAATAATAAGGTATAGCCTAATCAGTACCGATACAGGAAGATACATATTTTTATTTAATATTTGGTGCAGTCCAATATTTTTGGGTATTGCTATCATGTTTTGTTACAGGTAAAATGTAACATAACAAATTATGGGTGTACCGGTGAATGTTCTACGTAGGTCTTTGTTCTGTAGTGCGCTTTGATTGACAGCTCCTTCATGATCAGTGTCCTCGAGCCAACCTCTATGCCTTTGCCATGGAAACTAGACACACCCCAGAGGCTATGAGAAAAGCAAGCAGCTGTCTCTTTAGATACACACACTGACTGGCTGACTGTGACATGTGTATATAATATTTCACAAAACAATTTGTTTTCTTTTAGCTTGTTTAGTATGCCATTCGAACAGGAATAATATCTGTCATAATAATTACCTAAGATAGCACTATTAGCTATTCAATGTTGATGTATAAACAAAATATTTATGAATATTACCACAAGTCTGGTGGCTGTAGCTTAATGCTAGGCTAGCCTAGGCTGAGTGTGTTTACATGGTTGTATAGAATGGTAGAGTCCATGAGCCTTTGCAAGTGAGAGTAGTATGGCTGTAGCTAGGCTCTAAAGTAGCCCACACCATAGGTGTGCACAAAGGCCAGTGTTCCTGGTTGTGTCTGCTGGTTCAGTGGACACAGGCAAGTCTGAGCATGCAGTCTTAATGAGATCAGTGGGGTGAGGCAGCCAATAGTCAACATATCATTACACTCACATGGAACCAATGAACATCCTTATACTCATTCACTCCTATGTCTGCCAACCCTCATGACAAAACACATAGTCCTACCAGTAGGCTACACAACAAGCATCTAGAGGTTTACATCATTGCAGTACTGTTCAGAAACAGCCCCCTCTCAATGTCTTACGACTCCATCCAAACTGGAGTTAATAGTTCAAGGGAAGCAAGGTTAGGCTATAACAGCGACTTGTGATGTGAGACAACGACAGACCCCTATACATATTCATTTCAATCTGATATTTATTTATTTTCCCTTTCCTTCCACTTCCTCAGTGACTATTTATCTCATTACAGCAGTCGCCATAGACACATGAAGCGTCAGTGCACCATGGCCGATAAGCACGGTGCTGGCAGCTGACCGGCCCTTCCCAGCATCCCTCTCTCCGATGGAACCCAAGGGCTGCAGCAGGCGATGGAAGACCCGGATCCCAGAATTTATCCACAGTGGGACAGGGACAACGACTTCCTCATCCCAGTATTTCAAAGACAAAGACAGGGACAGGGATATGGAAATAGGGTACAAGGGGATAGGGGACACGGAGAGGGGGGGTCCCAAGAAGAGTGTTAGCATGGCGCCCACCTCCAGGTATATGAGCGATAGGAGGCAGTACTCTGTAAGGAAACCACTGATCACCTCAGAACAGCAGACCTCCATTCTGAAGACGTCACATCTACAGGAGCACCCTAAAAAGGTCAGGCACCACGTGGAAGCATAATTACATAACTGTAATTAATGTTCTGAAATAAATTAAATGCTTAGAAACTACTACTGTCCCACTACTGCAAATTTAAAAGAATGACTACTATCTGCATTGCCACTAGTCATATCATCATGATGGTAACAATTATCATTGCATGTTAGCTTAAGATGACTATTCTTTACACATAACCCTATCCCTTCACCATAGGAGCAGCAGTGGAGTGGTAGCAGAAATGAAGCACATCATCGTCATAGAGAGACAGACTTCCACACCAGACGGGCCGATAAGGAGAACCCAGACAGCCATAACCCCTCTCAGGCAGACCTGTTGACCTTCTCAGCCTCCAGAGAGGACCTCCACAACCCTCTGCGTGTGTCTGACCTCCGGGCCTGGCTGTCCCACGAGGAGCCCGCCTTCGACTCGCCCTACGTGGGCAACAGGCCTGGTCGACACAGCCACTCCAGCCCACCCAGGGAGTTCCATACCCTCCCCTTACCCCTCAGCCCAAGAGGGACCTCCACCCCCCTGTCTCCCCTCTCCCCCTCATCTTACACGCCCCACTCACACTCCTTCAGGCCAAGCAGGACAGAGCTGAGAGGAGGGGAAATACACCTTAACATGGGCTCCTCAATAGGCTCCTCCCAGAGCCGCTCCGCCCTGGCCCTCCACACCATGACCCCCCACCAGGCTAGCTACTGGGCCTGCGCCATCCCTCGCTCCCTGCCCCCCTCCCCGGACAGACGCTCCCCAGGTTGGGACCCGGATAAGGAGTACCAGACCCTCCTGGACTACACGTACCCCCTGAGGCCTGGCAGGGTGTCTGGTGGGTGGGATACGTCAGATATGGGAGGTAGGTCTCTGCCCCAGACGGACCCAGGGATCCAGGACTCAGGGATCGAGCTGGACCGCCTCTGCAGCTCCACCAGCCTATCAGGGTTGGACTTTTCCCTGAGTGGCACGTTGGGGGCGGGGACTGGCAGGATCAGGGAGAGGGGGCCGTCGGGTGGAGTTCAAAGGTCGTCCGATCTACACAGAGTCTCACACTCCAGATCCTCTGACGGTCTTCTCTCCAGTAGCCCCTCCTCCTCGGCGGACCCCATCGGTCTCTCCGTGGAGAGTCTGGACTGTGGTTGGGTTGGGGGTGGCGGCGATTACCACTACCGCCAACACGGCGCGTTATCCCACTCAACCTCCTCAACCACCTTCATCCGCTCCACAAGTGTCCTTCCCCAGCCGGGGAGCCTGAGAGGAGGGGAGTTGGACGAGGAGTTCTGGCCTCTCCCAGAGAGGCTGGAGGAGTTCCAAGTGTTGTCCCAGCAGGTGAGGGAGGTGACGGCCCAGCTCAGCCAGCCTGTCACAGCCAGCTGGGAGTCTCTGGTGAGGGGCAGCACCTCCCTCCAGTCCTCCGTGACACTGGCTGAGAGACGAAACGCAGAGGAAGAGAGAGAAGAAAGAAGAAACGCAGCAGAGGAGAGAGAGGAGAAAGAAGAAGAGGGGGAGAAGAAGAAGGAGGTGTCCATTTTTGAAACACTTCAATACTTCAGTAAAGGTACGAGAATTGAAGTGTTCAAGCTCTGCTCGTCATGCATTTTGCATACAAAGACACAATATATCAAATGACACATCCCTTACAGGCATTATATTGTGTCTTTGGTCTTAAACATTTATTTTCTCTGCAGCGGCCCACAGTGGAGCCTCCACCCAGGCAGTGGAAGGTCCTGACCCCAGGGTGGAGGCAGGGGCTGCAGGCAGGGGAGTGAGCAGGGCCAGCCTGAGGCAGGTGGAGGCCATGGTGGAGCAGCTGAGTGGACTAGCTCTGTCTGAGGCCCAGGCCAGGAACCAGGGGGAGCAGGGGCACAGGGACTCCCTGATGCAGCACATCCAGGTACAGACACCCTGTCACATTATCAACATGGTGGGGTCATGGGGGGTCATGCTGGGGAGTCAGGTCTCTAACTACAATGGTAAGGATCTGTTACAATGCAGTACAATACAAATCAACTCAATACAATTGAATACAATACAATACAGATGAGATGAGAGGAAGGTGCAGGACTTTTTATGTGAAGTCAGGTGATTATTCACAAGATGGTGAAACACGGTTGGCACGGTGATGCACGGTTGGCAGTTAACTTGAATATGTACGATAGTCTATCCATATGAATATATTCAATACATATACATGCAACGCCGGCAGCATTTAGTCCGCCATCTCTCAATGAATAAACTGATAATGAATTCCAACTATTGTGGGGGCTTGGTTGGTTGCCGTGGTAAGTGAATCCCAGGACTGATGATGTTATTATGACCCGTCAGACCTTCTGCTCTAACCTGGAGGAGCTCATCCAATGGCTGTACACGGTGGTGGCGAGGATGGAGGTGCTGACTCCGCCCTCTGCGGACCTAGAGAGCGTCAAGTTGTCCTTGGCGGATTATAAGGTCAGTGGTGGTCAAAGGTCAAAGGTAGCAGTAGCTGTGTGTGCCTCAGACTAGGAAGTCTCAGTCCATCTAACAATGCCTTCATCTATACCACCTCATTCCCAATCTTTTCTTCTCCTTTCCTTTTTTCTTTCTCCCCCCCACCTCTCTCTCCCTCCCTCCCTCCACAGTGCTTTCAGAGGGAGGTAACAGCCCACCAGCCACTAACCACCTCTGTACTGCAGAGTGGACAGCTCCTCCTGGCTTGTATAAACTCCACATCTTCAGGTGAGGCTTCAAGATTCAGGTCCGCCTCAGTGTTGTACAGAGAGCAGTGGCACACTGTAGTAGGGATGTTCTGGTTGACCATGGTAACTCTATACCCGCAGTCCTCTCCTCTGTCTGAAACAGGAAACGCAGTGTGTGGAGAATGCGGCCATGCATGCATAACTGAGAGAGTGCTGTGTTGAGGTTATGTTCTCTCTCTCTCTCCCCCTTCCCTCCCATCCCAAACTGTCACATGTCACAGGCCAATAGGAAGGAATGTTTGGAGGTTGATTGTGAGACATACCACCGAATTGACCAATTTCTCTTTCACTTCCTATTTCTCCCTTTTGTCCCACCCCCATGGTCTCTCTCTCTCTCCTCCCTCCTCCAGTTTTGAAAGACACCCTAGCTCTTATAGACAGGCAGGCGCGGGCGCTTGAGACCCACGCGGAGCACCTCTTCTCCTCTATCCTCTCAGCCATGGACAGTCTGACCCGGGACAGTCTGACCCGGGCCCACTCGGCTCCCCCAGACCAGGGACACGGAGCCCTGTGAAGAAGAGGAGGCTGGTGCAGGGGACCCCGGGAGGATGGAGGTCCAGGGAGTCTGATTCAGAAAAGCTTCATTGTCCCCACACTTGGGCCATCGATCTGGTACATTAAAGACACAAGACGCATTCCTCTTTCTCTTTCAGCAATGAAGCCTGAATGGGAGGGCAGGTTGGTGGAGCAGTTTTGATGAAAGGAAAGATCCTTCCTCTCCTTTTAAGGAAATGACATCACTGACCCCTTGACTCAACGGTCACTAGGACCTGGAGAACCACTAGATTTGACTCATGTTTTATTATTTAAGTGCTTTTAAAATGTATGTTAATTAAAGCTTATCCTCCCCGTAGTCCTTCTGCTCCAATAGAAACAGCCTATTTATTATGTTTGGGTCGGCACGAGTTTCTAAGAATTAATACGGGTTTTGGGTATTTTGCAAGCAGTTACAGTAGGCCTATGACAAACAGAATTTTAGTTGGTATGAGATGTCTCTGTCCTCCTAGCCCATTAGTGAGACACTTCCTTGTTGTGACGGCATAAAACAAACCTACCCGCCTTTCTATTTGGCCTTGTTGGACGGAATGTTTCTTTCTTTCTTTTTGTTCTGATGTGAGTTTCGATGTCATCATCATCAGTGAGGAGAGACAGATTTGTGCTTGGGGGGAAATCAATGTTCCGGTTGCTTGGCGGTACATCGGTGCTTTAATTGTAAAATGAGCCTAACAGGCATGATAACAGAGGAGGGAAGGTAGGAGGTATTACATTGAGTCTATATCAATGATGTTGGTTCTGTTATGTCGCTGTTCATCATTGTTGCACTGACCACGGGTGGGGGTTGCGCGTGGAAACTTTTCTAGTCCTCTCAGACTCAAGTGCCGAGACAATGTTTCAGAGTTCATGTCCAAGTGTTTCTCATCTGAAGACAAGCCAGATGAAATCCAGATCTTGTTGATCCTGGTCTCAGGTAATGTCCTCAACAGCAGTGTTTGAATGGTAATGTTGGTAATGGTAAACCCATCAGATTGCGCCTGTCTCTGGTATGTCTGTTGAATAACTCACTCCTGGAGGGAAGATCCAGGTGTGTCCACACCTACGTTGGTGTTCTTTAACCATTGACCATTCAATGTTCTCAATGAGTTTGGTATTCAAACCATACATACTGATGGTTGCTTTAATTAGACAATCAGCTACATGCAGGATATGGATGCTATAGTAGTCGCCAACCTGAGGTGACACAGTTTTGAGAACAATTGTTTGTATAGTTTATTTGTATCGGGATAGATAAAAACACATACGCAAGTATCAAGTATCTGTTGGTTGCTCTTAAGACATCCCAATGTTTGTGTGCATTACGTCATACGTACAGCCTTTAATGTGCATCAAAATGTATGCAGTGTCTTCTTTGTTAATTATTATTAATATTATTATTAATATAATTGTCTGTAATAATCAAAGGGTCATTGTTATTAAGAGTGTAATTCACTTCAAATAAAACCACAGCCTTTAAGCATTTGGAAAGCACAAACTTTGTATTCACACTTCAAACATTCATGAACATTCAATGAACCCACTGAACACCATGACCTCCCCCTCTGGCAGCTTTAGTTCTGTGTAATAAATGGTTAACATATCAGGTTTGTGCTTCTTAGCGAGTCATCTGGAATGGGAGGCTCTCCATTTTTGTTTCTTTTTATAATCTTTTAATTCCACTGGAAGGAGAGGGCCTTGTCCAGATACAAACCTAGCCCCGTTACCCTTGATACTTATGTAGATCTGAAAGGATTGGTTCAGTATAGACAAGATGGTTATAGCTCCACCTATCCTAGCAAAGGATAAGGTGGAGCGAATGCCATGTCCTTTCAGTAATGACAAGCATTTTTTCTTCTTTTGGCTCTGTAATCCAAAAGTTTGGATTTGAATTCAATCAATTACTTTGAGGTTAAAGTATAGATTTACAGCTTTTATTTTATGGTATTTGTTTACATATTGGTTTCACCGTTTAGAAATTACAACACTTTACAGTCCCCCCTATTTCAAGGCACCAAATGTAATGGAAAAGATTCTAGGGTGTTCACACATAATTTTGCTTTCACTTCAGATGAAAAGATGTGATGTCGATCACATATAGAATTGTATGAGAAAAACAATGGTTCAAACCCCATGGTTCTATCATGTATGGTTCAAAAGTGATCAAGGTTTACCTCTTTACATACACATGCCAATTACTGGAATTTATCTCAATAGAGACCAACCTTTACTATCAAAAGAGCCATTTCTGGCCAACAAAAATAAATACAAATCTATCTGGAGCCACAAAACATATTTTATTACCTTATAATGAAGGTAAGTTAACAGCCTATTACGTCTAAATTAGCCTATCAACATTACTAGTAATATAAGTGTAAATGAGCATTCATTAAAATGTTTTAGGCCTGGCAAATGTATTTGCTTAGACCTAACTAGTGGTCACTGCTATGCAGAAATGTAACACAAATTATGAAATTCAACTTTATCTTAAACTATTCATTTTTATTACACAACCCTATATATCATTCTTTTCAGAATATATTAATAGCCAATGGGAAAATGTATCACGCAATTCATAGTGAGCCAGCTGACGTTACAAGTTAGCCAGACCATTCACACAAACAGCGTCTAGCGGGTGAGTACACACACACACACACACACATATATATATATATATATATGAACACAAAGCCTACACATAGTATAGCACACAGCATACACATATATATAAAATAAAATAACCATATTTTTGCTATTCCCTTTAAATTGTTGTCCTTTGTATTTTGTTTGTATATGGGTTTATACCGTGGCTCCCAGGCTTTGGAATGTTCTGCCCTTGGATCTTAGATCTGCTGGCTCGATCAAGGCCGAAATGACATGCCCACAGTGAATATAGAATATCTCCACAATCACAAGGGCCTTCATAATGATATTGTTATCAAATGAAAGCCAACACCTGTGGGGTGGCTGTAGAAGTGTCAGAATCAAAATATATGTTACTGTGTCAGAGTAAATAGAGCTAGAACATTATAAAACATCTCAAATTCAGTCTCCGCCTAAAAAAACAACAGCTTTTACAGTGAATATCACCTTGGAAACCTGATAACGAAGCCCAAATCATCTAGGAATCAGTACTCCAGGGTCTTATTAGTACTTGTGCCAAAGTCGATGCTAGTAATGTGAGCAAATGCAACTTTGTACCTGTTTTAGTACAGTTTAGGTGTTGTAAAGGTGTGTGTTTAGGTGGACGCCTATATGTTTAGGCCATTTGGAGATATTTTGGCACCATCTTTGACCTTTCTCATGCATCAGAATTTTTTTTTTTTGGGGGGGGGGGGATTTGTTTTGGGTTGGCCGACCAATGGTATGGAAATTCAGTGTTGAAACCGGACATGACACATTCTCCAGTTGGAGAAAACTGGATGTGACTTAGGCCGTGTTTACCGTCTCGGTAAAAAAATTGTGGCATCGTATAGCATGCAAAGTTGTGAAAAAAATGTGATATCGATGAAGAGAATTGATCGAGGTAAACTCTTTATATCACTTCGGATCCACCTGTGGGTCCGTTGGCTCCTATGAGGTTAAAAAACAGCTAAAGACTGTCTTGTATAGACAGGCTTTTGGATAGCCCCAAAAGCCTGTCCTATTGATGATGTTGTACACCTGTTGTCTGTTAGGCCTACTTGTTCTTATTTTCACTTGTTTGTCCATTTTAACCTCCTATGACTTTTATTATGTTTTTTCTTTATTATGTTCTCTACTATGTAAAGCACTTTGTGACCCTTGGTCTGAGAAAGGTGCTGTACAAATACATTTTACTTACTTAGCCTACTTATATAGGCCTACTTGTTTTCTGGGGACATACAATAGTTCACCGAGACAATGGAGACCAGTTCATTCTATACTTGAGACAATGGAGACCAGTTCATTCTACACATGAGACAATGGAGACCAGTTCATTCTACACCTGAGACAATGGAGACCAGTTCATTCTACACCTGAGACAATGGAGACCAGTTCATTCTACACCTGAGACAATGGAGACTAGTTCATAAGAAATCATTCTACACCTGAGACAATGGAGACCAGTTCATTCTACACCTGAGACAATGGAGACCAGTTCATTCTACACCTGAGACACTGGAGACCAGTTCATAAGAAATCATTCTACACTTGAGACAATAGAGACCAGTTCAGTAACCATTCTACACCTGAGACAACGGAGACCAGATCAGTAACCATTCTACACCTGAGACAACGGAGACCAGATCAGTAACCATTCTACACCTGAGGCAACGGAGACCAGATCAGTAACCATTCTACACCTGAGGCAACGGAGACCAGATCAGTAACCATTCTACACCTGAGGCAATGGAGACTAGTTCATAAGAAATCATTCTACACCTGAGACAATGGAGACCCGTTCATAATCATTCTACACCTGAGACAATAGAGACCAGTTCATAATCATTCTACACCTGAGACAACAAGACACAAGTCCCACTAGAGGACGTCGGGCCCTCATGCTACCCTCATGGAGTCAGTTTGGTCAGAAACATGCACACAAGTAAGCCTCTGGAGGTCATTCTGTAGGGCTCTGGCAGTGCTCCTCGCGTGATGGCCCGTCTCCCGGTATCTCCTCTACCATGTTGAGACTGTGCTGGGAGACACAGCCTCCAACCAAGATGGCCTCCAACCAAGGAGCAAAACGTGGTGAAGCCGCGGACGGAACAGGGTCAAAGCGCTTCTTCGTCGTAAAAAAAACGAATGAGTTTCAGGCCCGTAGCCTCAAGCAGGGCGCTTCTGGGTCCAGTACAGTGAAACCAACTGGATAAACAAAATCCACTGTCCTTCCACGTGCTGTGCTGTCCTGTCTGGTGCCAGACCAACATCCTGGCAGATCCCAGAAGAAAAGGATGAACCCAGCGATTCCAAACATCTGTCCATAGTGTCTCTAGACTGCCTCTAAACTGTCTCTATTGTCTCTCGACTGCCTCTACTGCCTCTACTGACTGCCTCTACTGTCTCTAGACTGCCTCTACTGTCTCTAGACTGCCTCTACTGTCACAGCAAACCTTGCGCCGGCACATATGGATGTGCCATCCTGGGGGAGCTGTACTACCTGTGCAAGCTGAATGGGCTGGAGGTACCGCCTCATGTTACCAGTAGTGACGAGGGCACTAGCAGAAAGCAAAACTAGAGAAAAATCAGTCAGGAAGGATAAGGAGAGAGAAATTGTCTGTGGCCACCACCTGCATGACCATTTCCTTTTTGGGGGTTGTCTTGCTGTTGCCTCTCCTGTCCACCTGTTGCTTTCATTTGCACCAAAGCAGGTGAAATTGATTAACAGATTTTTTTTTAAAGGAATAACTAATGAAGGGACAGATGGACAAAAACACTGAAGCAAGTATGGACGAACAGAGGGATGGAAGAACAAAATAATTAACAGAGGAAAGAATAATTATATTATAAGAAATGAAGAAGAAAAGAAGAAGAAAACCAGGGCCGGCCCAAGGCATGTAGCCTGTTGTTTTGTTGTTAACTATTTTGTAGGGTTCACTTTATTTATTTGGAATATTTTGCACTCTTAAATTGATTGTTCATTGCTATTTATTTGTCAAAAATATTTTGGTTTTTATTGGTGTACATTTGTCATTACTTATAGACCTTGATATGTGCAAGGTTGTTGCTTTTAATGTTTACATTTTGACTTCATTATTTTGAATAGTTGTAAATTGTTATTTAGCTTCTACAGTAGTCTATCGCTGGTGTTTGTTTTGTAGTTAACAGAACAATGTGTTCACTTTATTTATTTAGAATATTTGTATTTACTTGTCAAAAAAATATATTTTTATTGGTGTTCTTTTGTCATTGTGTTTATTTATAGACCTTGTTATGTGCAAGTTTGTTGCTTTTATAAAAAAATCTTGCTTAGAGCCACAAAAGTCCCAGGGCCGGCCGAATGAACAAACATGAACAAGGAAGAACAACAAAAACGAACTAACAGAAGAATGAAAGAATGGTTACACAAAAGAAAGAACAGGAGGACAAACAGAAGAATGAAAAAGATGAAGAACGGACAGATGGAAGAACTGGCAGAAAACAACAACTGAGGAACGAGCTGCTATCGGGAGCCAGTGAAGGGTGTGAAGGAGGTGGGAAATATGAGAGAATTTGAGGAGGTTGAAAACCAGACGGGCAGAAGCATTCTGGATGAGTTGCAGAGGTCTGATGACGGAGGTGGAGACTCCAGCCAGGAGTCCGTTGCAGTAGTCAAGGCGAGAGATGACCAGTGACTGGGTCAGGAGTTGAGCTGCTTCTCTGGTGAGGAATGGACGTATCCTTCTGATGTTGTAGAGGAAGAATCTGCAGGAGCGCACTGTTGCTGCGATGTTGTCCGCACAGGATAGGCGGTTGTCCAGGATCACTCCAAGGTTCTTGGCTGTCTGGGAGGAGGTTGCAATAGAGTTCTCAACTGTGATGGAGATGTCTTGGAGAGGGCAGGGTTTCCCAGGGAGGAAGAGTAGCTCAGTGTTGTTAAGGTTGAGCTTGAGGTGGTGGGCTGACATCCATGTAGAGATGTCAGCAAGAAACACAGAGACACGTGTTGCCACATGTAGGTCGGGGGGGGGGGGGGGGGGAAGAGGAAGAGTTGAGTGTCGTCTGCATCGCTGTGGTAGAAGAACCCATGTGAGGAGATTACCGAGCCAAGAGACTTGGCATAGAGGGAGAACAGTAAGTCCCCTAGGACAGTGGTGCAGCTCGATTGTCATTAGAACAGCAGAATTGGCAGGTTCGCCATTGGCGCCCCGTTCTCATCACAGATGAGAGCAGGTTCACACTGAACACATGTGACAGACGTGAAAGAGTCTGGAAACACAGTGGCAAATGTTGTGCCTTGCTGAAATGCCTAACCAAGGCCTTGCTAAAATGCTTACCCAAGGCCTTGCTAAATGCCTACCCAAAACCAAAACTACGGGACTATGGATGAAACTATGGATGAAACATTGTGCTGAAATGATGCAGAGAGAGTAAACCAAAACTACAGGACTATGGATGAAACATTCTGGTGCATTCTTTGATGTACCCTGTCACTCCCAAATACACAATAAGAAAAAAAATAAAAAACCTACTCATTCTACTCTCACAGCTTTAGGTAGGTTCAATCCATGAATGCATGGTTGAAACCAATGTTCCTACCTGGTGATGCTTCCCAGTCTACGATATGTCATTATTTGAAGACCTGGAAACAAAACACAGGTTCAATTACTATCTCAGGGTGATTTGTTGGCATGTGTTACAATTCTCAGCTCTCACTGATCTTTTTTTTAGCATCCTTTTAAACCAGATTTTAATATTTAACTATTTGTATTGATGTTTTTACTATCTGTGCTTTTGTTTTACTTTTTATTTATCCCTCTATTCTTGTTCTCATGATTTGAAGGTGACATGAATTGAAGCTATATATAAAATGTATTACAATGTTTTGCTCGTACTGCATTCTATCGACAAATAGTCAAGACAGCAGTTTACAGACAAACAGTTCAGTGTACTATTACAATACCTGTGAAATGTATCCATTTTGGGGTTTTAAAACAAACATGTGTCCAGTGTGGTGGTAAATTGACACCTACCATAAAGGTCTCCACCAGGACTGGGATTCTCAGAACAGGTGCCTTGAGATGCTGCAGACCTGAGGGAAAGACAACATTAAACTATAGGATACAACTTAACACTGTAGTAGTTTATTACATTTAGGCTGGGTTGCACCAACATGGATTAAATTAATGCTGTTTTAGACTTAAAATAGGATTAGTAAATCTAGGTTTAAACTGGTTTATAATTAATCAGAGACGTTGTGTGCACATCTTAATTCTAACCCTGGATTAGTTAAACCAGTTTAAACAATGGTTAAAACAGGATTAGTTATGTTCAGTGTCAGCCATGATGGATTCCGACGAAATGTAAACAATTTCATGATATAGGCTAAATAAATATGGCCCTAAATAAAGTTAACGCTCGATCTTGACCCCCGAAAACTCCACCCATGCATATCACTGTTCCAAATCAATGTTTAGACTAGGTTTAAAATTACTGGTGCAACACACTTGAATTTAATCTAGGTTTGAATGGAAATTAAACTGAGACTGCCAAATGTTTAGATTTAACCAGGATTAATTGTAAACTACATTTAAAATAGGTTTAAAGTTCAGTGCAACAGGATTAGTAGCAGTCAATATAACACCAACAATACACAATATATGATCAAGTAGTCAAATAACAGAGCAGTGAATATAACACCAACAATACACAATATATGATCAAGTAGTCAAATAACAGAGCAGTGAATATAACACCAACAATACACAATATATGATCAAGTAGTCAAATAACAGAGCAGTGAATATAACACCAACAATACACAACAACAGTCAAACTGAGAAATAAAACGGCCGTTGGCTTCAACTAAACGCGCGCCTTACCTTCGGTCAGCACACCTGCCAGCACACCTGCAAACTCCTCAACTTTCCCTCTTTGACACCAAGCCTCTCGTAGTGTCCCACGTGTCTGACGAACAGAAGTAGCCCCATAGTCTATTTACTGAAGGCTGGATGTTATTGAAAAGTTGAGTTGTTCATGACAGACGGAATAACTAAGCTTGGACGGAGGTCTGAGGAGAACAAGACACAGGCGACGCAGCTGCCTCTAATTTAAACCAATAATATAGTGAGTTAATTAGTCTCTGACGTGGGTGTGATCGATGAATCCTATAGGTTGACACCTTAAACGACCGTCCTGATTGGATATCAATAATGATTGGTAAACAATTAGAATCGACCGTTCATGACTGCCACCTATTCCACAGCTCAGTGTCCTCACAGTTTCGTATGCTAATATAATCTAATATAATACTTGTCATATATTAACATCATAAAAAAAAGAATCAGCATCTTCCTTCCTTCTTCTAGCATTGTGACTGCCAATGGCACCTTACATTAAAAGTAGTCCTAGGCTACTTTATGCATGCATGTTGTAAATGCATTCATAAATGGACAGCCTACATTAAGGCAAAGTATTCCTTATTCAAAATGCTTACGGTTGGCCTGGGCATTTCATTCGTTCCTAGAGCTCCGTTTAATGCCAAATGTGTCGGATTTAGGGGTGAAAATGCCAACTAGATTAGGCTACCTGAGAAAATTCATTCATATCTAGTTAATAACAAAAACATCGATGTTGTTGCATTAGATGTTGTTTTATTCGACATGACTGAGGACAGTTGAAAGTTTTTAGTAATCCACTATTACTAGTTGGACTGGAAGATCCGTAGGATCACTGGTCAAAAAATTGCGTCATAATCAAGGGTTACCATGACAACAATCAAGGACCCCAATTGAAATAAGCCAGTGGCTTTCTTGGGTTTTTATCCTGTTAGTTGACCTTGTATGTAATATGTACATTCATGTACCTACTTCTGCAAATCTTCTAATAAAGTTTTCAATCAATCAATCAAAACGAAACTGTCTGGGGACAAACTAGCAAGTTTAGCTTCTCATTATTATGACGTCATAACCATTTAATGCATAAGACGTATGCCAATCATCAACAACATTCATAAACGCTTTGTCTATCGAAGTGTATACACGTACACAGTGTAGGCTAATCTATGGATAGATTTCCCTAATGTGTTATAATGTCTAAACAGCTGCTTGACCAGAAACGTGTGCGCTTCCGACGCTTCGTGGTGCCAGCAGGTGCCAGTCACCAGTCGCCAGTCACGTTAGCCCCAACAAACAAGCACTTGCGCTACCGCATGCATCTCCTGGAGTCGACATCGGAACTTGGTGGAGATGCGGTCATCGATGTCCAGCTCGTGGGGGTTGTCCTCTCCACGCTCCTGCTGTTCCTTGCCTGGCTGATCCACCTGTGGAGAGATGGCACCGCGCGGCCGGCAAGAGAGGTAAAGCTGCGTCAATATTATTGTTGCGCAATGGAATTAGCGTGGGAAAGCACTGCTGGCCTCAGTGTTGGGGCTGGCTGGGCTCAGTGTTGGGGCTGGGCTCAGTGTTAGGATTGTGTGTTAGAGATATGTGTTAGGACTGGCTGTTAGAGCTGTGTGTTAGGGCTGTGTGTTACGGCTGTGTGTTACGGCTGTGTTAGGGTTGTTTGTTATTTTTGTGTGTTAGGAATGTTTTAGCCCTGTATTAGAGCTGTGTGTTCGGGCTGTTAGAGCTGTGTGTTAGGGCTGTTAGGGCTGTGTGTTAGGGCTGTGTGTTAGGAATGTTTTAGCCCTGTATTAGAGCTGTGTGTTCGGGCTGTTAGAGCTGTGTGTTAAGGCTGTGAGGGATGTGTGTGAGGGATGTGTGTTAAGGCTGTGAGGGACGTGTGTGAGGGATGTGTGTTAAGGCTGTTAGGGCTGTGTGTTATGGCTGTGAGGGATGTGTGTTATGGCTGTGAGGGATGTGTGTTAGAGATGTGTGTTAAGGCTGTTAGGGATGTGTGTTAAGGCTGTTAGGGATGTGTGTTAAGGCTGTGAGGGATGTGTGTGAGGGATGTGTGTTAAGGCTGTGAGGGATGTGTGTGAGGGATGTGTGTTAAGGCTGTGAGGGATGTGTGTGAGGGATGTGTGTTAAGGCTGTGAGGGATGTGTGTGAGGGATGTGTGTTAAGGCTGTGAGGGATGTGTGTTATGGCTGTGAGGGATGTGTGTTATGGCTGTGAGGGATGTGTGTTAGAGATGTGTGTTAAGGCTGTGAGGGATGTGTGTTAGAGATGTGTGTTAAGGCTGTGAGGGATGTGTGTTAAGGCTGTTTGGGCTGTGTGTTAAGGCTGTTTGGGCTGTGTGTTATGGCTGTGAGGGATGTGTGTTATGGCTGTGAGGGATGTGTGTTAGAGTTGTGTGTTAAGGCTGTTAGGGATGTGTGTTAAGGCTGTTAGGGATGTGTGTTAAGGCTGTGAGGGATGTGTGTTAGGGATGTGTGTTAAGGCTGTGAGGGATGTGTGTTAGGGTTGTCTGCTTTGTGTATTTCAAAGGCTAATCCTTACCCTCCCATGTTTGTGTTTGAACAGGAGGACATCATCAATGAGACACTCAAGTAAGTTCAGATCAATTATGATTTGTCATATTTCATAGCTAAATGAAAAAGGTTTGATAATAACAGTAACAGTTAGCCTGAATGAGAGCCCTGTCTGTGTCCTCCTGCAGTGAGAAGCTGAAGGAGCTCAAGGATGACTGGGACAAGACACTGGACCGGATGGATACTCTGTACCCTGACTCCTCCTCTACTGGCTCCAGTTGCCCCTCCCTCTCTGAGCAGTCGTCCAGGTCCTGCTCTCAGACGCCCTCTACAAGCCCTGACCGAAGCCCTACCCCCAGACCAGATGGGGAGGACGTGCAGTGGAGGCATTGCCCCTCAGAGGCCCAGCAACCCCCCAGACGCACCCTGGAGTCCAGCCAGAGTTCTGCGTTGCGTCGCTGGAGGCAGGCAGTACGGATGATCTGCATCATCAGGATGCTCCTCCCCGCCAGACTCCGATGCCCCCGCCACGCGTTCACGCACCCTCTGGCCAAGACGTCTACCGTCAGGTTAGGACCCCTGGTCTTCTGCCCACGTGCCAAATCCCTGTGCCAGACTGTCGCCACGGCAACAGAGAGAAAGCCCATCATGGTGTTCCTGCCGGCTGCTTCCATCCCCTTCATCTCCCAGGAGACCAGAGAGAAGCTGGAGTCAAACGTCCGACTCGTCACCAGGTACGTGGGAGACCTGGCACAGGACCTCCAGACAAAGCCCACCTCATCTCAGGTCCAGCCCACCCACACAGCCCTGGGAGAACCCAGCCCATCTCAGGCCCAGATGGGAGAACACAGCCCATCTAAGGTCCAGGTGGGAGAACCCAGCCCATCTAAGGTCCAGATGGGAGAACCCAGCCCATCTAAGGTCCAGATGGGAGAACACAGCCCATCTAAGGTCCAGATGGGAGAACCCAGCTCATCTAAGGTCCAGATGGGAGAACACAGCCCATATAAGGTCCAGATGGGAGAACACAGCCCATCTAAGGTCCAGATGGGAGAACACAGCCCATCTAAGGTCCAGATGGGAGAACCCAGCTCATCTAAGGTCCAGATGGGAGAACACAGCCCATATAAGGTCCAGATGGGAGAACACAGCCCATCTAAGGTCCAGATGGGAGAACACAGCCCATCTAAGGTCCAGATGGGAGAACCCAGCCCATCTAAGGTCCAGATGGGAGAACCCAGCTCATCTAAGGTCCAGATGGGAGAACACAGCCCATCTAAGGTCCAGATGGGAGAACACAGCCCATCTCAGGTCCAGATGGGAGAACACAGCCCATCTAAGGTCCAGATGGGAGAACACAGCCCATCTAAGGTCCAGATGGGAGAACACAGCCCATCTAAGGTCCAGATGGGAGAACACAGCCCATCTCAGGTCCAGATGGGAGAACACAGCCCATCTAAGGTCCAGATGGGAGAACACAGCCCATCTAAGGTCCAGATGGGAGAACCCAGCCCATCTAAGGTCCAGATGGGAGAACACAGCCCATCTAAGGTCCAGATGGGAGAACCCAGCCCATCTAAGGTCCAGATGGGAGGACCCATCAGATCTCAGGTCCAGTCCACCCTTGGCTGCCAGCCTATCTGGAACTATCAGAACCTGGTCTTTAAACAGCTACAGCACCTCCAGAGCCCAGCTACAGCACCTCCAGAGCCTATCTCAGCTCAGGTGCAGTCCACCCATGCAGCCAAGGGAGAACCCAGCTCATCTAAGGTCCAGATGGGAGAACCCAGCCCATCTAAGGTCCAGATGGGAGAACCCAGCCCATCTAAGGTCCAGATGGGAGAACACAGCCCATCTAAGGTCCAGATGGGAGAACACAGCCCATCTAAGGTCCAGATGGGAGAACACAGCCCATCTAAGGTCCAGATGGGAAAACCCAGCCCATCTAAGGTCCAGATGGGAGAACACAGCCCATCTAAGGTCCAGATGGGAGAACCCAGCCCATCTAAGGTCCAGATGGGAGAACACAGCCCATCTAAGGTCCAGATGGGAGAACCCAGCCCATCTAAGGTCCAGATGGGAGAAGCCATCAGATCTCAGGTCCAGTCCACCCTTGGCTGCCAGCCTATCTGGAACTATCAGAACCTGGTCTTTAAACAGCTACAGCACCTCCAGAGCCCAGCTACAGCACCTCCAGAGCCTATCTCAGCTCAGGTGCAGTCCACCCATGCAGCCAAGGGAGAACCCAGCTCATCTAAGGTCCAGATGGGAGAACCCAGCCCATCTAAGGTCCAGATGGGAGAACCCAGCCCATCTAAGGTCCAGATGGGAGAACACAGCCCATCTAAGGTCCAGATGGGAGAACCCAGCCCATCTAAGGTCCAGATGGGAGAACCCATCAGATCTCAGGTGCAGTCCACCCATGCAGCCAAATGAGAACCCTGCCCATCTAAGGTCCAGATGGGAGAAGCCATCAGATCTCAGGTCCAGTCCACCCTTGGCTGCCAGCCTATCTGGAACTATCAGAACCTGGTCTTTAAACAGCTACAGCACCTCCAGAGCCCAGCTACAGCACCTCCAGAGCCTATCTCAGCTCAGGTGCAGTCCACCCATGCAGCCAAGGGAGAACCCAGCTCATCTAAGGTCCAGATGGGAGAACCCAGCCCATCTAAGGTCCAGATGGGAGAACCCAGCCCATCTAGGAACCCAGCCCCAGGAAGCTATTAGTCCGGGAGCCAAAGCCTGCTTTTTTTGATGAACCTTGTTTTGTTGGGTAAAGTTTTTTTCTCTGCTGTTTCTTGTTGGTTGGATAAATACCTATTTTTCTGGGATTTGGGCATTTTGGGCATGAAGGGGTTAATATCTGAAAAAGCTCAAGGGAGCACAGGGCACCCTCCTGTGTTTTGAAGAGGAACCCCCAAGCAACAAGAAACAGCAGACATTTTTTTAATTTATCCGACAAAACAAGGTTCAACCCCATGGCTCCGGACTATTTTATTGACCAACAGAAATTTACAAGCTTCCTATGACATTAAGTGATTTTTTGAATTTTGAATATTGAATGTGACACCATAAATTGCAAAGAAGAACAATAAACGACAACAATGTCAACAACAATGTGTGTGTGTGTTTGTCACGTGTGTATGTGTGTGTGTGTGTGTGTGTGTGTTTATGTCATGTGTGTGTGTGTGTGTGTGTGTGTATGTGTGTATGTGTGTATGTGTGTGTGTGTATGTGTGTATGTGTGTATGTGTGTGTGTGTGTGTGTGTGTGTAGAATGGATCTACACCAGCATGAGAATTTCCCATCTTCTCAGGATGCTTAACAACGACGACAAGGACGTCAGGGAGCTGGCCCGCTCCTCCATGTTCCTGGACCTGAGGAGAAGGAAGGTCCCAGTTGCCAGGGGGGCGGAGCCCCACTTCCTTGGGTTCAAGAGGAAACCCAGCGGAAAATTGGACACTCATTCCGCTGGTTTTGGAGTCTGCTCTGATTGGCCAGACCTGAATGACCTCTGTGTCCGAGCCGGGGTGTCCCTGGAGTGGGTGCGGTCTGACTCTGAGACTGTTCGGGTCTCAGAGAACTGTATATCTGACCCTCTCACACAGGTCAGGGCAACAGCCTCCTTTGCTGGACAGAGCCACCAGCTAACATCTAGAGGGGCCAGACGGACTCTCATGGACCTTCATCAACATCAACAACAACAACACTGGACTGGTCTGAAACTCCAGGGAAAACTGGCATGTCTTCCCACAGCTGATCACTCTGTTTCCCATTCTTTTCTAAAAAACACTGCACTCGATGAGGACATTGTCATATTCACAACCAAGGCCAGATTACAAGTCCTTCCTACCAGACTCAACCTCTCTATTTGGTTTCCCTCCACTCAGGTTCCTCATTGCTTGCACCACACCACAGAACAGGTTACAGAAACACTTTCACATATCTTGAATGGCTGTTATGTTTACAAAGGAATGTATATAGCACGTCATGACAGAATTGTGAGCCTAATAGTAAAGGACATATCACTCCACTTCCCAGCTACAGTGAAAATGTATACACATGCTCGTGTCAATGCATCCATGTTCAATTTCTGTAATGACCAATGTCACTTTTCACAGTTGTCTGCTAACACACCAGATGTTGTTGTTGTTAATGAAGAGTCCAGAGAGGTGTCTGTATTAGAGGTAGCATGCACCTTTGATATAAGCCTAGAGGAAGCCTTCATGACTAAGGTCATGAAATACCAGCAGCTTGTAGACACCATCTCAGAGCTAGGCTATAGGTGTACGCTATTAATCTTTATATTTGGCAGTCTTGGACATGTGCATAGATTGGTTGTCAGAGGACTACGTCTACTGGGAATGTCCAAGGGAGAAGCAAAAAGGCTCAGCAAGTATTGCTCTGTCTCTGCGATTATTGGCAGCCGCCAAATATGGCGGAGACGGTGTTACCTGTACCCGTGAGTCTTGTCCTGTTGTATGTGAAAGACATTGTCCATGTCTGTTTGTGAATGCATCCCATCTGTGCCTTCAGTATTTGTGTCCTTGTATACTTGTTTCTATGTGGACAGAAATAAATGATTAAAATGTGTGTGTGTGTGTGTGTGTGTGTGCGTGTGTGTGTGTGTGTGTGTGTGTGTGTGTGTGTGGGGGGGGGGGGGGGTATATGTCACGCAACTGTCATATTCATCATCAACACCACCTGAGGTGTACTGTCACTATAATAACTTAGCAACAATGTATATAAACATGGTCATAAAGAGCAGCCTGTTGATTGGTCACCTGAGTTCACTGTGGGGGCGGAGCCTCAAGGAGGAGCTCCATGGGCAGACTGCTAAATAATAATAACAACAACAACGTTATAATTATTATTATTCCCCCTATACTGTGTCTCCTAAGATTTCTACTTCCCCCCTTGTACTGTTTCTCCAGTGTCTATAAATGTTTTTCTTCTTCCATCACGACGACTGCCAATGGCCCCTGGCCTGAGCTAGATTACTCTTCTTGCAGGCCGATTCAGGACAACAGCACTCCCTCTCGTGTGATATTGCTTAAATATACAGTAGGTTAGTATGCCATTACGAGCTCAGCCATAGTATGAATAGTAGGTTAGTATGCCATTTCGAACACAGCCATAGTATGAATAGTAGGTTAGTATGCCATTTCGAACACAGACATAGTATGAATAGTAGGTCAGTATGTCATTTCGAACACAGCCATAGTATGAATAGTAGGTCAGTATGTCATTTCGAACACAGCCATAGTATGAATAGTAGGTCAGTATGTCATTTCGAACACAGCCATAGTATGAATAGTAGGTCAGTATGTCATTTCGAACACAGCCATAGTATGAATAGTAGGTCAGTATGTCATTTCGAACACACCCTATGGCTGGCCTCTGTTCCCTGAAACGCTCAAGTATCCAGCTAAAAAAAAAAAAACAGAAGATTGCTTTGGCCAGTCAAAAACCTTATACTTTTTGGTCCTGAAAAACTCCAGAGTTGCTATGGCAGTATGGTTAGGGTTATTGTCTTATGATGAAGCACCATCCAATGACCATCCAATTTGGAGGCATTTGCTTGTACTAGAGCAGACAAGATGTTTCTTGCCAAAGATTTTAGATAGATAGATAGATAGACTTTATTTGTCATTGTTACAGTACAGGTACCAAACAACGAAATTTAGGAAAAAAATTAACGTGCCGACTTCTAATAAGTCGAGCCTGCTGTAGGTACTATATACATAACTGTTCCCTATAAGTACTAAAAAAAGAGTGAACATATAAAGGTAATTAAAAACACAAAGAAACACCAGTGTGGTCGCCCCCCTAGCCTCAGCGTCTAAGCGCGCGGCCATCTTGTATCTGAATTTTCATGGGGTGTCCTATCTTTTTCACATGACTGTAGTTACTATAGATATACAGTTTTCTACTATGATGTGAGTGAGTGTGTGCGAGTCTGTGTAAATGTGGCTTTTGCATAAGAATGTGTCAGTAAAGACAGTAAAGCATTCTATAGTCAGAGGGCAGTACTGCATCAGCGTTCTAATGTTATCTGACTTTAATAATGTTATCTGACTTTCATAAAATGTTATCTGGAAGGGCAGCAGACTACTGTACTACAACACAACTCTGTGTGTGTTCTACACACTGATGTTGGAGCTGACCCTAGTGATGGATAAAAGGTGTGTGTGTGTGTGTGTGTGTGTCCTTATCGTTACACAAATCTATCTAGACACACTTATATATGGAGCAAACAACACAAATAGTGATAGAGAAATGATATCAGAGTTCTTTTAAAACTGAATTCAGTTGCCTTTATTATGAAAAAAAGAACATAGTGTTGTATGCAATTCTGTACTGAGAATATTCCACAGATAATGGCCAATTTGCAAACAAGGTCCTAAGTTACTGGTACAATATATTTGCCATGTACATGTAGAATAAATAATAAAAACACAAAATGTTTTCTACACATTCCAAGAAGAATCGCAGACAGATCTTTCTGTATCATACAGTCTGGTAGTACAATATGTATTTTCTTTTTTTCCATTTAAATGTTGAGCAACACAATTACAATTTTTCTGCAGCCACAAATGCAATGCAGAGATTAAGAAGTCAAGACTACACATATAATGTAATGAATTCTACAGACCCAGTGAATCAGATCATACATATATACATAATGTATATGTACAGCCTTGGTTTTTATTCACTAGACTTTTTCAACATGGGACAGTGTGACACTGTTGTGCAGTTGGCTGACATGTAAATTGCAGATAAAACACCTTTGAAGGGAACAGATGTAACCATGCCGATACAAACAGTAAAATAATCAACAGAGAGAAAAGAAACAGAAAAGAGAAAACGTGGGGGAACAGAAAACATCATTGAATTTGACCACAGACCAACCCTGTAGTAGGAATGCAGTGACACTCTCACACACACACACACACACGCACACACGCACACACGCACACACACACACACACACACACACAGAGAAGATGGTGATTTAACCGAAGGGGGGGAAAAAACAAAATCTGTTGTCTCTGAGGGGGTCCGGGTTAAGGAATGGAAAGTGGGGGGTACCCCTAACCCCCAGGACGAGGCTGGGTGGGGCTTAGTGGGAGGTAAAATCTTCTGACCATTAACAGACTTCCGTGACTGTCTTACTAATCACCATTACAAGGGCAAAAGGAGGGAGGAATAATTCTTGAACCTTTCTTGGCAGTACAAATTCAGGCAACTTAATTTTCTTCACACACACACACACACACACTCTCACTCTCTCTCTCTCTCTCTCTCTCTCTCTCTATCAGACTCCCCCCTCTCTTACTGTTAATTGTTGGACTTACTGGGACATGGTGGAGACTGGATAATGGGGCTGAGGCCAGAGTGGGGGTAGGAGGGGTTGGAGAAGGTGGTGGCTGTTGGGGAGCCTGGTTAGGGGGGTGGGGGGTCTCTCTCTCAGCAGCAGCCCCCAGAGGAAGGCTTAACAGGTGTGCTCTGGATCTTGACGTTGGACTTCTCTGAACCTCCAGACGTGGCTCCAGGGCCCATCCTCTTCTTGATCTCAGCAGCCATGGTCATGAAGGCCTGCTCCACGTTGGTGGCATTCTTGGCGCTGGTTTCCAAGAAAGGGATTGCCAGGGAGTCTGCAAACTCCTGCAGAGATAGGGAAGAAGAGAGACAGAGGGAGGTGGGGTGGGGGGGGGGGTGGTTTGAGTTAGAAGAACTGCCAAGACTTGGACATTACTGTACAAAGTTATTTGAAAGTGATCAGTCAAATCTATTCTATTAGACCGTGACAACCGTACCTTCGCTGTTGTGTAATCCACCACCTTCTTTGTTGTCAGGTCACACTTGTTCCCCACCAACAGCTTGTTGACATTTTCACTGGCATAGCGGTCGATCTCCTGTAGCCACTGTTTGACATTGTTGAAGGACTCCTACAACAGGAAAGAGAACAAGTGTACAGCAAACATGTTGTCTCCCACAAATGATGTAGCGCCCCTCTATAAAAGGAGTGATGGAATGAATGTCGATTCATAAGTCTAAATGCAATGGAATATAGGTGGGCTGAATAATCCAACCAAACGTACTAGAATGTTATGTCACCTAGCCAAATTGAAATCAGAGTGAAATTTGTGGAGGCCTACTTTTTTCCCCACACAGGAATTCGATAAGGGAATCGATAAAGAATCAAATCGATAAGAAGAATTGATAATGGAATCTGTGTCAATAACATCTTATCAATTCCCATTCCTAGTCCCATCTGACCCATCATTCACCAAAGTTTCATCAAAATTGTCCCAGTGGTGTCGAGAAAAAGTGTGATATATGAACGGACGGAGCCAGAATCATCGTCGTCGTCCCCGATTTCATCGGTAGGGGACAATAACAATACAGACTTGAAATGTTTCAGAAGAGTTCTGTGAGTGAGCATCCAAAAAACCCTGAACCACCGTTATCCTCCTCAGCATTTACACACACAAAACTGACACCCCACAATGTCAACAACTGACACCCCACAATGTCAACATTTTGATGGTAAAACTCCACTAGTTCTTGTTGTGCATAAACATTCTTAGTGAACATAAAATGAGGTTTCCCTTTATCTGCAATTGATTGAATGAAAACAGTCCACTGTGAAACAGCATACCATATATACCATATACATATAGATCCACAGCTGGAGAGAGAAGCACACTGACCTGGTCTGTGACGTCGTAGACCACGATGATGCCGTGGGCCCCTCTGTAGTAGCTGGATGTGATGGTGCGAAACCTCTCCTGTCCCGCCGTATCCCACTATAACACACATCACATCCCACATCACATCCCACTATAACACACATCATATCCCACATCACATCCCACTATAACACACATCATATCCCACATCATATCCCACTATAACACACATCACATCCCACTATAACACACATCATATCCCACTATAACACACATCATATCCAGGGGTGCACATAACTTTTTGGGGCCAGTGCTCAGAGGAGCACCTAGGGATGCTGCTTGGTGCTCCCCGAGCTCGCGAGTCACGACCCGTCCCACAGGATGGATGAAAAAGGGATACATGGATAACTTATATTAGCAAAACGACATTTGTTCATAAATAAAGATGAACGAACAAATGATTGTGTACAAAACAAAAGAAACAAATGCAAAATCAAATGACTGCTCTTTAAGCATGAAAGTCTGTCAGACTCCTTTAAACACAATGAAATCAACTGACATCTCTTTAAGCACTAACTGAATGTCTGTTCTTTAAACACAATGAAATCAACTGACATCTCTTTAAGCACTAACTGAATGTCTGTTCTTTAAACACAATGAAATCAACTGACATCTCTTTAAGCACTGCTCTGTTCTGTAAACACTGAAATCAACTTTTCAACAAAAAGTTACAGCCTAAGCATTTATTTATGCTACAAGCGTAATCATCATCATCACTGCTGTATTGACTGCTGTTAATACTGTCCTCAATTTCAACCATGGTAGAGGATGTTGTAGGCTATCACTTTAAATAGCTCATTATTTTGATTGTGCAACAAAGTCTTTTTTTTCTAATAGAATTCCCAACCATATCCTGGGTCAGGGGTCGAGGTGCGATAATGAAAAACAGCTGTAAAACAAACGTCTGAAAGCTTCAGAGAAAAGAAACGTGAAGTGGTGTTGTTTTTCCTTTTAGCGACGAGTCGTTCGGGACTGAATTTTCACGTGCGGCGTGATAACCGTGATAACCGTGCGATACGCGATACGCGGAATGAAAGTACGAGTTACGATACTTTCCGAATGTTTTCGTGAGGGGAGTCGCCGTGGTCGTCGTCGGTCGACTGTTGTGATGCATTACTCGTCGGGCCTTCGGCTGAGGGGACGGCAGATAGTTACTTAGTGGGGCTTGCAGTGATGCAGCAGTCAGCAGTTGGATTTTGAGGAAGTAAATTCCTCTCCCAGCGCTTCCAGCTGTTGGTGCGCAAGAGCGCGTTCATGCCGCTGATCTGCCGCGCAGAATGCATTTTGGCGACGCATGCGCACTGGCGCACCAGTTATGTGCACCCCTGATCATATCCCACATCATATCCCACTATAACACACATCATATCCCACATCATATCCCACTATAACACACATCATATCCCACTATCAACACACATCACATCCCACTATAACACACATCATATCCCACTATCAACACACATCACATCCCACTATAACACACATCACATCCCACTATAACACACATCATATCCCACTATCAACACACATCATATCCCACTATCAACACACATCACATCCCACTATAACACACATCACATCCCACTATCAACACACATCACATCCCACTATAACACACATCCCATCCCACTATCAACACACATCACATCCCACTATCAACACACATCATATCCCACTATCAACACACATCATATTCCACTATAACACACATCATATCCCACTATCAACACACATCACATCTAGGGCTGGGTTCAAAAAATCGATTTCCCGATTCTGAATCGATCTTCATTAAATTAGCGATTATCGATTCATAAATCCCGAGATCGATCTTTCATTTTATTTTTTTTTATTTTTTTTGCTTGCAGCTTCAACCCGCAACGAGATCTCGTGGCCAGATCTCGCGCTACAAGAATGTATCATATCTCACGCAACGTGAGGTCTCAACACTAAAATCTAAAAACATGGCGATGGCAGGGACACTCAAGTCACCACCAGGCTTAAAGTCAGATGTCTGGGTGCATTTTGGATTTTAAAAATGTGACGATAGAGATGAGCTGGACAAAAGCAAAGTCATATGTAAATAAAAAGTACATTCATGTAACTGCTTTGGAGTCAATTCATTGATATGTTTAACAATGCTACATGTTATAGGGTTCCTTGAACCATTTATAGCATTAGTTCGGAGAATCTCTTTCATATTCAAGCAAAAAATGTATATTGTAACTAGATCGAATCGGAATCGAATCGAATCGAATCGGATCGAATCGGGAGCTGTGAATCGGAATCGAATCGTTTTGGGAAATCAGTGGCGATACCCAGCCCTAATCACATCCCACTATCAACACACATCATATCCCACTATTAACACACATCATATTCCACTATCAACACGCATCATAGCCACACTCAGTGAGAGAGACAGGTAAATTTTCCTGTAATTTCTTTCAAATTTGCATTGGATTTGGTCGGTCAACCACAGAGAGATGAGACCCTTGGTGGGACCCTGAGATAGCAACACAAAGTACAGGAACGGTAGCAACTAACCTAGCTAGTAAAACTGTTAGCATTTGTTTACAACAGGGAGGAAGTACAGAAAGTACAGAAAGTACAGGAAGTACAGGAAGTACATTGTGTACTTGTACATGTGATTGAAGTGATATTTTGGCAAGACCAGAGGAGACACTTGTGTTTCCATGCAGGGAGATGGTCGGGGATGAGGTTGGCAGATCTGTCACATGCTTCCTCCCAAGCGACCGGGGAAATCAGATTTTGGCAACACATGGCAAGAGACTTTCTGACTGTGTTTACACCTGAAATTAATATGCGTCCTGTGATCCGATCACGTATATGATCTGATAACGATCGCATTAAAATACACCATTTATCTGACTTTGTGTCTGCATGGTGATCAGATCTTTTGTCATCAAAAGATGAAAAAAAAACTTTACTGTCCCTTACACAGGGAACTGTACTGTCACCATACTAATGGAGCCCTCTCACTCCATTTTTGAGGTGAATACAGTTTAGTTTAGCGGTCTGATTTAGAATGCATATAGTGGCACTGGTTTCTGCAGATCTATAAGCAGAGTGAAATTCAGGGAGCACAAAAGGGGAACTGTACTTACGATCTGAAGTTTAATGGTTTTTCCATCTAATTCTATAGTTCGTATTTTGAAGTCCACTCCAATAGTGCTAATGTAGCTTTCTGTGTATGTGTCATCCTGGGGGGAGAGGAGAGGAGAGGAGGAAACCAGTGAGGGTACATTCAGACATCCTCGAACAAACACATCCTGCTTTAAGTACAAACACTTTCAACCTTTTCATATTCTCTCTGTCAGAGAAGAACCATCCTTAACTGCAAAATGCGTGGGACTATATATAGGACTGCATATAATACAGATACCTGACATTAGGTACATGCAGTACACATTACAAAGCATCTAGTTCCAACCTGCTGCATTTGAAGCAAGCAGAGCACTCATAACATTGGGCAGCCTATGAACACCTAGATAGTACTTAAGAGCACCTTATGAATGGTAATGAATATCTATCACAGGACACTTACTGCGAATCGAAGGAGAAGGCAAGACTTTCCGACGCCAGAGTCACCGATCAGGAGCAGCTTGAATAAATAGTCACTGTAGAGAGTGATAGAAAGAGAGGTGAATGGCTACACAACAGGCATCAGTTCACAACCTCTTCCATGTAGGCCTATTTTCAATTATTCTTCACAGGCTTGTAGAAAACAGCAGTTTGACTCTGTAGACAACATTTTAGCTTTGATGGATTATTCCAAAACTGAAAAGACAGATTTTCTTTTGTACAACGTCAACATCTAAAGAAGTCACAGTAAAAGGAGAACAATTCACTGTGTTCTGATATTACAAAACTCAAAGATACTGTTGTCATCTAGTCTATTGCTTACAGTACTTTGGGAAAGATGCTGTAGGCTATTTATTTTACAAACTCTCATCTGCCCTAATTCTGTCATAATACAAAAGGGTGTCTCACGTCAAATATCCTTTTAAAACGATTTTAACTTCCTGTAAGTGAAGCACAAGCAAGCAAAATGTGTAGCCTAGACCATGAATGTCACACACATTATTTTTATCAGTCTTTTTCTGCTAAAAACCAGAAACTAGTTCATAAAGTTTTTACCAAAGTAAATACAAATGTAGCCGCAAGCGGCAATTAAGGGCACAAGGGTTAACCTCAAATTTGGTAGAATACCGGTACACATCTCTGCTATGACACTGTCTCAAAGCACACTAACTTTGAGACTGATTAGACCAACAATGACTGACATAGCCCTATTTGCATGTCATCATTTATGGTACATATTAATTAGCATGTAGCTAATGTGTATTTTTAGAAGTATTCTAATTAGTATTTCGTGTCAATCAGACTTGCAGTTCATCATGAGAAGATTTTTTGCGTTCTTTTTTTACATTTAAAAATGGCTGGAAATGCAGAATATTGACTGGCATGTGGCAGCAATGTTTTTCATCCTATCATGTTGGAATTTACACATCTGACATACTACTGTCTAGACTAGAGGCTCACCAAGTTTCACATGAATTCACATAAATATGGCCGACATAGCAGATTTAATTAATTATGGTGCTGATTAATTCATTTGGGAACAGAAGCCCCCAAGGGGCTCAACAAAGAATTTGAGTTGAGTTGTTTCTGACTATTTTCTGTCTATCAAACAGTATATATTCAAATGTATATAGGTCAATTGACTATGTTTACAAACATTATGTATGTTCAAATGTCTATAGGTCTATCCACTATGTTTACACAATTAGCCTAGCTATTACGAAAGCAAATACACCATGCTATTTACAAACTGGGCCAATTAGCCTGATTAGCCTCAACTGTCCATAGGCTAGGCATACTTCCCACCCACCGTGAGAATTAGGCTAAATGCTAATGCTCCCCTGTTAAAATAGGCCAGACATTTAAGACAAAACTATAACCAACTAGGCTATATCATTGTCCAGTAATGTTTATCCAACTGGGGTGGGTGGGTGTGTGTGTGTGTGTGTGTGTGTGTGTGTGTGTGTGTGTGTGTGTAAGTAGTAGGTAAGGAAACTACTGTAAGATGATTAAGCATTCCTAGTAGAGGCGAATTCAGTTGGGCTCTGAGTTCAGAGATGGACCGTTCCTCTGCTCTGTCAGGTCACAGGGGAAGGAGGAAAGGAAGGAAGGCAGGCAGGCTCGGGAGAAACCTGGCCCTGTTCCAATTCTTTCACAGAATCCTTTGATTCTCCCTTCATTGACGTAGTAGACTAATCAATGACCTAGCCTACCATGGCTTTGCTTTCACCAATCAAGTCATGTCGGATCAGTGATTTATTTATTACAGAAGGAAAGGAGGAAAGGATGCAAGGATCCCTGCCTCCCTTGACTCTCCTCTTCCTCTCCCATTGGAATGAATGTTAGTCATGCCCTCTTCATTAAGCCAATGGCTGAGGAAGACAATGATGACCCCTGTGTGAGGTTGACTAACCACCAGCAACAACAAACAGCTCAAGCCATCAGTAGCTTATCAGTGCTTCCCACAGGATTCTGTGAGACTGTGGTGGATGGACC
>NC_137674.1:13764243-14046743 GCF_963989245.1 Nansenia antarctica
CAGGCTAAAAGACCAGGCTACATTGGTACTATATCAGCTGAAAAGTATGTAAGTGTGCCAACATTCATACTCACTTTCAAATGTATCTACTGGATACAGACACCATCTGACTATACGTTGGAAAACAGTGAACTATCCAAAAAAGAACTATACCCAAAAGGGACGTATTCAGAACACACCTAACACAGCAATGCTACGGCTTGGTCCTAAAAAGGCCCTAATTTCTTTAGAATTAAATTTCCCTACTACACGCATGATTCCCGCTAAACCAACATATGGAATTGGTCAATATAAACCTGTTATGTCAGATAAAAAAAGACTCTGAGAGGTTCTGATTAAGGTTCTGATTAAATAAAGATTTCATGGTAAAAAACAAACAAATCTATAATTGCATAAGGGTTTCACATACTTTCAAGCAGCACTGTATGTTCACTCAGAGTAGTAACTGTTGTGCTGTTCTATGAGGAAACCTACTCAAGATTATTTGAAGGCTTCATGTTTTTATTTGGAGTATTAAGACTACCTAGATAGGTTGCTATTAACGTTTGCTATGGTGAGAGTCACTGGTGGGCTTGGGGGAGGAGGTGGAGCAGTTGGTAGCTGCCAGAACTTCAAGGGGCACAGTGCGATCAGAATCATGTCTCCCAAACCACATAAAGCGCTCCCCTGTCTGGGCTGCAGCAGCAGCAGTGGACCTCTCCAGATGGTTCCTGGGAAAACGCCTGCTGGTGGTGCTCAACGTGTCCTGGCTGCCCTGGTAGTCTGTCTGGTAGCTGGAGAAGTCTCCACTCCTCTCCTCCATACTGCTCACACTACCACGGTGACATATGCAGAAGTGGGAGTTATGTTGCCTACGCTCGTCCAGGCATTTCTTGCGACCTAAGCCCTATCAAGGAGGACATGATACAATGTTGTTTCCATTTAGTTTACTTCGTTTACTGTGGGGAACATGGCGCGTTTCGACCTGCAGGGGGAGCCACAGGACGGTTGGCGAAGGGGATGGGGGCGTAATTGGCACCGGCTGATGCCATTTAGGTCCTCCATCCCCTTCACCAACCGTCCTGTGGCTCCCCCTGCAGGTCAAAACGCGCCATGTTCCCCACATTTACTTTACAACATTTACTGATAATCATTCAAAGACATATCTTTTGATGCTGTATTTATTGTAATGGGAATGCTGCTTACATCATCAAATGGATTAATAGTATCTTGCAATGCATTCCGGTTATCGTGGGCTGAAAATGGATAGAGTCTTCCCATGGTTTTCTGTAAAGAGAATAATCATTTGGCGTAATAGCCCCATAGTTTGTTGACATTCTGTAGTTAGTAAGGTGGTAAACTACAGTGCTCTGTGTAAGTAATGGGACAGTAAAGCATTTTTAAAGCAAACATAATTGCCTGAGCGAATTTCCCTGGTCAGTCTCATTCACACATACCCCGCAGCAGGGAAATTCCATGGACTATAGGCCTACTGGGAAGGCTCGTATGTGTGAAATGGGTTTTACACTACTCAAGCGGTGGGCAGCCTTTCGAGTTGCAAGAGATTCCGGATTGCACCTTTAAGCTAACCTGCCTGCAACTCAAGCTAAACCTGCTAGCAACTTAAGCTAACATACAGCACTATAGCAGGTGTCAACATACAGCACTATAGCAGGTGTCAACATACAGCACTATAGCAGGTGTCAACATACAGCACTATAGCAGGTGTCAACATACAGCACTATAGCAGGTGTCAAAGCTGTGTGCTGGAAAACCTGGTTAGTGCATAGTGTAGTGTGCAAGTTATGTGGGGTTTTGCTCATTTAGAATTTCCTATGTTTTGACAATCCATAAGTTCTCACTTAAAACATATACAAACATAAATATAAAACATATATATAGGTAGGGTTAGGGTTAGGGTTAGGACCTAACAGTACAGTAAGTACCTAACCCTAATCCTAACTTTCCCACATGTACCGTAACATACAGTACATACAATTGACATGACATTGACATTATGTGCAAAGTTAATGAGTAGAGTTATCTCAAGGAGTATCCCAAGAAATTGCATTACATCTCAAGGAATCTTACCAATTTGTCATCTTTTTCCATTGAAGAGAATCGCTTACCATCTTCTGTCATTTTCCAAGGTTGACAAAAAAAACGACCCTAACCCTATGAAATACTTTACACACATACACTTCAGACACGAGAAGGACCTGTAAACAAAGTGTTACTATAGAGACGTATTAATAATTGAATAATGCGCATTTTGTAAAACGTGTTTGTCACATCAGAATGAATCGATTATGGTGCTTTGAATTCGATGGGGAATTCGATTTGTTGGCATTTCATCAGATTAAACAATCAATAAAAAGCCTGACTAGACATTTCAAAAATCATCCTGTCTGCTTCTAGAAACTGGAAGTAAACCCAGATTATTATTATTTTTACATACATGTAATGTTGTACATTCAAATTAAATGAAATAAGGTGTCCAAAATAAATCGTATCATGTCATTTGTTAAATGTTTTGATAGCTAGTTATATTCAACCTTCTAACACAGTATTTAGCTTTTCATCCAGAAGTCGGCCAATTGGAGACCGGCCGCTGCAAAATGCTGCTCAAACCCGCGATGTGACAGAGCTGAATATATCATGACCTATCACAAATATCCACCAACATTATTAGCTTACAATAATTTAGCCATACCCCAATTCATCTTTGAAATGAAACGAAACGTGAGCTGGGCTAAGCCCTCGATGTTTCAAGGTCCTAACAACGTGCCTGTCCTACACAAAGCAATGCTTTGGAAAATGTTTGTCACTGCTAACGTTTTTAATTAGTTTTTTTAATTAGTTTTTGTATTCATTAGGGTTAGGCATGTAAGGGCATGGTTTAGAAAAACAAATCAAGAGGTGTTTGTGGATAGTAAATTATATTTGTACACAGTAAAAACAACAGGAAATATTTCACAGGGCAGCAGATATCTACAGCATTGGTGCGGAGGCATGTGTGTGACTGACAGGCCAGTCTAACACTGCTGGGGTTGGGTCCTCTCACAGCCCATCCTGGGTGTGACGTTGACCTTGTAGTTCTCTGGCTGGAGGACAACCCCAAATTTTCCCTCCAGGCTAGGCAGTGGCTGGCCAGGGGGTACAGTCAACGTGAAGGCCTGCAGGATCCAGGAGAGGAAGAGGAAGAGCTCCATTTTTGCCAGCGCCTCCCCCAGGCACACGCGCACCCCTGCTCCGAACGGGAGGAAGCTGGGTGAGGGGGTGCACAGACCCGTCCCTTCCATGTTTAGGAACCGACCTGCATATTTGCACAGAGATAGACTGAATACAGAGTAAATTCAGGATGGAGAGAGACATGTATCTTATCTGTTTATGTGCACTTAGTCTCACCAGGGTCAAACAGCTCAGGGTTCTTCCACTCTTTCTCATCATGATGCAGGGACCACAGGTTGATGATGACACGAGTTCCTTTCTGCACATTAAACTCCCCAATACTGCAAAACACATCAAACAACTCACCAATACTGGCAAACTCTTTCAAATTAAGATCATGCATTTGCCTGTGTGATTGTCCCATGTATGTTAAGAGTGAGTGAATGAGAAGGGCAGTGTGTGTGTGTTTGTTAAGTAGCTAGAGTCAGTGAGTGTGTTTGTTAAGTACCTAGAGTCAGTGAGTGTGTATGTTAAGTAGCTAGAGTCAGTGAGTGTGTATGTTAAGTACCTAGACTCAGTGAGTGTGTATGTTAAGTACCTAGACTCAGTGAGTGTGTATGTTAAGTACCTAGAGTCAGTGAGTGTGTATGTTAAGTACCTAGAGTCAGTGAATGTGTATGTTAAGTACCTAGACTCAGTGAGTGTGTATGTTAAGTACCTAGAGTCAGTGAGTGTGTATGTTAAGTACCTAGAGTCAGTGAATGTGTATGTTAAGTACCTAGAGTCAGTGAGTGTGTATGTTAAGTACCTAGACTCAGTGAGTGTGTATGTTAAGTACCTAGAGTCAGTGAGTGTGTATGTTAAGTACCTAGAGTCAGTGAATGTGTATGTTAAGTACCTAGACTCAGTGAGTGTGTATGTTAAGTACCTAGAGTCAGTGAGTGTGTATGTTAAGTACCTAGAGTCAGTGAGTGTGTATGTTAAGTACCTAGAGTCAGTGAATGTGTATGTTAAGTACCTAGACTCAGTGAGTGTGTATGTTAAGTACCTAGAGTCAGTGAGTGTGTATGTTAAGTACCTAGAGTCAGTGAGTGCCACGTGGGGGATGAACAGCGGTGCGACAGGGCGGATACGAAGCACCTCCCTGATGGTGGCCTCCAGGTAAGGCAGACTCCCCCTGTCACTGAGCTGGGGGGTCCTGTCTCTGCCTACCTGACTGTCCAGCTCCTCCTGAATCCTCTTCTGCACCTGATAACACAGTGTACACATTGTAACATTGTCCCTCTTCACCCCCACTGCCCCTCTTGTAGAGTTCTTCTACTGTATTTTTTCTTTTTAAGACTCTTCTAGCATTGTGACTGCCGATGGCACCTAGTGCTAGCAGCATTTCTTTTTCTTATGATGGCTGATGTATAGATGATTCACTTACGTTAGACAAATGTACTTGTAAGTCGCTTGTAATGTACCTGCCTGTACTTGTAAGTCGCTTTACATAAAAGCGTCAAAAATGCACACAGACAGTCATGGGATACATACAACAGATAAGCAGATTGTCACCACCTGTGGATGATGAATGAGGTAGGCTATGGCCCATTTTAGCACTGTTGTTGTGGTTTCCACACCAGCTCCAAAGATATCGCCCACGGTCATGAGGACGTGGTCTTCGCTGAGGCCCACAGTCTCTGTGGTGATCTCGGACGTGTTGTTATTCTCTGCGCTGCGTTTGGCCCTCAGCAGTGCGTCCAGCAGGTCTCTCTGCACATGATCGCTGTAGTCCTCCTTTGGAGGTAGATAAGGCGCTGTGTCACTAATCAATCATACACCATGACTTATAGCTCAAAGCCCCAGGTATTGATGATGGTTTACATAGTGCTAGTGGGGTGTTTAAGCTGGTATTTTCCTTGAGCAAGCCGGAATTCTGGTTCACCAATGAAAGAAAGTGAAAACTGTTTCCTGAACTATGGTATGTTCTAATGAGCCATCGGCAAGTAATTGCAGAGTCACTTTTGTCAACTGTACTGAGATGTAGGGAGACCTACCTTGTGTTCTTCATATTTCCTCTGAAGGAGGCAGTCTCTGGTGGTCACACATTGCTTTAGAAGGCGGAGGTCTGCATTGGGGAAGACCTGAGGGAGAAAGAGAGAGAGAGAGAGAGAGAGAGAGAAAGAGAAGAGAAGAAATGTAAGAACTTGAACAGATGCTGAGAAATCCTGAGAGAAATGTGATCTAGTGTTTGCATTTCGGCACCCAGGACTGCAGTTTACGTCAGAAAGGTGTTCCCTTCCTTCAGTCAGAAAATAGGTTAAGCTTAGTGATTAAGTTAGCCTAAGATCCACAAAGTGGCAAAAGAGAGTGATTGAACGAGGGCAGAGGGGAGTGATTGGACAAGGACAGAGGGGAGAGGACAATAATGCTTTGTAAGGAAATGCAACCCTCGACAGAACTGCTATAATACATACGTTTCGAAGCACCCATTTATTGTGCTTATTTATTTCTGTGTATGTGTCTCCTGTTTGCCTTGGTGACTGTACCTGTAGCCAGGGGAAAATGTCCACCAGGCTGTCCTTAGCGACGGTGTCCACGATGCCCTTGCTGTACTGCAGCATGGCCTCAAACTCAGGGTCGTCATGGCGATAGGAGGAGTTGAAGCAGAGCGAGCATACCACATTGGTTACAGCCCGCGTCAGCTCAGGGGACAGGTCCACTGGCACACTCTCTGCTACCTCGCCCAGGGTGTGACATAGAGAGAGGGCCTCCTGGCAGACTGCAGACCCAAAAAGGAGAGAGTAAGATGGAGGGAGGCAGGGATGGAAGGAGAGGTAAAAAAAGGATGTGGAAGGATTTGGAATGAAGAGAGAAAAGAGGAGGGGGAAGAGGAGAAAAAGAATGGGGAAAGTAAGAGATGAAAAGAGGTGGAGAGAGAATGACAAATGACAGAGAGGAAGAAGGGTATGGGTAAAGGTTGTTACCAAAGGCAGTGGACATTGGAAGCTACAGACTCAGTCTATTAGAGCTCAATAAAATACAATACTGAATTGCATGAAATGTATGATGACAGCAGAATTGTTTGATACTCACTCATTTTTTCAATGGAGGCAGTGCCCTTTCCAAACATGCACAGGGCTCCATGTACAATTTTGCGGTGAAACCTCCAAGTGGCACTGTAGTCTCCAAACGCAATATCTTTACCATCCCTCGTTAATATGTCTGTAGTTACCTTAATAAAAACAAAAATGTATTGTAGAAGTTACAGGAAAGCAATGGATAAAACCTAAATAGCTTTTCAGGCACATTTGGCTTCGAGACAAAAACACCTTTCAGCAAATAAATCTCATAGTTATTGAATAATATGACATTGTAATAGCAAAAACTAAATCCAATGGAATAATTGAAAATGCATGCAGTCACTCACTGAACGGGGTCTCCCTGCAAAGATTTTCCCCCTTTTAAGCAGCACCTCTCTGGCGTGCCGATGGTGGTTGACGATGATGACCTTGTGTGAGCCCAGCATCAGGGAGAACGTCTGTCCGTACTTCTGCTGCAGCTCCTGGAAGAGAACATGTGGCTGCTCACTTCGCAGACTCAACAGGCTACCAATGAGTGGGAGCGCGGGCAGGCAAGGTGGGCCCCCGGGGCCTGCCCGCGACTTTCGGAGCTTCGCCTGCAAAAGCAGCAGGATCAGCCCGACGGCAGAGAATACACACAGGCACAGGTACCAAGCCATAGTTATGGGTGAATGAGACCTACCGAGACCATGCATCACAGAACCTCAGAGGGTTTTATGCTGCTCCTTCAATGCCATCACCTTGACCCGAAATATTTTAAGCGCTATCTTTAACAGTTCATGCCAGTTTAAACAAGATAAGCTCGTTTAACTATGATGCACCAAACAATTTGCCAAATATTGTTTAGCCTAAAGGCAAGATTTTGCCTAGATACTGTTTTGCCTAAAGGCTAAACTTTGCCTAGATACTGTTTTGCTCAGCCTTTTGCTTTAGGCCTATAATGTTCTTTGTATTGGCCTATCAGTGTTTTTACCATTTACTAATATAGACCTTAAATGGACAATCTGTAACTGGTACATAATCTTTTTACTTTTAAATAATGATATATAGTCATTGATTCTTGAAGAATATAACTTATACCCTACTTACCCTATCAGAACCCCAAATATGAGCTTGTTTTACACCAATGTTACCAATAGACACCATTAGAAACCAGAAAACGTGTAGGCCTACTGTATGCCTAATATTATAGGACATACACCAAAAACCATCAAAGACCATGACAAAAAAACAACAACAAAAAACTTTCAGAAAAATAAAATAAAATAAAACGATTTTTGTCGCTGTTATACATAATAATTTTGCACAATCCTGCACAATGGCAGAACCCTCACAGCAGTGTTGGGGAAATGACTCTATAAATAGTAAGGACATTTAAAGGGCTGGAATAATAGTAGGGGGGCAATGGTAGGGGGGCAATGAGTAGCGATAGTAGCTCACTGCACTGTGGCAAAACGGTTGTTAACTACTGAAAACACTACTAAGGTTTTGAATTTAGTTTAACTACCACCAAGATACAGTGAAATGCAGTTAAACTAATAGTTGAGCTACATGTAGTGGAACTATTCCCCAACACTGCATTTCAGGTCAGGGAGAGCCAGGGAGAGCTTTTCATTGTTTTTTAATCCGGAAAAACGGGACTTGTTTGTCCCTCAGGCCTATCCGTATCACAACATTACGATGGCTCTTGCAATGACTTCCTCAGAGTCGCAGCCGAGGTTTGGCCAGTCTGTCAAAGGTTTGTTGTCTGATAAAGTTGGCTCCTGCAGCGGGGATGTGATCGCCCTGACCCGGCAGGTACTAAAAGGATCCCGCAACCAAGAGGTAAAGAGATTTGCCTTAAATCGACTGTCAGTATAACATAATTATGTTCGGTAGCTAGCTACTCTAGCCTCATCACCGTTGTCTTAGCGCGACTCCGTCCATCCTGTGTGATCCATAACCGTGATGGATCTAGCAGCATGGTCTAGTAGTCAAAGCCTCTTTTTTAATCATATCTATAATAATCTGGTCTGGCCAGCAGAAGTATGAGCTAGCTAGCTAGCTAGAACACATGACGTTACCTTAGCTAAACTGTACTAGCAAGCTAATAAACGTTAGTACACTACACTTCAAATAGTATGAGGCTGCAAACGGAACATTTCACAGCAAGTGTATATATATATTTTTTTGAATCATCTGGATAATTTGATTTGATTTAGCAAGCAAATGAGTGTCCAAAAGGCTGCTAAATATACAGATGAACTGTATAAACGTCATGACGCGAAGCCACGGTGGAAAACCCGTGTGGAATGTTTGGAATGCCACGTTTGGATATTTCGGATATGAAGTCAATGAATGAATGAATGAATGGTCTTTATTGACATTTATGAGGGGGGGGCTCCCCTGGTGCTAGGAAAAAAATAATAATACTAAAAACAAGAAGGGAAAAGAGCTGGTTTACATAAATAAAGGCTATGTACACTATCCACTAAACTATACTATACAAATAAAACACTGTGCTGTACTCTATGCTATGCTATAAATATCCTAACATTTCCTATCTCTGAACCTTATGTAAGTCAAGACGCAAGATGAAAGCTTGAGTCAGACTCCCCAGATACTGGGATCCGTATTCAAGTTCAATCAAATAAGAACCACTCAATGTCTTTTTCAGCTACTCGGTCAAGCGGCCAGAAACATGGTTATCCAGGAGGATGCCATACTGCACTCAGAGGACGTGAGTTCCCAGGTCCACATGTCACATGACACTCCTCATTAAAAAAAACAAAAAACTTTATAAGTATATATGAGTGAGTTTTTGCCATGGGGTTTTAAATCCTGATCACCAGGTCCAGTTTTCCCAGCCCGATGATGGCACTGATCATGTAAACATCATAAAGCAAGTAGTCAAGACCTCACAGTATTGTGACGACCCAATTTATTCTGAATTCAACAGCATTGTATTTTTTGTTTCTGCAGAGTCTGAGGAAGATGTCCATCATAACCACCCATTTACAATATCAGTGAGTTTATTTATCGTGTTTATTTTATTTTCACAAGATATACGTGTCCTGTGAACTAGGACATCCTGTTTGCATGTGTCATTTGTGGGAAATGTAATGCTTGAATGATAAATAATGACTTCAATCGTAAACAAATACTTATCACTGTCTCTTATTTTATCATCCAGACAAGAGGCCATCCAGAAGAAGTAAGTCAAAATAGAAACTCTGTTTATGGAAATGGTTTTGCATCACTGTCTAAATACCAAGTCAAAACAGTGTTTGACATTATAGCTCAACGATATCTCTCTGTGCTCTGTCATCACAGTGTTGAACACTCCAAGAACCTTCAGGATCAACTGAGACACTTACTGAAATGAAAGGACAGAAGAACTGAGATACAAAAATGAAAGACTGAGAGCACCATCTGTATCTTGGAGTAGGAGGAAGCCCCCATACACTTTGATCTATGACCGAAGATCAGTGTCTATTTCGCTGAACAGTGAACACCATAGCAGAGACTATGTTGAATCTTGGGTGACTTGAACCTGGCTCACTCATCCACAGTACAGGTCTGATGGGAAGAGTTCTGTGGGAGCTTTGACAGAAGCATGCTGTTCTCAATACTATCTATTGTATACTGTTTAGTATGTCGTAAGTCGATGTAGACAGCACATACAATTACACACAATAAGAAAGCATGCCATTTCGGTCCACTGAAAGATCTGATTTTTATTGATCGAATTTCTTTTTTCACCAGTTTTTATTTTAAGGTGAGTTGTAAAAAAATAAATATGCGTACTTATATTTCTGACGAACAAATCATTGTTTTCTTTGTACCCATCTGAGATACACACCTTAAAAGTAATGTATAGTATATTAACTACTTTAACTACTTAATATACTTTAATGTAAATAGTATAGTATGTGAAGTATTTAAAGTTGGGCACATGAGAAGTTTCCTGGGTGACGGTATCAGCGGTATTTGAAGGCCAAGCAGCTGCCTGTCCTAGATGACGACCCTGGGCACCACTCTGCACACATAAGGGCCAGGTCTAATGCTGTGTGTCTCGTGCATTCTATCCGACATGTTACATCAGAGTATGTGTCCAGAGTAAGACATAAATGACCTTTCTGACCAGCGTCCCGTTGACAGCCTGACTTGGTCAAAAACCCATAACTGACCCTAACCTAAACCAAATCTTAACCAATTCAGAAATTCAACCCCAGTCTGATGGTCGGGTGGTGGTGGTGGTGGTGGTGAGGGCGGGGGAGTTGACAAGCAGGTGGGTTGGGTATGAGCCCCCTACTAGCTCTCCGTGTAGACTGTTGGAGCCAAGATTTGGAACCTTGAGCTTGAAAGAATGTTCTTCCTTGCAAAAATTCCATCTTATCAGCCTCCAAGGCCTCTTGGGAGACATGGCCAGGGCATGTGCAGGGGCAGAAATGAACCTCCGTCCAACTGCATCCTCCTGACGCTCTGGTCTATTGTCAGCAGGTGCAAAACGTACACAAGTTCAAATTAAGGCATATTGGCAATTTGTGTCGGCAGTAATGGGTGAAATGATTGTGCTGTAGCACTGTCTCTCCTGAGCTCACATGGGTGGAGTAGTGGTAAGAGATCTGTTTTTGACATTACTGAGGACAAGTGCCATCAGTTGTGCTGAAAGATTCTGGCCTTGAAAATAGTACTAATATTTCAGACACACCCTCTAGCCCCTGTGTGATAATAGGCCATTCACATAATACATTTCGAAACTAAGATCATATCATGTAAATGCTGCATTTTTACACTATGCTGCACACACTGTTTGGATTAAACTAGACTTGATTGAAACTGAAAGTAAAGCAAGGACAAACACTCTTCTTCTGGCTCCTCTATCCTCTGAGACAAACCCAACACACTTCCTTACCATCAATCAATGGTAGATGTTAAGTGGAATCGTTGGGATGACCCAAGTCTTAACCCTATCCAAAGAGAGGGCAACCCTCCCATTTAAGGGGGTGATGTCAGAGCTGTGCCCTCCCAAGGACCCAAGTTTGCATCTATCTAACAAAAAAACAAAAGTACTCAGGACAGCACCTGATGTGTGCCTATTCTCTGGAATAGTTTGGCGCCCTCTGTTGGCACAATATTGTAATAACACCACTGAAGTGCAACCATCCTTAGAAGTAGAGCAGTATAGACTTTTAGATGTAATTTCTCTAAATATTTAAGGCCTTCAAAAAAGGCAGGTGCAATTATAACAGTTGATCGTAACTAAGATTCATTTTCCAGCAGTCTCTTGTTTACAAAACCAATTTAAAACATCTGAGAGTCTTATATAATGAAAAAAATAAAACCTCTTAAGGAAAGCCATCAATGTGGCTTCAACACTTACACGTAAACAAAAGCGTTAGACAATAAATAATAAATATATTGTGTATATCTCCTTCTCTCATATCTATACATCTATCTGTCCTTCTATAATCTAGCTACAATCTGACTAAATAACAGTGAATCATTTTTTCTTCTTTTGGCTTCATAGTCCAAAAGTTTGGATTTGAAATCAAACATTCATTATGCGGTAAAGTATAGATTCTCAGCATTTATTTGATGGTATTTGCATGTCAACACTTTGTATACAGTCCCCATATTTCAGGGCACCAAAAGTAATGGTAAAAAAAAAAGTAATTCGTATTCACTAGGTATCTTCTCTGGTGGTGTTCAATTGGATTTAAAACAGAAGATTTACTTGACAATCTAACAATTAAGACAAATGAGCCGGTTCTTGTGGCAGCTATACATGCCCAAACCATATAACAACTCCATCATGTTTCACAGATGAGGTGATATACTCATCTTATCTGTCTACAATATCTTTTTCTGGACTTCTGTAGTTCTGCTGGTGAGTAGTGGTAGTCTCTGACACATTCACGTCTGCCTTCAGTCATCCACTGTAGAAGTCTTCCTTGGCCAACCAGAGTTCACCAGGGGCCTGTTCCACTAAGCGAGATTAACTCTGATCCAGGCGATTAACTCTGATCCAGGTTTAAATAAGCTTGCGGTCGGTTCCATCAATGTGGCTCAAATAATTCGCTGCTTGGTTGCAATCCTTCTGAGTAATTCTGGTCCCGAGCACACTTACAGGCTGGTTTAGGTAATGCGTGCGTCAAAAAATCTCTCACAGGCGGAAACTACATCCCGAACGACAGTTCCTCAAGTGTCTTTTAGGAAATATTAGTTCCCACTTTTTATGAGATAGATAGATAGATAGATAATTTGACTGTGTGATAGATAGATAATTTGATATTTTGAAAGTGTGATCGATCGATAGATAGATAGTTTGATTGTGCGATAGATAACTTGATATTTTGAAAGTGTGATAGATAGATAGATCGATAAATAAAAAAGTGTAAAAATAATAATAATGAAAAATTGGTATGTCTATCAACTTGCATTGCCTTTATCACAGTGGTGTGGCTGGCACAGTGGTTAATGCAGCCAGCTAGAGTTCCAAAGGTTGCGTGTTTAGAGACTTGATTTAATTGAACGTTTTTTTTTTTTTTTTTTACATTTAACCGTAGCCTTCATGCAAATCGATTTACAATAGATATATATGTCTAAGTGAATCATCTATCCATCAGTAATCATAAGAAAAAATTATCTATGCCAAATCCAGGGTCCAGTTAGAAGAACATAATTTACTACTCAGAAAGGCTTCAAACACCATTGTAATCGTGTCAGTTCTTGTAAATTAGCCTGCACCATCATTTTATAGCCTACATACTTTTTTAGATGAGATTTTAGATTAGATTCAGACAACGAAATGCAGTAAAAAGTGTGTCAGAAGAGGGATTTGAACCACCGTCTTAAAATGACGAATAAATACTATGGCAGCGGTCGATACCACTATTCCATCGTGACGATATGATGGTTTGTAGCCTGCTGCTCATATCACCACAGTAGTAAATATTCATTTATTAAAATATGAACATATAACAATAACTGGGGCTAGTATGACCTACGCATTTAATCGGTCAGCAATTTCTTGCCAAACCATTTGACTCGCCTTGTTAATTGCGGCAGTATTGCACTATTTTACATCTTATTTTTCCGTCTTCATAAAGATCAATAAGTCGGAATGCTGCGCAAAAGTAGGACCCCTGCAGAGTGGAGTATCTTCATTTCGACAGTTCGGGGCTCTTTATGTCTGCGTGCACGCGCCCATATCGAGGATTTCTAAGCCGGTGTTCTGTGAACACTCATGACACAAGCCTGATCCTCGTTCGAGGAATCACCTGAGGCTTGAATTCCAATCCCGAGTTGCCTGATCGCCTGATTTATTTTAATCACCGATATACTAATCAACGTTAGTGGAATAGCCTCCAGTACTTTTTTTTTTTTGCTGATCCAAACTGTTGATTTTGGCAAGCCTAAGGTTTTGGCTGTTTCTGTTTTTTCTGATTCTCTCTCTCACACACACATGCATACAAGCACACATAATCAATACAAATACCAGGTATCAAACTGATGATGTGGCATAGAGAACAGTACTTCTTTATCTTTCACAACCGTGTGTTTCTGGTAGAGCTTTACAAGTACCAGTTTCTTGTACAGTGCCATGCATAAGTAATGGAATAGTGAAGCATTATTTCTACATCATCAAACAGTTACTATGCGGTGAAAGAAGAGTTCTCAGAAAATTCAAAAAAGCTGTTGTTTCAATCTCAAAATATTCAACAGTCGGTTCTTGAAAATAAACAAATATCAACAACAGAATAGTAACAGTTAAAAAGTGGGAAAATATATTTTCTAAATGAATGGCATGGCTTTCATTACTGTGCAGGTAAATCCACCACATAGAAATGTGACCTCGTGTTAAAAAATATCTGTCAACAGTCAATTCTAACTTACAGTAGAGGCAGGTCAGACTCATTCCAGTAACAGTGAAAACATCTCAAGTCAAAATGTTATAAATCAACCCTATAAACTTTGCAAACAACAAAATTTGACGTTGGCAAAACCTTTCACCCACATTAGGAGGTTAAAAATAAACCATTTGGGGGAAATGGGTTGAGGCAACGTAACAAAGCAGAAACACTCAGACATACGTACACACAAATATAGATTATATTCTAAAAAGTCTGTATACCAATCTGATCTCATACTGCAGAATCTCGCAGTGCAAGATGTAATATCTTATAACATGACTGCTCATACTGCATAATACATAAATATATAACAAATGTTTTAACCCTAAACCAACCTAGAGATAGTAATGTCTCTATACATTAAAAGGCCCTGGTGAGTCAGATTTGTAACAAACCTCTTCATATAAATTAGAGACAGATATTCATGCAGCTGAATACTTACAGTAGTTAAAGCCAGTATTTGAGGAAATGCAGGAAACTGCAATATAATGTTTGAGAGACAAAACAACTAACATTTTATGAATTTTTGCATCTGCACGGTGAACTAAGTCAACATGTGACGAATGGCAACCACTTCCAATCCCACAGAGTTAGATACATCCCTTTAAGCACCCTCCCAGTAATTAATATAAGCAGCGTACCTGCTATCACCTGGATTGTTTCCCTTCCAAACATTAGGCTATATAAAAGACACACAAATTGACTGATCTTGCATATATACATTAAACCTCACAAATCCAGGTTTCAGGCAGACAAGACCGAGGCAGTAACCGTGTTAGGGTGTGACACAAATGGTCAGACTAAAACTATTGCCCTGATCTGAAACCGAGTACAACAGAGATGGTAGAGGTTCAGCAGAGGCAGGATACTCAAAAGTAAATACTAAAGCTGATTGGCTGTAATGGAGTCTACAATCTAGAGGGGGATGTTTCTGGCTAGAGTAGGAAAAGGAGTCTTCCCAGAGTTCTGGAGCACATGGCATGTGTTAAGTCTATTTGTCACTTTTGAGACAGACGTGTGCTGTACCTCACCAGTCTACTTGTCCCTGTAAAAATACTATTTGGCAACGGTTAGAAAAAAAACACTCTAACTGTATATACTATAGAAGTGCATGTCCGGTTCTGTACTCTTGTGCCTTAGGTGATTGAAGCATTACCCAAGGAAACAGTACTTTTTGGTGCACTTAGTCAGCTGAAGCTGAAAGACATTCAGTGAAACACAAACTGGTAGAGGGCAGCAGTAGTAAGCTACTATGGCTGATAAATGAAAGAGTGAATGCATAAAATCAGCACCATCACCATTATCAGTCTCTTAAGCTTGGTCTGTGGAGCTCTGGAAACCCACCAAGCAAAAAGAACAAAACAGAATAAAGAGTTAAAGATGGTCAAGTAAAATCAATGTGACACACTCACACTCCAGCTAGCTCCCGTGACCTAATTCCCTTTTTTTGTGTGAATGTTCAGTGCTCTGGCTATACTAACATCTCTCTCCATATTGAGCTTCTTCGCCCTGCCTACTATTCCTCCTCCTCCTCATCATCATCCTCATCGTGGCAGTGGGTGATCTCTTGCGGGGTCTGGGGGAATAGGTGGGGGGGCTGGATCTCACTGACGGAGCGGGTCAGCTGGTGGCGTTTGCACTCAAAGTCGTGCAGGTCCATTTCTTGACGGTTGCGCGTTGCCAGGGGCGACTCTGTGTCATTGTTGTCCACGTGGGTGTGTTCCACCGTTGACTCATGGGGCATCTGAAAGGGGGTGGAGGGGGGGGGGGTGCTCTCAATATGCTATGCTCTATTTTGCTAGCAAACATAACACTGACGCCTATCTCCAAAAATGACGAGTGTCTACAGTTTTGTTTACATTCTGCAGTTTGTGATGTATGGACCGTATTGGTTGAGAGATTCATCAGATACACACACATATGAAGTGTAACCTAGCGTTAGCCCCCACTCACCTGTACGTGCGCAGCTCTGAACAGGTAGCTGAAGGGGTAGTACAGCAGGTTGATGAAGGAGGCGGCGTACAGGTCTGCGTAGCGCATCACTTGTGAAGCGAACAGGGTCTGTCTGGAACCGCTGCGGAACAGGCTCCCCATCATCCCATAGCACATGTCCATGTCATGGGTCACTTTCTGAAGAGGAGAGAGGGCGAGAGCGAGTTACATTGTGTAGTGGTGTGCAGTGGGTACTGATGCGCTGCCAGTATGGATGTGGGAGCGTGGTGCATGCATACTGTGTTTGTGTGTGACACAGAACAAGCTGTGTACCTTGATCCTGTGCTGGAGGGAGCTGATGTCAGGCCTCTCGTTGCTACTGCTGTCCAGATGTCTAGAGAGAGAGAGAGAGAGAGAGAGATTTATGCGGTTGGGTCGAGTTATAGTGATTTGTGCCCATCTCACCATTTTGAGGCAGGGTAGATAAGAATGTATATTGGGTTGATACATCAGTGGTGTTGGCGGGTCAGGGTTAGGGAGGGTCAGGGTTAGGGAGCATAGATTACAGTGTGGCCACAGTCTTTGTGGGTAAGAATGTGGGTGTGTAGCCTGTCGGAGAGATACAGTGCCCTGGCATTTTTTCTTCTTTTGGCTCTAGCCTCCAAAAGTTTGGATATGAAAAAATCAAACAATTGCTACAGTATGCATTTTGAGCAGAGTACGTTCGTACAGTATGTTCGTACGTACAGTATGTTTGTGTACATACTGATTTCACTGTTCAGAAATGACAACACTTGACGCATACTCGCCCTAATAAACTTCGCCCTAATAAACTTTGCCTTAATAAACTTTGCCCTAAAACACTTTTTATTTATGAATATAAAGTGTTGTAATGTATTCATGGTGAAACCAATATGTACAAGCTGAGAATCTCTACTTCACCACATAGGTATTGTTTGATTTTAAATCCAAATTAATACAAATGAGTATAGAGCTAAAAGAAGAAAAAATGCTTCACTGTCCCATTACTTATGTAGGAAACTACGTACTACTGTCGACGACATACTCACTTGTAAAGCTCTGCTAGGAAGATGTCAAGAGACTGCAGCTCCTCGAAAAGAGCTGAAAAACAGAAACACAGTGGTTAACAAGAATGAGTAGTGGAGAGACTCACAAACAATCACACAAGTACTGATCTCATATGCCACATCATCAGTTTGTAGGATTATCTGTGCATGCATGTGTGTGTGTGTGTGAAGCTCACAGCTCTTGTCAGTCCACACGTGCAGCTCCTGAGCCAGTTCGGGGATAACAAGGAAGGTCCTCCAACCCTGGCGTTTCTTGGACTTTAGGATGTCTCCAAAGATGTGGTCCCCGATGTACACTATGTCCTTCCCTTTCACTCCCAGGAGGTCACACACGATGTCAGAGGAACCTGAGAAAGGAGAGATGGCACATAAAACACTCCTACTGAACCTCTCTCTCATGTGGTGTATCCTTACAGTCAACACTCAATTCATCACATTTATGAGGGAGTGTCGTGTGTTAATGTTATGGTATTTCCTTGAGTGTGTTACTGACCTCCAGAGTAAACAATGCCATGCTGCAGGGGTCCTGTGTATGTGCCAATCTTCAGCTGGCCTGTGGTCTGCAACAGCACACACATACTCATAAGGTCATCATAGCTCTTGAAATGCAGCACGCACACGCAAGGAGAACATAACTATGTTGATGTGACACACACAAGCAAGGAGAACATAACTATGTTGATGTGACACACACACACACACACACACACACACACACACACACACACACACACCCAAGGAGAACAAAACTATGTTGATGTGACACACACAAGGACAACATAACTATGTTGATGTGACACACACAAGCAAGGAGAACATAACTATGTTGATGTGACACACACACACACACACACACACACACACACACACACACAAGGACAACATAACTATGTTGAAGTGACACACACAAGGACAACATAACTATGTTGATGTGACACACACAAGGACAACATAACTATGTTGATGTGACACACACAAGCAAGGAGAACATAAGTATGTTGATGTGACACACACACACACACACACACACACAAGGACAACATAACTATGTTGAAGTGACACACACAAGGACAACATAACTATGTTGAAGTGACACACACAAGGACAACATAACTATGTTGATGTGACACACACAAGGACAACATAACTATGTTGAAGTGACACACACAAGGACAACATAACTATGTTGAAGTGACACACACAAGGACAACATAACTATGTTGAAGTGACACACACAAGGACAACATAACTATGTTGATGTGACACACACAAGGACAACATAACTATGTTGAAGTGACACACACAAGGACAACATAACTATGTTGATGTGACACACACAAGGACAACATAACTACTGATGTGACACACACTCACCGTGTCCACCTGCCGCAGCACCGTCCCCTCTGCGAAGAACACAGGCTTGCGGGCGTCCACCAGGATCAGGTCAAAGTAGGACTGCCAGGGACGATGGGCCGTGCCAATCTGCCACACACACACACACACACACACACACAGCAACTGAGCATCCTCCGCACCAATATAAAAATGTAAATGTTACCGTTTAGCCAGTCAATTTGCCTTACCTTTGGACCATGAGGGAAGTCAAACAGGTAGGTCATGATTTTCTGTAATGATAAACAGAGAACGTTATTGATCAAGTGATTTGAACTGAATGACTGAGTGAGTGTTTGAACCAGTGGGCCTCATCTGTGTGTACTTGTAGTCACCTGTGTGTATTGGTAGTCACCTGTGTGTACTGGTAGTCACCTGTGTGTGTTGGTAGTCACCTGTGTGTACTGGTAGTCACCTGTGTGTGTTGGTAGTCACCTGTGTGTACTGGTAGTCACCTGTGTGTGTTGGTAGTCACCTGTGTGTACTGGTAGTCACCTGTGTGTACTGGTAGTCACCTGTGTGTACTGGTAGTCACCTGTGTGTACTGGTAGTCACCTGTGTGTGTTGGTAGTCACCTGTGTGTACTGGTAGTCACCTGTGTGTATTGGTAGTCACCTGTGTGTACTGGTAGTCACCTGTGTGTACTGGTAGTCACCTGTGTGTACTGGTAGTCACCTGTGTGTACTGGTAGTCACCTGTGTGTATTGGTAGTCACCTGTGTGTACTGGTAGTCACCTGTGTGTACTGGTAGTCACCTGTGTGTATTGGTAGTCACCTGTGTGTACTGGTAGTCACCTGTGTGTATTGGTAGTCACCTGTGTGTATTGGTAGTCACCTGTGTGTACTGGTAGTCACCTGTGTGTACTGGTAGTCACCTGTGTGTGTTGGTAGTCACCTGTGTGTATTGGTAGTCATCTGTGTGTACTGGTAGTCACCTGTGTGTACTGGTAGTCACCTGTGTGTACTGGTAGTCACCTGTGTGTACTGGTAGTCACCTGTGTGTACTGGTAGTCACCTGTGTGTACTGGTAGTCACCTGTGTGTACTGGTAGTCACCTGTGTGTGTTGGTAGTCACCTGTGTGTACTGGTAGTCACCTGTGTGTACTGGTAGTCACCTGTGTGTACTGGTAGTCACCTGTGTGTATTGGTAGTCACCTGTGTGTATTGGTAGTCACTGTTGGTGGCCAGGAACACTTTGGCCACTTCGTTCATGCGACTGAGGAGGAGAGGCAGCTTCCCCTTGAGAGAGAAACAGAACACACCATCTCACAGCCTTCATTCAGGTGATGGTTACAATAGTAAAGTGTCACAATAGTAAAGTGAGGTTTACAAGTCAAGTCAATAATGCATACAGAGAGCGTGACATCATTACCATCATCATTCCTCCACGTACCACAGGGCAACACAAACATTTGGTCAGTGCATCATTTTGAAAAGATTCTGACGTGCAGAAGCAATAAATGGTAACATACTGCAGCCTACTTACACTGAATCAAAACATGGACAACAGAGTGAAACAGAAGCTGCCTATTCGCAACGGCTCAAATCAGCAAAGATGCATTATGGTTATGAATGACGGCTGGGGTCGTAGCATCAAACTGTAGGAACAACATCTCTATGCGTTTCCACTATAGAAATTAATGTTTGAGTTGATAAATGTTGGATTATACTTGTGGGTATATAATCTAACTTTGTCTTTGAGGTTTACTTACATCCTTCACCACATACTTCTCCAGGTTTTCAACTGTCTTTTCCTTTAAAGATCCCTAAAAAAAAGGGAGGTAATATATATTTTTATTACAGAACGATAAGAGACAGTGACAGACTGAAACAGGGTTCATTATGGTTACACTATGGAGGATTTTGCCTCTGGGGGTGCTCTTGATCCAAACAGGGTCACCTAAATAGTCTGAAATAATGCCGTCATTGCCCAATGCCCATGAGCATAATGTTATTTTGCCACGGTGTGTACGCCTAAAACTAAGGATTGTGTGGCAAGAAATGTATTGATATATCATGGGAGAATGACATGCACTAATTTAAACACCAATTAAACCCCTGTAGTGCATCCTTTAGGCAGTGGCGGCAGAGTGAGGGGGGTTAGGGTTAGCTCCTCACGTTGAAGTGGACCCAGTCGACAGCGTCTCGGACGTCCTGGAACATACTCTTGAAGGACATGAAGAGGTCTCCATCTTTAAAGCCAGACTCATGGCTGCGGGCAGAATAACATGTGGAAATAAATCATTCCCTGTTCGATCCGCACAGTAGTGGCACACATAAGAGAACAAAACATGGGTGTCTGCTGCAGTGATCTGTAGGGGGGAGGGGTCCCTGTGCTCACCTTGTGTATCTGGAGCAGTTGGAGAAGAAGTCAACGAGGCAAGCGAAGAGGTAGGTTTCTGAAGAGAGAGAGAGAGAGAGGGGTAATGATGTCATTTCAAACCAGTGTTTGGGGACACAGTAGAAACTATATACAAATATTACCTCTAACATTCCTGACACACAACAAATACTGTATGACATAAAACAACAGTGTCCGAACGCAACGTCAAACAACGACAGGAGCAGAGTAGAGTATTTGAGACGGACTCTACAACAACGACGGATAGCATCAGTGGGACTATGTCTGGCTCGGCATCATCCCTAAGTCTGACCCAGCCACGGCCTGTAGAGTGACCCCTTAGTGGCGTAAGGCTGCGAGAGGGCTACAGTGAAGACTGTGTGTGTGTGTGCGTCTCTCTCTCTCTCTCACCTGGAAGGTTGAAGAGTGTGTTGAGGATGTAGAAGCGGTCCATGTCGCCTCTCTGGATAAACTTGGTGGGGTAGCGCTCTCTAGTCTCCGGCCTAGAAGAGATCAATATTAACTTGGTGGGGTAGAGCTCTCTAGTCTCAGGCCTAGAATAGATCAATATTAACTTAGTGGGGTAGAGCTCTCTAGTCTCAGACCCAACCTTTATAGCCAGTTTATTTTGTTTATATGAATAAACATCAATGAACTAAATGTAATCTAATCATTTTAAGACATAAACTACTGAGCGTACTACTGTAAGAAGAGCAGAACTCACCCTCTGAGGAAGTTGAAGCCATGAGCACACACCAGGATGTTGCCATAAGTGTCAACCTTGAGCAGATTTCCATACAATGTATCAAACACCAGGCCCCTGAGAGGGAGGGCAGCATATGAGAGTTTGTTTGTGTGTGTGTGTGTGTGTGTGTGTGTGTGTGTGTGTGTGTGTGTGTGTGTGTCTGGGGGAGGGTGGGGGACTGCCATGACAAGAGTTTATTTCCATCTCTGTTTTACTCAAATACTGCCATAAAACAGTAGCCTTAATTGATAGTTTAACTCTCATATAATGAATTAAACCTAAGATATTTGAAATTAGTATTAATACAATAACTGACATGTATGTTGAACTGACCTGGTGGGGAAGGTGGGGTCGTAGACAAAGTTGAGCAGCTCCTGTGGGTAACCAATGTAGACGAGGCGCTCTACAATCAGGTCAAAACCCAGCGACTCGTACTCTGGAGATTTATACACTGTAGCAGACAGGGAGGAAGAGATCGATTGACTGTAGCATTGAGCATAACATAACGACACACACACACACACACACACACACACACACACACACACACACGCACACGCACACTCCCCCTTGACCCTGGCCAGTGTGTGGGATTACAGCCCCCTCAGCAGCAGCTTGTTTAAGGACCAGACAGGTCTCCATATACAGCTGAGCAGCTTCGGTTACAGTACCCCCCTGTGGAGGCAGTGGAGTGAGGGGTGTAGGAGGAAGGGAAAGGGGGAGGAGGGTGGAAGGAGGGTAACGTCTGTGTAGGGTGGGTGTCATCAAGTTTACATGTCTCATGTAAGAGCAAAGCTGGGCCACTTGTGAGAAGAGAGCTATAGAGAGACTCCAGGGAGCGAACACATTCTACATGCACTATAGATGCACACACACAGTCTTCATATACCCTACACATGACTGTTGATGATGACATTGCACTTACCTGCGAGAGTGTAGTCCATATCAAAGCCAAAGCACTTAATCTTTTCCATTGCCAAGCTTCTGTTAACGAATACTCTGAGAAAGAAGAAGAAAATACCGTCAGCAAGAAGCTCTGATGATGAACATGATCCTATAGATATCAGACGTTTCTAAGGAAAAAGATGTAAAGTTCAACAGTGCAGATTGAGCACTGCATGTTGTAAATGTTCCCTTCTTGACACAGAGTAAATTGAGGATCTTCTAGCGTCTTTTAGAAGCACAATGAGTTAAGGCCAAGAGTCTTAACAAGATAGGCTAAGTCTACTAGCCTATTTGAAACATCTAATAGGCCTATTAAAACAGTCAACCACGAAGTGAGATCATTATGTCATTGTTAACCTTCCTCTGTGGCTCAGTTGGTAGAGCACAGCATTAACAACGCTTATGTTGTGGGTTTGATTACCACTGGGACCATATATACTGAAAAATGTATGCACTCACTGCAATGTAAGTCACTTTGGAGAAAAGTGTCAGCTAAAAGGCATATAAATCACATACGTGGAGCAAAGTAGCTGAAATCCACTCAGATTTTTTTTTTTTTTTTGTGAAAAAGAAAAGTCAGAGTTGCATCACTGTTGCAATTTGTCACACTTCCTGAAAACAAGTAGTGATTGTTGTTGGATGGGCGGCTACATTTCTATGAAGGAAACAACCAAAGTATCACTCAAATTGAAAATATATAATAATATCAATAACACACTATTGCTACATTTTTGTAGAAGAAGTAAGGCAAGACCCAACTGAACTTCAATCTCCAATTTCCCCCTCAAAACCTGTAAATCGACACTGCATGGACAGTGGGGGAAGGAATGACCTAAGAATGACTGGCCTAACCGGCTCAATTATTGACTATTTACTTGTTGGTATGTTCGACCTCTGTACCTGTGATAGGCCTCACGTCGATACTTCTTCATAGCTAACCCGTCCATGTTAGCTGGGACATCAGCATAGTTCTGTAGGCGGTCGCTCCATGAAGTCGTCATCTCGAACCGTTGAAATGTTTTCTGTGGATCAGAATCATTGAAAAGAGCAGTAGTAAGTAGTCAGTAAAAGTAAAGCTGTGATATGTTATTAAGTAACACATGGCTAAAATGTACTGGATCAAGTGTGTTTCTTTGATTTGCATGGAATTTGTTGCGGTGATGAAAGATTATAATGTTCGAAGACAACTACGAAACAAAACCTCAGTCCTACACTTTGTATTTGTACAACACAGATTACAGATAAACTTTGAGATTGATTAGACCAGTGGTTCTCAACCCTCTCCTCAGGGACCCCCAGCCACTCCACATATTTGATCTGTTCCACCACCAGCTCACCTGATTCAACTAACTAAAGTACAAATCATTATTGCTTTATACTTGATTAGTTAAATCAGGTGTGCTGGTGGTGGAACAGATCAAATATGTGGAGTGACTGGGGGTCCCTGAGGAGAGGGTTGAGAACCACTGGATTAGACTATCAATGACTGACATAGCCCTATTTGCATATGCCAATATTTATGGTACATGGATTAGCATCTAGCTGTGTATTTCTTGACGTCAAAATGGTTGTGAGGGTGTGGACTGGGGTCCTATACTTTGGTGTTTCTCAACTGGTGGGACGCGACCCACTCGTTCTGAATGGGTCGGTCAAAAAAATAAAAACGTTTATTTTAACACTAGAGAAACCACAAATACCGGTAGTTCTAGTGTTTAGCTTTCGGATGTCAAACTTTTATTTTGACAAACGTGCGTGAAAGACGTGCAGTAAACTAGCCGTTGCCATGGCAACATGAACTTAGCAGAGTATGACTACCAACACCAGCTGCTGTCACAATATGGATTTAGTTACACTGACGATAAAATGGGACTGAAACCCCAGTGTGTGACTCTTAAAGCATAGTATATAGGTGTTCTATCACTCGGAAGTTCACTGGCTATCGAGGGGAAATGTGTTGTGCTTTTACGAACTTAAGGTATTTGCACTCATTGAGTATGTGGTAGGCAGTGTGTTAGTATGCCATTTCGAACACAGCCACTATCTTTCAGAGACGTCCAGGATTAGGCCAGATCACATGTCACTTTGGGGATTTTCATGACGTCTTTTCCAGGACGTCATCTCAACGCCTTTTGGTGACTTAAAACAGCCGGTTGTATTCAGGTCATTAAAAAGTTGTTGAGATAACGTCCTGGAAAAGAAAATCCCCAAAACGACATGTGATCTGGCCTAATTGAGGCAATTGAGTATGAAAAGTAACCTCATGCCGCATAATCTGCTATTCTGGCTAATCTAGTATAGGCCTACATCCGGGCATTTCTCGCATACACAAATGTCACATACTATGTAGTGGGAACATACTACATACTCAAATCCACGTCATACATAATATGAATAGTATGTTAATATGCCATTTCGAACACACCCAGTGTTCTGATCTGACAGACGGTTTGTTTTTAAGAGTAATCTAATGAAAATGTGTGTAAAATAACAATATTGGCTTTACACTTGACACGTGATCCTCCAAAGCAGTTTTATGATGACTTATTGATGATACCATGGCATGATGAATATGAATTTTATTTGACTAAACTTTTGCAATTATGATTAATTACTACTTTGGTAATGATTGTCAATCATGTTATACCGCTGTTCACCACATTTTTGTAAATATTATAACAGTGCCCCGCACTTTAGGTCGACTGTATGAAAAATAATGATGTTTCAAAACAAGCAGATTTTTCATCTAGCCTCTGTAAAACATTGCTGGTGTTTGAATATGACGTATCATTGATTGCATTTCATTCAAGTCAAATGGTTTTGAATTGACAAATTGCCATAATAAATCAATATTCTGATTAATCTGAATAAAATAATTCCGGCACTCGGAATAAATCACAGCCACACGACAAAACAGGTGACACGTATTTTGACTTAATTTCAACTTTTCTCAAGAAAGAACAACACAACAAACAAGTGGGATATCTTGAAGCAGGTTTATTATTATTTGATACATAGTTTATGTATATGACAGCTCGGGCTTTCCTAGCCCCACCTGGGTCAAGTATTTCCATATTTCATTTGTTGTGTTTGTAAAATATTCACAGATCCCTTGAGTTGTCAATGAAGCAGAGAGAGGTATACGACTGGTAATGCATCTTTTAAATAAATCAATAAACTAAACTACTAATGCCAGGTGAACGTTTGTGCCAGCGTAGCAAGCTTCCAGTTTGACAGTGGTGTGACTTTGTCCCTCAGTTAGCTAATCCATTGGCTAGCTAGCCAGATTTGTGCTAACAGCTCCAGTAGATAGTCAACTCTAATGTGCCCTAACATTAACACAACATACGCCATTATTACAAGTCCTACAACACAGAAGTGACTGGCTTCTGGCGTGCACGTCTCGCTTATGAATCCAGGTGTAAATATGACTAACATAACATTAACATAACATAACATAAATATGACTACCCTAGTATCGTAGGACAAAGCTGACTACTCACCTCGCCAAACCCGACGTGTTTGTGTCCGGTTGTGTTTTTTTATGACTAAACAACTTCTTCTTATTGTTCTTCTTCGATGGTTTTATCGGTGGTTTGGCGTCCAACGTTCTTAATGGTGCACTACCGCCACACACTGTGCTGGAGTGTGCACTGTCTGTCACTCAACATCTGAACAAGCAAAAAGACAGAAAGACCTTAGCTGACAGCTGCTTTCCAAGACTACCCAACTGAATACCCAACTGTAACAATTCTAAAATGCTGTAGGGAGGGAGAGAGAGAGGGAGGGAGGGGGAGAGGGAGGGAGGGAGAGAGAGAGGGAGAGAGAGGGAGGGAGGGAGAGAGAGAGGGAGAGAGAGAGGGAGGGAGAGAGGGAGAGAGAGGGAGGGAGGGAGAGAGGGAGAGAGAGGGAGGGAGAGAGGGAGGGACAGAGGGAGACAGAGAGAGGGGGGAAAGAGGTAGAGAGAGAGGGAGAGAGAGAGAGAGTTTCCATAAAAAAGATTGGGACAAATGTCATAATAGTAGAGAATGTATCTACTTCTGATGGCAAAATGGAGAACACAAACTGTCAACAATAGTATTATTTAGCATTCTCAGTTGAATTTCATAGTTATTGAAATGGTGCTAATGGTGCACATTGATATTCCATTCAGCAAACAGAGCTTGCTTTGATTAACAATCCCAAGTTAGGACGTTACTCTTACCAATTTAACGAGGTCATTGCCCTCCTCCAGGACCTTCAAATAGAACACAGGGCAACTTAACTTTCTCTACATCACAGTCTCCCTGTTGTTTCTGATCAATACTATCTTGAATGCCTACGGCAGAAACTGGCAGTAACATGTGTACATGAGGTCACACACACTGTACTCAAAGTGTCAAGTCTTTTCCCCCGGGGAAGTAGCCGTTGGTTAGCCTCAGACTTTTGGCCCTGAGGCTCCGGAAGAGGCTTCGTCTTTTGGACGTCATCGGTTCAAACAGACAGAACTTCTACTCACTTCTCCCTCAAGGTTTTCTTCCCATGAGCGACCAGCCAGTCACTCTTTCTCTCCTTTTCTCTCTCTCCCTCCCTCTATCTCTCTCTCTCTCTCTCTCTCTCTCTCTCTCTCTCTCTCCCTCTGTGTGTGTGTGTGTGTGTGTGTGTGTGTGTGTGTGTGTGTGTGTGTGTGTGCGTGTGTGTGTGTGTGTGTGTGATGGGGGGGACCTTTTTCCAGATGGAGGTCTTTGAAAGAGGTGGTGACCACTGACCAGGGTGGGAAGGATCACCGATGATATTTCCTGCTCTCTTATTAATTTTTAGGGACAAATATTTGTGATAGTAACACATTAGCCTATAGTTACACATTAGTCTAACTCCAAAATGTATGAGTCATAATTGGTGAGGTCCACAGAAGAATTCTCACAGGCCAAATCAACAATTTCCACTACTACAATCAATGGGGCATCAATCCAAAGGTTACATCAACTCTGCATGTAAAGACTAGTATTTTGGCATTTACTTACTTATCTCAGACTCCAATACCTCTATGGTCTCACCAGGAGTCTGTCTCCAGGATGTGCTTGGACTTGTAAGCTGCTCAGCCACAATACACGTAAGACAGGACAAGAGGACAGAAGAGTTTTGTATTCGTACATTCCTTGTAATGTATACCAATTAACATAAATTGGCCAAAGGCTTTCCCAGGAACAGATTATAAGGCAGTGATGGAGAACAGACACTTACCACACTCATATTGTACCCCAAGTATTGTCACTGCAGAACACATGATTGACACAGACAAGATTTAACCTTCAAATGTAGTGCCACTACACGACTACTACACACACTGGATGAACAAATTGAATGTTCCCCCCACAACTGAAGCCCTCCTAACTCAGCTAGCTAGCTGACCCCACAGCTGCGTACTGACAGCACAAGAACTAGTTAGCTTATAGCTAAGCACATACATACATACATACATACCTATTAACCTTTTTACAGGTAGACTACATTCAGGTTAATATTTTTTTTCTTTTTTTTCTTATTCTTCTTCTGTTGGATTTAATGGCATCTTGCATTCTTAAAGTTGCACTACTGCCATCTTCTGGATTTAGCTAACTCCTACATTGTCCTACATCCAATTGTCCTACATCCAAACTCCGGTTTGTCAAATTTTCCATATCAGTCCTGTTCTCTTGATAAAGCTGACCTGACCCTTCTTGCCCTGTCCACCTCCACCACCACACTCCAATACGCCCTCCAAACCTTCTCTTGTCAGTCCCTATCTTTTCAGTCCCTCCATCATTTCCTTTCTTTCTGATGTATATTTCCTGCAGTTAACAAGTGCATGTTCAACTGTTTCTTTTACCTGACAATAAGTCATAGTCCAGATGGATGCTATCCTATAATGTAGAGTTCCGTTCAAGTTACTATGCCCTATTCTTAGTCTTGTCATTACTACCTCCTCTTTTATATTTCCTCTTTTATACTTGCCTGGTGCTTAGGACTGAGTGCCTGTGACTTCAATTTAGAGGTCAGTTTCTCTCTCATAGGGCTTTCACACCGGCAAAGAACCGCGCCGGTTCGCGCCAGTGTATGAACTCGGGTTCGTTCGCCAGACAGCGCCAACGTTCGGAGGTTCCCAAACGCGAACGCGAACCGGCGCGGTTCTTTGCCGGTGTGAAAGCCCTATCAGTGCCTCTGCTCCAATGACAAGTACCTCTGTTTTGCCCTGGTTGAGCTGAAGGAAGTTCTGAGCCATCCAAGCATTAATGTCTATAATACAGTCTTGGAGGGATATCAAGTTAATGAATAGTAACACAAAAAATATCATTCATCCAGTGTGTGTAGTAGTGGCACTACATTTTGGCACTTTTTGTAGTGGCACTACATTTGAAGGTTAAATCTTGTCTGTGTCAATCATGTTTTGCAGTGACAATACTTGGGGTACAATATGAGTGGTAAGTGTATGTTCTCCATCACTGCCTTATAATCTGTTCCTGGGAAAGCCAATTTATGTTAATTGGTATACATACAAGGAATGTACAAATACAAAAGTATTCTGTCCTCTTGTCCTGTCTTACTGTGTATTGTGGCTGAGCACTGTCTTACGTGTATTGTCCAGGCACATCCTGGAGACAGACTCCTGATGAGACCCTGTGCGAATCACAAACCCCACTGAAGAACAGATTTTCTTAATCAAGACCCATCATATTCAAACCTGTTAACAAAATGTAAAAAAGGAACAGCCAAACTGAATTGCATAGTTTTTATTTAATTTCATATTTAAGTTAAGTTATTTAAGTTCATATTGAAACTGCATGTAAGAAAGGTTTGTTGTATCAAATAAAATACCTCAATTTGAATTATCTTTGAACAGTTGTATCTCCAACTGCCAATAATTACATTGAGCTCTAGCAGTCTGTACAGAGGTTTCTAGCTCCAACTCATGAATGTAGAATGGGGAGGAAACAATACAGATACAGTGTAAATCAAACACATAAATAGTGTTGTAAATCATGTACAAAAAAGTATTTGGTAGTAGCAGCATGACAGGTCAAAGTAGAGAATACATATTAAAGTGTTAAGAAAAAAAACATGCAACACTGCTTACTTGCAAAAATCACTGCGTTGTATTAACGATTACTGACGTTTTGATCAAGAGCCTCTTCGGTGGAGTTTTTCTTTACTGTTATTTTTTTTCTTCACTCAATTACAGTCGATCAATCTCTCACAGTCAAGGGTCGCTGGGTTGAATGAGCAGCACACTATCAGGGCAGGCTGGTGTTCTGATGGTACTACGGTAGCTCTTTAGTCCATCTGTCAGGCATTAGTAGTGGAGATCAGAGAGGACTTTCAACTCTGTCATGAGAAGCAGAATGAGGAGTGTGGTTGTCACAGCGTGAAGCTCAGCATCAGTATTGTCCCCCTCCTCACGTTTCGGAGGGCAGGACAAGGCCGAAGTGGAGAACCAGGAGACCATCCTGATGAAACAAAATCAGATGTAGGGTACAAAGGCAAGCCATAGAGCTCCAAAATGTGCCGTCAAGATGTAGTTTGAACTTAGTTCCGGTTCAAGCAGAAAATCCCCTTTAATTTTGGACATTTTGGGGATTTCAAACAGCTAATGTAAGCAGGGCTGGACTGGCCATCTGGCATACCGGGCATTTGCCCGGTGGGCCGCGGTAGTTTTGGGCCGAACCGACCGGCAAAAAAAAAAAAAAAAAAAGTGTTTTTATTTTTATTTATTTTATTTTTTTACCAGCCGGCCCGGCCGAAAGCTACCATCGAACGGCCCATAAATCGAAAGCTACCATTGAACGGCCCATAAATCTGGGACAGCGGCCCATTGGTCCATTTTCTATACAGACACTGGGCTGGCCCAATCAACAGAGAGAAGGGGGGGGGGGGTCAGGGGTCACGCACGCCCGCAGCACCAGACCTCCGTCTCAGTTTCGCGGTAGTTTTGGGCCGAGCCCGCCGGCAAAATAAATTTAGTTAGCCTGGATAGTTACTAGATAGATACTGAGAGAGATGGAGCGCAAAAGCACACTAAAACGGAAGGGAGGCTGGGAAAAACTTAGGGAGAAAAACAAGAAGAAACTCGAGGCAGATGCTGCCAAATGTGTAAATATTAGGAACATGTTTGCTGCACCCTCAAGTTTACCACAGCAGCAACAGCAACAGGTTGAAGAGGAGGCTGGCAGGGAGGAGCGGGAGCAGGGTACAGATACAGAGGATAGAGAGGATACAGAAGAAGCGGGGCCGAGTCAGCCTGTAACCGTTGACCCGGTAAGGAAAATATTAAAAAAGCCACAATATAAAGCCGGTAACTTCTTTCAAAGACTCACTTGACATTAAATAACAGTTCAATTTATGTAACCGATGAGTCACAAACATTATTTTTGCAAGTCTCAGAAGTCAGCATTACGTACTACTGTGGAAATAATGCCAAAGACAAGTCAATATAAGTTACACAACATTCACTGACAGGTATAGGAGAGCCTTTTATGTAGACAAAACAAAGTTTTTTTTTTTTGTTGCACACAATTGATCAGCTATTGTTGATATTTTCGGTTTACAAATGCTAGCCAGCCAGCTAATGAAGCTAATCGACATCATGCGTTTGTTTACTGACTAGTAGCTTATGGTTTGGTTATGCTGTGGCTCGATATGAGCATGCTTCTATGTGTGGCTTTATGAGCGTGCTGTGGCTCCAATAGAGCGTGCCTTTTTTGTACACTGTTTGTAATGGTAATTAGGGAAACCAGCTCTAACTTATTGAACTATGCCGTCCTCCGAATCAATGTCCGCCTGATCATCGCCCATAATAATAAAGTGGCTTTGTTGTTACAAGTGTGTAGACTAGTGTGTAGATGTCCTAGTGTGTAGATGTCCTAGTGTGTAGATGTCCTAGTGTGTTGATGTCCTAGTGTGTAGATGTCCTAGTGTGTAGATGTCCTAGTGTGTTGATGTCCTAGTGTGTAGACTAGTGTGTAGATGTCCTAGTGTGTAGACTAGTGTGTAGATGTCCTAGTGTGTAGACTAGTGTGTAGATGTCCTAGTGTGTAGATGTCCTAGTGTGTTGATGTCCTAGTGTGTAGACTAGTGTGTCGTTGATGTGAGAGCTATTGTTGATATTTTGTGGCTTTCCTGGTCTATGACAACATAGTTAGAAGAGACACCCTAAGTAGATCAGAGTGTTGCAGTTGACATGTTGACAGTCAGACTGTCTGTAGTACTCTGTATATATGTATGTATGTATGTATGTATGTATGTATGTATGTATGTATGTATGTATGTATGTATGTATGTATATGGAGATAGCTGTTAGGGGTGTAACGGATCGCCCCCCACGGTTTGGCACGCATGTGTACCGCGGATCAATTGCAAAATGTAACCAAGTAATAATATTACTTAATATCCCTTGTAAATCACAATGTAGAGTTGCCATGAAAAGATAGACGCGACATTTGCGTGCTTTGTTTTACTCTAAAGCGCAATGATAGGTTGATAAAGGAGAAAAAAAATCTAGAACAACAAGGCTGCGTTCGTAAATTCGCTCTGGAATCTGATCACTGAGTACACTGGTCTACTTGCACTGGTACCATTGCTTACTGTATGTAGTCATCTTTGCAGTGGTTTGGGGGAATACTACAGTTTGTCATATGACTGTACAGCACAGTATATAAGACGAGTATATAAGGCAAGTATTTTTGTGCTGGTGGGTGTGGTCCGACCGATTGGGGTGGGCCTGTCTGGGCCAAAAATGCCAGGGCCTAATTTTTGTCCCAGTCCAGCCCTGAATGTAAGCATTGTATAACATGCTTACAGTTTGTTGTTCGATTAAGTCGTATAACTAGTCTTCCAGTTGGCTATCAATAGTCTAAGTTAGTGATTTTATTGATATGTTATTGATTTTCAAGTTTTGACAGAGACAGAACAATTGAGAAACACTTACCAGAACCAAATGCTAGTTAAACAAAAAAAGAACATACAAGAAATGTACGCTGGAAAGAATGGACCCACCTGTAGTGCGACCTCTCCCATGGAGCTCTTCACCTCTCTCAAGGACTGGTAATGATCAAGGAGGTGATCTCCACATACAACATCCACCTGCACCACAAGATGGCATATTATCACAAACCAAGATACTATATGGCATCACACTGAATGACCACAGGTGGTTGGTTGTATACTTCCCAAGGAGGCCTACAGTCAGTTTAGCAAGAAGGTGATCTGTAGCATAATATATATATATATATATAAAATAACAATAAAAAAACAAAATACCTACAAACCCATTTGAATCTGACAGATGTTGGTATTGGTATTTTAGGTTATTCAGGAAATAGAACCACGAGACCAAAGAACCTGGTCTAGCACCCTGACCGAACTCAAGACGTCTCAACAGTAGGCCTATAGTTTCTATTCTTGACGCAAACCTTCCAGCCTAATCTCCTCTTACGCTGCGTGCACACCGCGGACCGTGACCCACCGTTCTGGCGCAACCTGGTGGGATGGACTTGACGTACTTCAACGTGCGATGCAGACGCAAAGCTCTACTCGTGTTGCTAGCGAAGTTTCCCACAGAAGTGGGGAAAAAAACGTCAGCTTAGATATATAAACGGGTTATTTTGATAAACTGGACACATTTTGTGAATATATATGGTTACTTTCTCGCCTGAAAACATATAAAAACTTCATAAAATGACATATTAACACTTGTAGAGCCAAATTACAGATTTTAGCTAATGGCGGCCAAAATTGAGGATTCAAAATCTGAGGCGAGAGCTGAGGCAAGAAACTACTTCCGGTTTACTTCCGGTTGTTTTAACGGATCCAACGCAACGCAAAAGCTGAATTTTTTTGACTGATTAGCGCACCCTGACGGTCAAGAAACGCAATGCAGAGCAAGGCAACTGATCAACGCAACTGCCCCATTGAGATGAATGACTTCCGGTGCAACGCAATGACCTGGTGTGCACGCAGCTTTACTCAGACTACTGCTTCCTTTGTATTCCAGCTCTCCCTGTCCGTGTTCCCTCCGACAGGGTGGGGAATGGAGTGCCAAGAAATCAGGCTAAGCCCCTAATCCCTATACAAGTGTGCTAAAGCTAAACATGCTCCCTGGCTCTGTTCCCTGGTCGGGGACCTCTAAGAACGTTACACCAGGCCATACAATTAACTTTTTCGTCTACCAGCCAAGGTATCTGGTGGATGGGAAAATATTTTTTAGATGTGTTAAATCATAATTTTTTGTCCAGGTTAGGTTACACCATGCACTCAATCTCAGAGTAGGCACAGGAAAGCTTTATCTTCAGGTGTGGTTTAAGGCAGCTTTTATCTTCCTCTCACCTAGTTACTCACTAGTGAACATTACTAGGAACTAAGAAAATGGGTTCCAATGCACACACGCATAGACACACGCCATGTCTCTCAGAAAGGGGTTCAACCCTCCTGAAATGTGAAATGCACACACACACACCCACCCACCGCAACCTTAGCTGCACCCCCACACACACACTTCACACTAAAGTGCACCCACACACCTGGCAGGTGGCGTTGAGCTCCATCTTCCTCCTGATGAAAAGCTCAACATGGCGGATGGTGGCCTCCCCTGACACCTGCACGTACCGCCTCTCCAATGGCTGGCAAGGGACAGTGGTGTTAGGGCTAGCAATGCCATACTCCTTACTATATACAGTAAATATGACTATTCTACAATTCCATTAGGCACTAGCTACATGAACATTGCTGCCTTTGTTTTACAGTGATTGCTAGACCAGCAGCTGAAGAGCATTATCATTGTTAACGTTTAACTTTGTCTACAGGTGTCATACAACAACCGTTATTGGGATAAGAGTGAGCAGTACTTACTATATAACTGTCAATGCCTTCTTCGGCTCTGGGAACAGAACACATCACATATTTACATACAACCTTCAAATGCAAAAGGGTTTTTAAGTTTTAGATCTAATTTTCCACTTACTTGGAGTGTTGTAGGCTCTTACAGACACTGTTTCCATTCTTGAGCTTTCTCGGGCCTAGCATTTAGCCATACCAGTGTACATGAAAGGGTACCGCCTGCATGGTACACATATGCCTATTTATAAACATCTCCACGAGAAATTCTACAGCCATCTCTTATCTTTGTGGGCTATAGACACATGTCGATATGAACACAATTTGTTATTTCCACTATTACAAGCATAAAGGTAAAATGTTAAAACTGAGAATAATTTTAAAACTAATCTTTCATTACATCCGCATACCAGAGCGTTGTCGCTCACATAAAAACTGGCCTAAATGTTTGCTCACTTGAGTGTTTGGATGAGAGAAATGTGTCTGGATGAGCCGACAAAACTCCCAAGTATAAAAATGAGGTATAACACCGATCTCACCATAGCACCTCAACTGGTGGAGACAAGAATGATCAGTGCGAAACATTTCAACAAACACATTTCATGGAAACACAACCAGTCAATCACATCTGACTGCAAAATGGTAATGCTGATGTTGAGAGCCTAGTGAGAGCCTCGCCTACCCCACAAACTCCAGCAGCAGAGAAACGTCCAGCTCAGGGGGGATGGTGAAGACTGACTGAGGCAGCAGCTGCTTCTGTCTCTTCAGCACTGGGACAGCAGAGGATCGCATCACTGCAATCACAGAGAGGGAGAGAGAAGGGGGGGAACATAACGATAGTATTAAGACAATGTTATGACAGACAGCACAGAGACAGGAGGACTAACCGTAACAGAGTCGAACGAGTAGCAACTAATATGTCGGTCTTCAACCAAATCATACCATTACAGACAATGCTTTCTTAAAAGATTGAATAACAAACAAAAACAGCAACAACAGGGATGTAGTAAATGACCGTTCCTGACCATACCTGATTTAGGCACCTCCAGTCCTCTCTGTTTGTAAAAGTCACATATCTGTGCTCTCTCCACTGCAAAGCAAATAAATGAATATTATATGAATCATGAAACAGTGAGGCCAGAAATACAATGTCTAATTCCATGGAAAAGTAAATAGAGGGCTTTTGGAGGCTTACTTTCCTCCAGTTGTGGCACCATCTTGTAGACGATATCTTGTAATTGCCTATCAGGTCTGTGGAGATGCAAAGGTCACACTGTACACATAAGCATCTACATTGTGTTGTGGTAACCAGGAGCAAAATCATTTGTGTGTCCTAATTTTTTCACAACTGTATGTCAAGGGTCAGAATCGAACCAGGAACGTTGCGATTATGTGGTATGCACATTAGTGTGCTACGCCCTTTAAACCCTGTTTTATACATTTTGACAATCTTCATCGTGGTGAGACAAGAATCTGTGTTCTTGTTGATATGTATGTGCAGTTACTGATGGCTTGATGTGAGACATACCTTATATTGTACAGTGGTTGTGTCTGGTGGACCACAATGTTGCAATTCGGACACCTGTTGCTATAGTAAAAGTGCTTCACAATGCAGCTTTTGCAAACTGGGGGAAGAGAGAAAATAACATGGCAATTGTTGTGACAATTACATTCCAAAATGTAAACTCAATATTGGGATTGAACAAAGCTGTTTGTCATTGTGTAACTCACAGGTGTGCAGGCACTCTATAATTGTGGTGGCATCAATGAGGAACCCGCAGCAGAGAGCACAGCGGATGTACGGGTAGAACTGATTAAGAGGGAGTATACTCTGTGGAAAGAGGACAACATCATTAAACAATGCAGTCACTGTCAGTTAGGTAGTATCCACATTACAAATACAGTGGTGCCATAAGTGTTTGGACAGCTAGCCTGAAATAAAAATGTTGGCTTCATTATTTGATCTCAAATCCAAATTTGAGTAACTATGTTAGAGCATAGTAAATTAATGAAGCAATTCACAACACATGCATACCCCTATGCATGTATGTATGTATGTATGTATGTATGTATGTATGTATGTATGTATGTATGTATGTATGTATGTAAGGCCTAGTTCTTACCACTTGCAGATTTGACATTGCATGTGCATCCTATGTTACTGAGAAAATGGGATGCAGGCAGTGTCTTTCCTCAAATAATAATCATTTTTGAATAATTCTGAAAGAAAGACTGCTGTAATTGTAAATGTTGTTTTAGTGCAGATGAATATAGCCTATTGCAGCTTACCAGCACCTTTGAGAAGAAAAAAAAAACACCCTAACCATAACCCTATAATAGAATACTAGTAATATTATAACCCTACCCTATAACCCTATAATTAATAGTAATATGCATCCACAATAGCCACATGTGTAAGTAGTAATCTATTGAAAGTGATGAGTTAACTTAACTTGAGTGAGTGTACATTACTTAAGTGATGTTAAACTGCCCCTCAGTTTAACATCAGCTTTTCCCCCCATTTCTATTTACCTGTCTGGGAATCACAGACTGGAGATAAAGTGACTTTTTAAAAAAAACATTTGGGGAAATGTATAGGCTATCTATACTCAATTCTCAGTTCTATAATAAAAGATCAAATAATATTAACAACATGTTATCACACACATTTTCACTGGTTACTCCGTTTGACACTGAACATGATCCCCAATATTATTATATATATATTCATCTTTCTGCTGGATCAGAGATCAGGAAGGTTCTATCTCCGTTTAGAATGATAAGGTTCTATCTCCGTTTAGAATGATAAGGTTCTATCTCCGTTTAGAATGATAAGGTTCTATCTCCGTTTAGAATGAGAAGGTTCTATCTCCGTTTAGGGTGATAAGGTTCTATCTCCGTTTAGAATGATAAGGTTCTATCTCCGTTTAGAATGATAAGGTTCTATCTCCGTTTAGAATGATAAGGTTCTATCTCCGTTTAGAATGATAATGTTCTATCTCCGTTTAGAATGATAATGTTCTATCTCCGTTTAGAATGAGAAGGTTCTATCTCCGTTTAGAATGAGAAGGTTCTATCTCCGTTTAGAATGATAAGGTTCTATCTCCGTTTAGAATGATAAGGTTCTATCTCCGTTTAGAATGATAAGGTTCTATCTCCGTTTAGAATGATAAGGTTCTATCTCCGTTTAGAATGATAAGGTTCTATCTCCGTTTAGAATGAGAAGGTTCTATCTCCGTTTAGAATGAGAAGGTTCTATCTCCGTTTAGGGCAGTTCAGAGATATTGAGCGTCAAAGTTTTTACATTCCTTTATGTTTTGTGAGATGGAACCTTTGTATTTTATGAATTACTAACTCAAAAATGTCAACATTAAAAAATAAAAATAAAAATAAAAAACACACAGGCATTAATGAACACCTAATGGATCAGATTATGTAAAAAAACTCAATTTTGACAAAATTTGAAAAAAATTATAATTCTAACGTCACGATATGTCATATCATGACGTCTCACGCACGTAAAGTGCCCACTTATGAATGTCACCACTGAATAAAGGGGTATAAATAAGCATTGAATCACATCATCATCGTCCATATTCATGAAAACAAACTGGTTTGTACCTCCTCCTCAGAGTCAGTATCAGCGTTGTTTGATGAGCCATCCTGGTCGTCCGAGGCACCGTGATCGCCGCTCCGCTCACTGCTGCGGCGGCTGGTGTCGCCGGTCGGTGTTGTTGCCTCTCCTAACTGGGCTCCAGAACTGAGAGAACTGTCGAGTTCCGTAGTGTTTTCCTCCATGATAATATTGGGTTCGTCAAACCAAGAACACTTAAAGTATCGAAAGGATCATTTAAAAGCCGCCCTCTGTGACAGGAGCAGAGCGATTATCAGTCCTTAGCCACCTAGCTAGCCAGACACTAGCTAGTTCAAGAAGCACAGAAGTCCCACTTTATTGAAGTACAAAACCCTATGCTATATCTTAAACTGTAGTCTAAAACACCGACCTTAAACCGAAAACGAGCTACCCTACTCAGCCTGAAACAGACTTTTGTTGAAAAGTGTTAACCGACCGGTCGTTACTTTTTCTTCGTTGCAAATGTTCCCTCGAGTTTCACTATCTGTGTTCTCCGAGTGGAACTTCCGGTCAATGTAAATGAGGGTTTCTGGCGCTAAACTTTATTAAACATGGTAAATAGGGTATCTAAACAAAGGCGTAATGTAGAGCCATATACAGTCTGGGGCCATTATCCTGTGAAAAAGAAATAATTTATTTTTCAGCAATTGGAATTTTTTGGGGGGAAATGTCTCCTTTACACACAGATGTGACAGAAAAATCGCATAAAAGAAATGGCACAGTTGCTGTTTTGTAATCCCTAGTTTCCATATTGTACATGAAAACAAGCCAACAGGACAACAACATATTACTGTTCTCTAATATCTATCTATCTGATTAAAATGTTATGCAACCTGACTCCTTATATGATATTACTATTAAGAAATATGACAAGAAATAATGTCACTGTATTCTAATCCCATAGGAATTATTTTTGTCCGATGGAGAGATGCTGTATAAATTAAATTGGAGTAAATCTTCTTAATGATAAGTATAAGTAAGTATAGAGTATAAAACCTTTCAATTTGGATAGACATTGGATATATTTTGGGAGTCACTGTAGTTAAAATATGTGTGTGTGTGTGTGTGTGTGTGTGTGTGTGTGTGTGTGTGTGTGTGTGTGTGTGTGTGTGTGTGTGTGTGTGTGTGTGTGTGTGTGTGTGTGTGTGTGTGTTCTGCTGTGCTGGAACATGTAGAGTGGGAAATCCCCAAATCTAGGCAGCACAGCCCCCTTCTCATTCCTGAAGTAGTCATGACACACACATTTGGCCTGTAGTCCATTGTCCCTACATTTGAATACACCTGTTTGTGTATAACAGAGCTTGTATCCACTGACTATGAACGATAACATCATACAAATGAATTAGTATTATAAGGACATTCAGTAACATTGTATCATATTGGCACGGTACACATACACATTTATGCACTTGATCAAGAATCCTCACAGATAAAAGCACAAAAAAAATCTACAACTTTAACATTGTGATCCTCTTTCATGATAGCATTCCGGCTCCTGATATGTATTCATGAATTGTGAGCAGTTCTTACATACAAGCCCCAAATCCTAATTCATTGCAGCAGTAAAAGGGTTAATTGAACCATAGATTTTCTTGTGTGAAATGCTTTAAAATAAATAACATCAGAATCTTCAGCATCACTGAAGCACTACGCTTTATTGAAAGCCAGTTATAAGTTATTATAATACAAAAAAACTCAAATAACTTCAACTATGCTATATTTCATTCATGTGTTATTTTGAAAAGGGCCTCTGCACCTGTTACCATAGCGTCAAGGTACTGTATGAGTCGGGCTGCCGTGGGTGTGGGATGAAAGTGTATCCTCTACTCCGGGCTACCAATCAGGGCACACTATCTTACTTGGCAACATAAGGTGGAAGCTGTGGTGGTCATTCTCTCCCATTGGCTGGTTTTTGTCCTCTTGAACCTCCCAAATTTCGTTGTTTGGTACCTGTACTATATCAATGACAAATAAAGACCATTCCATTCCATTATGATTCTATGAATTCCTCATTATAGTCTCCTCTGCCACACCTTCGGTATAGGGAACGGAGGTACTGTGTGGTGGGGTTGGGAGGGTTGAACACCTTCAAGGCTGGAGTAGGGTGATTGGTTCTGGAGCTGGACAGATCTTTGACAACTCCAGGGGTGTGGAAAGGTAGCGACAGGGTGACTGACTCACTCCGCTTGGACCAGGAAGTGAGCTGTAAGGGATCGGGGTGGCTAGGTGAGGCTCCCACTGGGTGTGGACTTGGGGGGGCGAGGTGAAATGGGGTGCTTGGTCCCTCTTTCCCCTCACACCTCCAGGGGACTCTGGGGCCCCTCTGAGGCCTGTGGAGGGTCTGGCTGTAGGCGGCAGATAGGCTTGTTGCACATGGGGCAGACGCTGCGGATCTCCAGCCATTTTAGCAGACACCTGAGGAGGAGAGGAAGGAAGAATAGAGGATCAGATCATGCCTTCTTCTCAGATAGAGAGAGAGACCCTTTTTGACTTAATAGCTCTTTATTTATCAGTTTAATCAACAAAGTGTCATGTACCTTGCATGTTATTAGTGTCCATCCCCAAATAAACATAATGTTCATCATCAGCATTCCATAGCACATTATTACAGCCCCAAAATGTCCTTGACACCTGCTAAGTTTCAACAGAAACCCCTGAAACCCTAGCCACAACGAAGGACTTGAAAAGTGCTATGGTATCCAGGTCCATGCTGTTATCTTATGTGCTTCATGGCCAACTTGGCCTGGCAACAAACTAAATTAACAAGAGAACAGAATACCCTTCTCTGGGTATACTTTACACCCAAAATAAACAGTAGAAAACCCACTAAGCCGAGGGAACTGGGTGGCTTATCCCTACCCAACCTGCCACTGTATTATTGGTCAGCACAACTTAAAACTATGACAAAATGGTTTATGAATAGAAAGGATTCTTTGTGGATTGGTCTTGAGTCTCTAGCATGCTATCCCAGAAGGCTTATGTCCCTCCCTTTTATCAACAATATAAATCAGAATTCCCTTAGCAATAACATAATCGTTTACAACACATTACTGGTCTGAAAGGATGTGAAGAAATATTTGAATATTCCTTCCGTTATCTCTGCCTGGTCTCCCCTGGCTCTAAATCCTGACTTTCCGGCACAGATTAGAATTATAGGTCTGAAGGAGTGGACTTTGAACGGTCTATTGGATCTGGCAGGCGTGTTGGTCTCTGACTCTTAAAATCATTTGAGCAGATTAGAACTGATTTTAACATTCCCCACAAATATTATTTTTTTAATATCTCCAAATCCGTCATTATATAGAGTCTCTTTTAAGAAGAAATGAGATCCGCTTAAACCTATCAGATTTGGAAAATACTATGGTTTCGGCCAAATCTCTCAAAGGAATGATCTCAGAGATGTATGCTCTGTTACTGTATAATGATTCCTCATCCTATGATTCCTTGAAGCCGTTGTGGGAGCGTGATCTGGGGGTAACATTTAGTCCCGCAGATTGGAGCAGGATCTGTGATGGGAATTTCCCAAAATGCACTTCAATTTCTATACATGAACAATTGTTTGGCCCCCCACCAGCATCAAAGTTGCCCATCTCTGGCCTATAGGTCATATTCACCATGAGCTTCAGGCCAAAGAACAGGAGACTCTCTGTTAAAACAGGCTCATAATTCAAATGTCTGAAGTCACTCTGTTGGTGCCTCTCACTTCCAGAGCACACAGGAATGTGAGTGTTTGTCTCCGTCATCCCACTTGAAGTCCCCGACACATGGCTTGTATTGAGACCACTGTACTTGTATCTGATATTTGACATTTGTATTTCAATACTTTTTAAAATTCTGAATATGCCCTCAGATGGGTTAGTGGCCCTCCACTTCAACTGTTCAATTGAACACCCTCAAAGCCAAGTCGGCGGAGGGGACTTACTTCTTATGAAAAGCGTGTGAGCAGGGGCACAATCCAAGTTCGTCTCTGCTCTTGAACTCCTCTAAGCACACGGCACAGGTCTGCTGTAAGATGGGAAAGAAACCATGTTAACCCTCTCACTCACTAGGTACTCACTACCCTAACCCACTCAGTCGCCAAACTATAGCAATAACCCCCAAAAATTCACTCACAACCATCTTACACACTCATAGGAGGTGATACTGTATGGTACCCTTACTTCTCCAACGGTCAAAACTGGGGTTGAAAAGAATTTGAGACTGCTCATAGTATAACAAGGATCTGGATAAGCTGAAGGCGATCCAGCATCCCTGCTTGAACAAAAAGTTCTTGTTAGCGAAGTGTATGGTCGAAGCAAAGCAATCAACTTACTCCAAGAAGGTTTAGTTTCTTCCCAGCTCCTTTTAAAACAACCTGAAGACAGATGCATTCATTTTTAGAGTCAAATGTTTTCTTCCGCATACAATTTCTTTCACAGTATGCAGGAAACAATTACACTGTACCAGACGGAAACAACTGACAACAAATAGATATCTAACTAGATCAAATACATATTTTATCATTTGTGATATATTGAGATTCATTAACTGTTTGTGTGTGAAAATTATTGCAAATCCTTTATTGACGCACTGTCAAATTACCTCATTGTATCCATACTGCTCCCTTGTGCCTTGTCGCCTTATCCTGTAAAAAGCATGAAGAAAGATTGTGACCCTGTGTAGCACACATGAAACGATAGTACACTAGTGTTTAAAACGGACAAAATATCATTAGATCAGGGCCCATGCATTGGCACTTGGTGGGTCTCATTATCTACCCATCATTCAGATATGTCGTGTCAACTTTGAGACCCATTTTAGCAGGAAAGTCAGAGCTCATGTGTCAACGATTGGCCACATTACAGCTTAAAAGGACCCAAAGGAGAGCACATTTCAGTGGGTCTTTATGGGTCTACACCTGAAAATGGTAATACATTTAAGTTTGGTGTAAATGTTTAGCTCTCTGTCATAAGGTAGGTGAAATACTGAGCGGGTGAAGGCTGAGGCGGAGGGTCGGACGACCAACAATATTATTGTACCATAGCCAGTGGCGTCACACTGTTTAACCATGGTGGAGTGTTAAATGGTAAATGGACTGCACTTATATAGTGCCTTTATCGAAAGCCCTTTACAACGGCCTCTCATTCAATTAAACTTTATTCGCCATGTGCAGTGCACTAGGAACATGATTTGGTATTCTACCATACTAAACAAGCTACAGTACATACAACAACAAGACGACAACACGACAATACTCAAGACAAAATATACAGTACCAATATGAGTGGATATTATGCATCCCGTGTGTAGGGAATTCTCATGGTGGCACCGATCACAAATAAAACACTGAAACAAGCAAAACAAACAAACATAGTCCTGCAAACAATGTCCAGCACGAGATCACCCTTGCATCTCCATGTCATAAATTAGCAGTACTCAGCGCTTTTGTGCTTGACAGTGTTTTGGGATTTTATCCACTTTGATGTTCTTATGATGGTGAGGACTGTCAGCCCATCTTCATCGGGGTAGTCGCGACACCTCGAAGGTTGATGTGGCAGCACCGATGAGTTCCTCTGCTACTTCCAACGGAATGATTGAGAAACCAATGTTACATCAAATGTTTATCCATTTTTTATTTTTTAAAAATGTGTGAGTGTGAGGATCTCAAGGATTGAAGATACAATCATAAGTAGTTTATTCACCACACCAAGACTAGATGACCGTCTTCATCTGAGCTGTAGTTGTGTAGTCATTGTCGCTCCATTTCCATGTATAGAGCAGCCTTGGACACATAGGAACGCAAGGCCTTCAGCCTGGAATCTAACCAGATTCTAACCATAGTTGAAAGAGGGGCAAGGCATGTGGCAGGCTAACGTCCAGGCTCCTTGAGCAGGATAATAACTTGCACCATGCTCTCAACCAAGGTTGTTAAGAGTAAGACCTCCTAAAATGTAGGGCCTAAATGAAGAGGGGGCTGCATTGCAACTCAAACGGGCACGTACAAGACCGGGAAGAGAAACCCAAACTATACACACATGTTGGGCGTCACCCTGCATGCTGCATCCAATATAATAGTGCAATAGTTAACAAGTGTACAGTAAACATGTTGTCCTCCACAAATGATGTACTTTAGTACCCCTCTATAAAATGGATGTTTATTCATCAACTTTTTACAATCACATTCTGTGACCAAAGAGAGAAATAATGTGGGCACCATTAGGCCTAATCCTATTGTACTAACTCTGTAACCTCCTGAGACATCTTCTGCCCCTCAGCACTACGTCTCCTAAAGACACCCGCTTTCCCCTCTACTGTGTCCCGAAGAACTTCTATTGCCCCCCTTGTACTGGTTCTCTGTTTCTCCAGTGTAAAAAAAAAAAATATAATTTAGAAGAAGGTGATAGGAGAAGGTTTTTCCTTCTATAAATGGCCCTGGGCCTGAGCTGGATTACTCTTCCTGCTACGAATGGTGGACTGTTGATTCACATGCTTAGTATTCAAATGTATTGATTGTAAGTCGCTTTGGAATAAGGCATCTGCTAAATGCCGTAAATGTAATGTAAATGTACTAACTCTGTATTGTACTAACTCTGTATTGACACAGAGACGCCTCTAAAGACGTCTGTACTTCAAACACACATTTCACTAATAGCTAAGATAATAGACAAAAATATTTGCACAGCCAAATTATTTGGTTACAAATGCTCCTGGCTGCACTCCTAGATCTCCACTTTGCAAACTATTATGACATGTTTACGGCAATTATGAATCGGTGTCACCTCGAAACTTATAAACAATCTCTATGCAAGAAGCATATTTCACAGTAGTTACAGCAAAATAGGGACAATCAGTGTAATTTCATAAAAGTCCCCTCTGTATGGAAAGACCCAGAAGTTTCATAAACATTGTCCCATGACATACGAACAGACAGACACCGAATCATAGTGCCCTTTTCATCAGTGGTGGACAACAAACAGAAATAAAAGAGCCAGAAGGTTAATTTGCATCCCATTGTCAAAACGTGTTCAACACTGTCCTGAAGGAACTACGTAGGCCTATACAGTCCTTGGCACTATGAGATGTTCAACGCCTATATTAGCCTGCACCAGTTAAGATGACAAGCAGTAGATCAAAACTGATTGCGCAAGCCAATTAGAATAATACCATAAAAGTCTTCTTGCCTTGGCCCCACAGTGTCTGGGGGAGTCTCTGCTAATCAGCATGACGACAGACAACCATCTGTACAACAAATATAAACACTGAGTGCCAATTGAAATCATTCTAGTTCCGAACAACAACTGAATAAACGGAATAATATACAGTTAGGTCCATATATTTGGACAGAGACAGATTTTTTTTAATGTTACAGTTATATAATGAATATGGTCTCAAAGTGCAGACTCTCAGCTTTAGGGTAAGGGTATTCACATCCAAATTGAAGGAAGGGTTTAGGAATTACAGCTTTAATATGTTTTCTTTAATATGTAGCTCCCTCTTTGTCAAGGGACCAAAAGTAATTGGACAATTGACTCAAAAGCTGTTTCATGGACCAGTGTGTGGGCTATTCCTTCATTATTTCTTTATCAATTAAGCAGGTACAACTTCTGAGTTGATTCCAAGTGTGGCATTTGCATTTGGAAGCTGTTGCTATATATACGCACAACATGCGGTCAATGGAGCTCTCAATGCAAGTGAAACAGGCCATCCTTAGGCTGCAAAAACAACCAAACAACAGTTTGGTACATTCTGAGAAAAAAATAACGCACTGGTGAGCTCGGCACCGCAAAAAGGTCTGGACGTCCGTGGAGGACAACAGTGGTGGATGATCACAGGACTCTACATGGTAAAGAATAACCCCTTCACAACATCCAGCCAAGTGAAAAACAGTCTCCAGGAGGTAGGCATATCATTATCCAAGTGTACCAGACAAGACTTCACACAAACAAATACAGAGGGTTCACCACAAGGTGCAAGCCATTCATAAGCCTAAAGAATAGAAAGGCCAGATCTAAGCTGTGCCATTTGACCTGTCTGAACGAACTCTGGATTCATATAACCAGACAGCGTCAGACGATCAGAGAGGACATTTCACTTCCAATAAGTAAACAAGGTCTAAATGTCAGATGCCAACAATGCCACAGTAAAATGAAAGTAGCTTACTGTACTGTATTCCCCATTGCAGCTAATCTAAAGGTTATCAACAAAAAAAAGGGGCCACAATTGCTGTATTACTTAAAAACATGTCCTTGATGACATGGATATCACTAAGCAATAAATCAAGCCAGTTCTACCAAGCCCATAAATCATTGATCCAGATTTATGAAAAACGCCTCATGTCAGGGAGTGTTTCAGCTTTGTTTTCCAACAAAATATTATGGGATTATGAACATACGTGAACATACACCAAGATAGCTGCATATGAGCTGGTACCATTTAAAAAAAATCATCCAAAAGTTTCATCCAATGGAAGGGAGGAGGGACCAAATCTGAAGGAGAGAACTGAATTCACTGGCCACCTGTGATCTCTGACCTCCGAGATAGGTGCATTCAAGTGATTTGAGATGGACGAAACTCGGACAACTTGGACGCTCACTGATAATGGCTAACATTGGCCAATTAAAACATCTCACCTATGAAAACACATTTCCACTTTCCATTAGCTAAACTTCTTCTGCCATGCTCGCGTTTACTTTCTTGTTGATATGACATCAGGGAACTACAAGTAAGAAACCCAGAACTTGATGATGATACCCAAATTATAATATATATGTTACGGTACATGTGGGAAAACTAGGGTTAGGGTTAGGTGCTAGGGTGCTACGGTTAGGGTTAGGGATAGGATTAGGGTTAGGGTTAGACATGCCAGCATGTACCAAGTCGACGTAGCACCTAACCCTAACCCTAGTTTTCCCACATGTACCGTCTTCCCACATGTACCGTAACATAAACATATACAGTATATATATATAATATCCAATAGATTTCCTTGCACTCAGAGGCCTGTAATTCCACGTTTCTGGCCATTCATGAATACAGAATAATTGTAAGTTAACGCTAGGGGTGGGCATCGACGATCGATAATTGATCGATAAGGATCTTGGTCGATCACAAAATAAAACATTTGGTCGATCACAAAAAAAACAAACAAAAAACAAATGTTTTATTTTGTGATCGACCAAGATCCTTATCGATCAATTATCGATCGTCGATGCCCACCCCTAGTTAACGCTATGAGCCTTACCTGAACAGGTAGCAGCAGAACATGAGGCTCAGCATGAAGATGAACAGGCCGATACCCAGGATGATGACGTAGACGTTGAGGGGCAGGTGGCGGATGTCTTCATCCGTCATCTTGCAGAAAGGATTTGATATCTGCAATCCCCGGGCCACACAGATATCCTGGAGTGGGACACAGAGAGCCCTTTAGAGACCCCCATACAAAAGACTAGAAGGCGCTAAAATCTGTTGCGTCTGTTGTCGCGTCACGGTTGGTCACGGATGCAGACATTTGAACATATGAAGTATGTGTGGTCCATTGACAGTGCACAGAGGATGCTTTACATCTAAGGCATTCATATGTTTTACATGTGGCATTTCAAGACAAATGGTATTTGGTGATGCAAAGGATATCTGACGTCAAGCAAATGAAATACTAATTGACGTTAGGAACGAGCCACATTAGCACACGTGCATGCTTCACTGTGGAGTGGGTGGGTCTCATGTTTAAATCTCTCTGACCAGCACTGGGCTTTGGATCAATCTCATACTCTGTATATGTGTGTGTGGGTGTGTTTGTGTGTGTGTGTGTGTGTGTGTGTGTGTGTGTGTGTGTGTGTGCATGCTTCTGAGGCTCGGTATGCATAATGCATACTGTCAGCCACTCTGCAGCCTCTTGTTTTTCACATATCAATGTAACACTGCTTCCATTGTTGAACTCCAAAGGGTTGCATGAACTTTTCACAAAGTACAGAATGACTACTTCAGTTGACAAGTGAGGTGTCACTATGTGTGATGCTCTGCATGAGTGTGTGTGTGTGTGTGTGTGTGTGTGTGTGTGTGTGTGTGTGTGTGTGTGAGTGTGTGAGTGTGTGAGTGTGTGAGTGTGCATGCAGTTATTACAGACCACAATGACAGTAACCACTTATACTGTGCATGCTTATATTCCCAGGTTCCAGCTGCCCCAGACCGCTATCTGCCTAGTTGGCTAATTGCACAAACAACTGATCCTCTTGACAACTGATCCTCTTATCAATCCTTTTGATGTTACATTTGTTTTTCAACCAGATATTTGTGTTAGGATGACCAAGTGTGTGTGGAGCTGAGGGGAAGCCTCAAGATCTGAGCTCTTCGAGTTTCCAAAACCACATTTCAGCAGCAACATTTGGGTAAAGAACAATTAGTGATGCTAGTTAGTTAATTAGTAAATCTTTGATAGTAGGCCACTCTGTGAACCTATGCTGTCTGGGATTGTTTAAGACCAAACAGTGTTGGAGGGGAAGGCACCCATTTAGATGATTAAACAGGGCCCTGAGTTTTTCCTTACCAGGAAAAAAGCTGGGCCCTTGTTACTGCTTATGGCTTACTACTAGGGCCCAGACACACACTTTTTTCCAGGACAGGTCTAGGGTTCGGGATATGCACAGCACAGGGTCATAACCTACATACTGTACAATGAACCATTGTAATGATACTACATTAATACTGTCTCAGACTGCACACTTTAGTACAGTCTCACCACTGCACCCATTCACTATTCCACCACTACACATAGTGTCACTGTCAACTCATTGTTACACCGCAAGACATAGCTGACACTCACCGGTACACCACTGGACAGGGTGCATGTACTCAGCCTCCAGACAGCCAGGGAGATGCAGGGAATCCAAAAAAACAGGGGGTGGCGACTTCTGCTGTGTCTGAGGTCAACTGATCTGTGGCCTTTGTTGGGGGCTGGGCTCAAACACTGATCGATGCTTGTCGTATCCGTTCGCTATCAACTAACCTTGTTGAGACCAGGCTCGATCACCTCACCACTACGACTCCTAAAGACACCCGCTTTCCCCTCTACTGTGTCCCTAAGAACTTCTATTGCCCCCCTTGTACGGTTTCATAGTTTCTCCAGTAAAAAAAAAAAAAAAAAAGTTTTAGTAGAAGGCGATAGGGAGAAGGTTTTTCCGTCTATCAGTGGCCCCGGGCCCGAGCTAGATTACTCTTCCTGCAACGAATGGTGGATTGCTGATTCACATGCTTGGTATTCAAATGTATTGATTGTAAGTCGCTTTGGAATAAGGCGTCTGCTAAATGCCAAAAATGTAAATGTCATAGTTGAAACATCCACACTCTCAGTTGAGATCACAGACGGTTCAGGCGGATGAGCACGATGACAATGTTGAAGCGGGAAAAGTGGGTCTGGAATTGGACCTCCGTCACTCGTCGTGTACAAAAGCAAATCCAGTAAGTATAAATAGGAAACAAACAGAATCTAATATCGCAACGGCCCCCTCTTCATACAAACAAATAAATAATAGGGCTACATCATAATCGACCCTTGTTTGTTTGTGTTGGGGATTAACTTCCAACCTCTGCTGGTTTCAGCCATGCCAATATCATTGACAAAAGTCTAAAAAGGAGTGAAAAACCAGTCCAGCGAACAACTGTGGTAATGAACCTGAGTTGCTGCTTTGCTTTGTCTCCCTTCAAAACATTGTCACAAGGCTGCCCCCCCCCCCCCCCCCCCCCCCTCTGAAGTCCTCTGTTTTCCTGGCTCTCTTTCTTTCTGTCTCTCTCTCGATCAGCCGCTTCTCTCCTTGGATTCTCAGTTTTGCATAGATTACCTCTCTCGCTGTGAAAACCTTCTTTGGCCAGTTATGGGGAAACAAAGAAAGGTAGGCGAACACTTCTCTGAGGTGTCCCCAGTGTTCATGGGAAAAGCAGCTCGTCCTCTCGTCTGCTACACTGCCATGGTGTGCTTTCCTCTTTCAGCCAGCCCTCATAGCCCTCGCCAGTCCATCTCCCTCCTAAAAAAAAAAGAGAAAAGAGAGAGTTAAAACAAGCCTGATCACTGATCAGGTTAACCCAGGCAGACGCCCTCCTCCTGTTTCCACACTCACTCTCTTCCACTCTGTCCAGCCTGCTGCTCCGAATGGTGCCGAGCACTTCTCCTACAGCTCAGTTTGTAAACAGATCCCTGCTCATGTGATTCTCTGTCTGCATCACAGCTCTGCTTTCACCAGCTCCCTCCTCCCTCCCTCACGTTCCTTCTCTCACCCCCCCCCCCTCCCCCTCACTTTCCTTCTCTCACCCCCCCCCCCCACTCACCCCCCACACACACACACACTCTTTCCAGCTATAAGCCATAGAGGTGAGAGCAGAGCAAGAGGCAAACAAACAGACAGGCAGGAGATGTGTCAGGCAAACAGGCAAACAGACAAACAGACAAACAGACAGAAAGACACAGACACAGACAGAGAGACATACGGACAGACAGAGAGATATACGGACAGAGACAGACAGACAGACATACATACAGATGGACATACAGACAGACAGACAGAAAGACAGACAGACAGACAGACAGACATACGGACAGACAGAGAGACATACGGACAGAGACAGACAGACATACAGATGGACATACGGACGGACAGACATACGGACAGAGAGACAGACATACGGACAGAGAGACAGATAGAGAGACATACGGACAGAGACAGACAGACATACAGACAGACATACGGACAGACAGAGAGACATACGGACAGAGACAGACAGACATACAGATGGACATACAGACAGACAGACAGACATACAGATGGACATACGGACGGACAGACAGGCAGACTGACAGACTGACAGACTGACAGACATATCCAGTGGGGTTGGTCAGATTATTAGACACAGGGCAGCGTGTCTGGAACACAGATAGGGCTTTCACACTCATTCACTCATTTCCAGTGAAGTAGCTGCCATCTTGTTGTGACATTTTTCATCCCGTCCCTTCTTCACCCAACGTTGATGACGCTGATGGTTCCGGTTACACTGGTATGAACGCGGGCTGGTTCTCCAGAACTCCAAGGTTCAGAGGTTCCAGAACAGGAACAGGAACAGTTCCTTGGCGGTGTGAAAGCCCTAAGAGTGAAAGGGAAGCAAGCAGACAAACAGACAGAAGGACGGACAGAATTAGATAACCACACAGACAGACAGGTTGACCAGATAGACTGTATGGTAGTGAGACAGCAACATGTGCTATCACAGATAGGACGTTGAGGAACAAGTGATGGAAATGTTGTCTTCACTTAGTGCCAATAAGGCAACTGGATTAGATGGCATTCCCACCAGGTTTAAAAAAAATAGTCCTGAGGTGACAGCCAGTCATATTACTCATATAGTAAATATACCAATCAAATATGGAATTTTCCCAAGAGAGCTAAAGCAGGCTAGAGTTGTCCCACTCCACACAAAGAACAGTATGGCAGAGGTGGGAAATTATAGGCCAGTGTCTATCTTGAGCATATCATCTAAGACAATTGAGAAAATGTCTTTTATCAACTTCATGACTACCTTAACCGTCATGATTTACAATATAACTACTATATATATAAGTATCACTAAGTATCAGTCAGGTTTTAGAACTTCATTTTCTACAGACAAATGCATTATACACTTATTTGACCAATGATCAAACTTGAGAGAGAAAAAGGATACAGGGATGGTCATGTTGGATCTACAGAAGGCTTTTGACACTGTGGACCATCATATTCTTTTCTCAAAGCTGAGGTGTCTCGGTCTAAATCAGATGCCAGTTAAATGGTTTGAATCATACTTAACTGACAGATCTCAGATTTGTGATGTTGAGGGGACCCTTTCAGGGGCCATGGAGCGATGGAGGTGACATGTGGGGTGCCCCAGGGGTCCATTCTGGGTCCAGTAATGCTTCTAATTTATGTCAATGACATGTCGGCAGTTGTAGGGTGCAAACTTTTGCTATGCAGATGATTCAGTTCTTCTGGTGTCAGGACAGGACCCAAAGGGGATAGAGAAAGCCTTGAGCGGGGAACTTGAAATGGATTTCTGTTAAAATGATTTTCATTTCATGAACATCGTTGCATTCTGTTTAAGGGAGGTTTCACCTTCCAAAGGGCATCATTCTTTTTCTCATCAGAGACATCAAGATCATTTGTGTGACTTTGTTGGACTCTCTAATCTTGAAGAATCTGTTTTGAACTCATTGAATTGGCTCGAACTGGGACTGGAAATTGGTTAAAAACAGGAGGTAGTAAGTCCTGTTGTCCCGTACAGAGGACATTGAATACAAGTTGTGTTTTGAAACAGTTAAAATTAGGCTACTGTATATTTCTGAAATCTTACCAAATTGAAGTTAAGACTCTCATATTGAAGAAACTATTTGATTATTATCAGAAGAAATATAATATCTGCAAATAAATGATCACTTCCTCCCTTGTTGACATAAAATATGGAACATGGGATACAAGCCATTTTGAAAAGAAAATGCATGTGCTCTGTTAGCCACCCCCCCACAAGTGTGGCATCACTAGCAAGCCCAGGATGTCCTCTTTACAGGTGGTCTCAAATAGAATGCATACATGGTGCTTGACTTAGAGGTCTCAGACTGATGTCCCCCACAGAGGACAATAATGAATTGCTGGGTGTTAGGAGGATTTCACATGGTTTAAGCAAGAGTCCAATTCGCATGACTAGTGGATAGTCAGGTGATTTCTGGAGTACATTTCAATTAAGTCCAAGGAAAAACACGTTGACTAGCTGAAAGCCTCAAGGTTTGTTCTTTTATTTTTTACTTGTTTTCTAGACAAAAATGTATGTGTGTGAGAGAAACCATTCAAATGGTTTGTCATCTATACAATATTATCACTAATATCAGGAAAATAGGGAAAAAAGATATATACTTGCATAAGTTCAAATTACCTCTCAAACTGCGTTAGTGCTTCACTAATAGCTAACTGAACAGCAAGGCAGCTGTCAGTCAGTATAGAGACTTTGTAACAAAAACAATCTATACAGGCTATAAGCAACAGGCGAACAAAATACAAACATGCCAAGCTTTGACTTTTGGTAAGTTAACAATTTCCTGAACATTTTGTGGTGACAGTGTGACCACTTTAACTCAGCTACCTGGCATCAATTACTAGCTAACGTTAGCAGTGCGCTTGTGTGCGTGCTATGTGAGAATCTGCCTGGGTGCAACGTAGCAGTGAAAACGTGGTATCCATGGATTTGTGCGTTCTCTCAATAAGCAAGCGGAATGGATTTGATAATGAAGCACTGACACAGCGCTCTGAAAAGAGCGCAGAGTGGATAGACCGATGCACTGATTTTTTACATGGTAAAAACATGTAGTGGTACATGGTGGTGGTCTAAACGAATAATAAAAAAAAAAAGTGGGTGGGACCTGTCACATAATAGCTGCCTAATGTGTAATGTTATGAATATTAGTCCTTTCCAATCTATAGTTCAAAGTCCATTCCAATATACTAACAATGTAATACAGAGCCATACTGTCATTGGTGTAGGAACATGTGAAGTATAGATGTTTGAATGTCAGGCCCTCCTTTTTTCACAATCCTGCTGGTTTTCAGTCCTGCCCGGCACCAACTGATTGGCAGGAGAGTGCATACACACCAGGGTTGCCAGGTGGAACTCAATCCCTAGTTAAAAGGCATCAGCAAGACTGGGTGCGGCCGTGGAGAACTCCGACTGTGTATCCCTGACCCAGGCTGTCCAGTGACAGTCAGCTCAGGGTGTCCATCTCCTTCTCCATAGCCTCCAGGTTGTTCTCCACGTTGTACTGGGCCCACTTGTTCAGTCGGCTGTACAGGGGGAGGCCTTGTTTCTCTCTGTACAGGCAGACCCCGCTCACTCTGTTCCAGTCAGTACTGGAGATGGGGCTGGCGCTCTGGTACTCCTCCAGCAGCTCCTTCTCTTCCTTGTCCAGGGCCACGAAGTTGAAGAAGCCGCGCACGCTCTCGGCCGCCAGGATGCGGGCATGCGCGTCGGCCGTTTGCTGGAAGAGGGCCTGCTCGCTGGAGCGGAACTGGGACCAGTAGGACTCCTGCTGGTAGCCCAGGGGAGAGCAGCAGCGCTTCACGCACATTAGAAGGAACACGCCTAAAGCGATCCCTGCCACCAGCAGCCAACCTAGCAGCTGCGAGGACACAACATAAAGAGGAGACAAATCAACCTGTTATCAACTCTAGACTGGCCAATCAGCTAACAGTAGCCAAAAACATAATCCCAAAAACCCAAAAGAGCTAGGAGGGCACTTGACCGCGGGTGCCCCCCCCCCCCCACTTTCCATTGCCCTCCCTTCGCCCCTTACTGTGCACATGCCTGGGAGCAACACAAACAGAACCAGGAAATGAAACAAAAAATACAGAGGGAGAGAAAACAGAATCAAATACCTGGGACTCATACTTGAGCCTGCGCTCGATTTCCGCCCAGAAGCCCTGCAGCTCCGACGAGACGCTTGCCGGACACGGGAACCTAGCCATGACCCCTGACCCTTGCTTCAGGGGGAAACCTTCCAGGCTGGACGGGTCAACGAACTCACTGAGGGCACACACGTAGGACTCCCCACGTAGCAGCGACATGATGGTCCATGTCGCAGGAGCCACGGTCGCTCGACCAACGATAGTGCCCAACAGGGCGAAGGCTGCGGCTCCCGAGAGCTTCCGGCACTTTCTGAGGCGGCACTCGGACACCAGGTCCCAGGTGCTTTTGTTCAGCATGATTCCAACGAGGAACAATACCTGGGCAGGCACACCGATGGCTGCCAGGCCATAGAGGTAGTTCCGTCCCGGGGAGCAGGGGCAGTGGAAAGCAAAGATGTTGTACATGGTCTGACTGGCAACAGTGCCCAGAGCTATCAGACCGTTAAAGATCACCACATCCTTACTCTTGAAAAAGAGGGATACAAACTTGAAGTTCTCTGTGATGAGGGCAGCCATCTTTGTACCGGCTCTCTCTCTCTTTCTCTCTCTCTCTTTCTCTAGTGGACTAAAAAGCAGGGGTGGGGATTCCCTCTTTCAGGGCTGACACATGGAAGTCACGCTACAGAATAAAAGAGATACATCATGAATGAAGCCTTTTAACTGGCGAGGGACTATGGATGAAAATTTGCCTTCTGGTTATTTTGCGTATTTACATTTTTAATGTTAATTAATATGCATTGTCCCTTTACAAATAAAATAAATAACATTATGAACATAAACCTTTTTAGTTTGAACTGCTTAGTGAATCTTTTGGCAGAGAAAACATAGAGAACAAACATACATATTTTTTTGCAGCCTTTTTTTCTTGCAGCCTCAAATGAGAGATTACATTTGTAGATTACATTTACTTGTAGAACTTGTTGATACTTGTTCTATGGTACGACAATAACAGTTTAGAGGAGAACTACAGTAACACAGTGGTAGCCTAATTTACTCAACTATGTACTAAATTATCTCTACATAAGTAGGGAATCGTAGGGAATAAGAGAATCTGGAGTCAATTAAGCCATGCAAACTTACCTTGAAATGGGATGTTTGTGGGAAACTATTGAACCATTGTACCATTGAAAATACTGTGGAAATGTCAAAGATTGTCAGTAAAACAATGATAGGGAAGGGTAAATAACATGCTAAATTGTAGAGCCTGTACTGCTGGTAAGTTTGAGGAGATACGTCCCTCTTTGCGTGTGTTGTTTGGGCACAGTCGCTGAATCATCGGCAGGAACTGCCCTCCAGTTTCCTTTCCTTTTTTCCAGTGGAAAAAAGAGTGTTTAAATAGAACCATGTGTTGTTCAGACAGGCAACATGACTCTGGCAGGCCGGGGAGGAGCCATTCTGAGACACGCCACAGATGCTTCATCCTTATACTGTAGTACATTACAAGACTGGCAAAACTATATCAAGCAATTAAAAAACAACCTAAGGAGACATTAGACATAAGGAAACAATAATATGATGTATGCAGACCTGCCAACCTTCCGAAATGTTTGAGTACCACTTGACCACCCACATTTTTTTCATACGCGTTTGTAATTAAGACACGCACGCTTGTGAAGCAAAACACATAACTTAAGTTAACTGAGAGTATGGAGGCGATTAGGAATTAGAATTATATTTACTATATTGATACACCGGGGCTTGTGGGAAAACATCAGGGGCTTGAGAAGTAGCCACCCCCTAGCCCTGTCCCTGGTTCACATGCTTTCACCCCACTATGCTTTGCATTTCCCCACTCACAGCCATATCGTCACATTATTCAACAAATAAATCAGCTATCAAGAAAACCATACAATCATATTCTTTAGAATAATTTCTTTAATATTAAAAGTAAAACATATTACCAATACAGGGCCAATATTTCTCAACTTTAAGTGCAATTGTACTACTTTCCATGAACACACTGTACACTACTTCTGCTACTTAGTGCATTACACTAATCAGGGATGCAAACAACTATGGTGAAAAAAGAGAGAGCTATCCGAAGTCGCTGTGGACGGGAGAGGCGGTTCGGTGGGGGCTAGTGTTATAAAAAGCGGTTATGAAATGGTAAATGGACTGCACATAGAGCCTTTATCCAAAGCGCTTTACAACGGCCTCTCATTCACCCATTCACACACACATTCACACACCAATGGCGGCAAACTACCATGCAAGGCGCCAGCCCGCTCACTGGGAGCAATTTGGGGTTCAGTGTCTTGCCCAAGGACATTTCGACATGTGGCCAGCCGGGGCTTGAACCACCGATCTGCCGACCTTGCGATCATAAGAGGCCGTCTCTACCTCCTGAGCCACAGCCGCCCCAATGACTTAACCTCATCTTATCCACCTCATTTTTCTGGTTTTCTGCTCGAAATGACATGCCCACTGTGAATATAGAATATCTCCACAATCACAAGGGCCTTCATAATGATATTGTTATCAAATGAAAGCTAACACCTGTGGGGTGGCTGTAGAAGTGTCAGAATCCAAATCTATGTTACTGTGTCAGAGCAAATAGAGCTAGAACATTATAAAACATCTCAAATTCAGTCTCTGCCTAAAAAAACAACAGCTTTTACAGTGAATATCACCTTGGAAACCTGATAACGAAGCCCAAATCATCTAGGAATCAGTACTCCAGGGTCTTATTAGTACTTGTGCCAAAGTCGATGCTAGTAATGTGAGCAAATGCAACTTTGTACCTGTTTTAGTACAGGTATGTTTAGGCGGACACCTATATGTTTAGGCCATTTGGAGATATGTTGGCACCATCTTTGACCTTTGACCTTTCTCATGTATCAGATTATTTTTTATTTTATTTTTTGGGGGGGGGGGGATTTTTTTGGGTTGGCCGACCAATGGTATGGAAATTCGGCGTTGAAACCGGACATGACACATTCTCCAGTTGGAGAAAACTGGATGTGACTTAGGCCGTGTTTACCGTCTCTGGAAAAAAAATGGTGGCATCGTATAGCATGCAAAGTTGTGAAAAAAATGTGATATCGATGAAGAGAATTGATCGAGGTAAACTCTTTATATCACTTCGGATGCCCATGGGGGTCCGTTGGCTCCTATGAGGTTAAATCAATTATTACTTAAATCAATCGTTTTCTCTGAAGAAGCTCCTCTCACAGAACCATTAAGTCAATGTTGCTACTCTTCTCTACACTCACACAACCCTCCTCTGCATTGGATATGCTGGCAGTTTAGGTGCAGCACGTTGCCTGATCTTCTCAGCTGCTTGGTTGCTGGGAGTGGGGTCTCCTTTCTGAGGAGCTGTTTCACACGTTGTGTTGTTATGATAGTGGTCACCTTCTGTCTGTGGAGCTCTGTCTGACAGTGTGATATGCACACCCGTTCCTCCATAATTAATCTATTTTGTGCATAATACACAATTAATGTAGCATGTCCTTTTTTTTTTCTTCTTTAAGTCAGACAGTTGGAACTTATGGTTCACAAAAAATTGGGACAGCGGCTGGTGAAAGGGGGAAGAAGTCACCAATCAAAATGTTCAGACTTTTAATTTGAAAATGGAAATACATTTCAACATTGTTGAAAATCACATCACACTCGCTAGTCAAGCCAAACTATTGCAATGCATGGATTGGGTGAGTAATCCCCACTGCTACCTAGTTAACTATAACACTACTTTACATTGTTAGCAGGCTCACAAAACAAGCTGTGTTAGTTGACTAGCGATGTGTCATTCATTTTCAACAACGCTTTTATTTAGAAATCGTGAAAACGAAAACAGAAGTCAATGTCGGAATGAGCCTCTCCTTGTTGTTCAGAGAACAGATGCCAAACTACCGACATGTTTGCTGTAATAATATGATTTGACAGTAGGCAGCCATCAGTCAATAGCTCGTCTCATTCACAGAACAGCATGGGTTGCCTGCACTGTTTGATTGCGTATTAGAGCAGACTCAAGGGGGGGGGGTTGCCCCCCCCCCCCCCTGGTGCCCCCACGGTTGAAAAACGTCTCTCTTAAGTGCCCTTTTGAGTGGCGAAAATGAGAGGACGTTCCCTATTTGTGCCCCTCCAATGGTCTAAACTTGACCATGTGCCCCCACAGTTGAAAAACGTCGCACTAAAGTGCCCTTTTGAGTGGCGAAATTAGAGGATGTGCCCTATTGGCTGCCCTTCCAATGGTCTAAACTTGACCATGTGCACTGATGGGGTCCCATGTTATCCAGTAGGTGCCCTTTTTCTTTTCGCCCCTGCCCTTCAAACAGCCTGAGTCCGCCACTGATTAGCACTAGCTAACACTGGCTATCTATTTACCTTAGCTTGGTGCCGTTTAGCTAAATATACAGCTCGTTGGTGGACACAGCCTGAGTTAACTTATCTAGCCAGCTAGCTAACGCTATAAGGCTGAACTGCTCGAACCTGCTGAAAACCTTGAGGTCCAGTTAAGCTAACGTAGCTAAGCTAGCGAGCCTAATAGCTTACGTTAATATAGACTCGGTGTTGAAGCTGCTCTGACACGGAATAGAATAATCTCTGATGTATTCCATACTATTCCAAATTGCTTGACAGTTGAGTTCTCAAGAGGAACGGTCGGCGGTAGGCATGCTTATCTGTATTCCGTAAACAGAGCAGTATCCATGGTGTCAAACGATGAGGTGTTTAAAAAACTGGGCGCTCTACACTCAGAAAAGGCCACGGGCCATGACAATATTCCAGCCAGATTTCTAAAAGACTCAGCTGCCTCCATTACCCCAATCATCACCCACATAATAAACCTCTCCATCAAACAGGGACACGTCCCCCTTGACTTTAAAATAGCAAGGGTAACCCCACTGTATAAAAAAGGAAGCAAATTAGACCCAGGCAACTACCGACCTGTTTCTATTCTTAATTCCATCTCGAAACTTATGGAAAAAATAGTTTATGAACAGGTTGATAGGTACCTTACCGAAAAAAATCTGATGTATGAATTTCAATCAGGATTCAGAACATCCCATTCCACTGACACATGCCTTCTCTATTTGAACGACCACATCAACCTTGAGGTGGACTCGGGCAAGTACTGCGGCATGGTCATGCTGGACCTCCAGAAGGCCTTCGACACAGTAAATCACCACATATTGTTAGATAAACTGAAAGCAATTGGGTTCGATAGAACATCGGTGAGCTGGATGCAATCCTACTTAGAGGGGAGGGAACAGGAGGTTAGTGTGAACGGAACACTGTCCCCCCCCCTCCCAGTGACCTGCGGCGTTCCACAAGGAAGCATATTGGGACCTTTACTGTTCCTAATATATGTGAATGACATGTCATCAGCATGTGATTGCAATTTGTTCCTGTTCGCGGATGACTCGGCTCTGCTGGTCTCTGACAGGGACATATTGCAGGTGGAAAAAGCGCTAAGCACTGAACTGAGTAGAATCTGCATCTGGCTAGCTGACAATAAACTATCAATACACCTAGGTAAAACTGAAACCATCCTATACGGATCCCCATCTAAACTCAGAAAGGCTGTAAATTACAATATAAAAGTGGGTAACATTACTATCACAAGAAAAGAGGATATTACATACCTGGGCTCCATCTTAGAGGCAAATCTTTCCGGAGATAAAATGGCAGCAAAAGTAATCAAAAAAGTTAACCATAGAACTAGATTCTTGTACAGGATATCCTCACTTGTCAGTAAAAACACACTGAGGACCCTATCAGGAGCTCTCATTCAATGTCACTTCGACTATGTCGTAACATCATGGTACTATAGAACCACAAAGGCCCTAAAAACAAGACTCCAGACAGCCCAAAATAAACTGGTTAGGCTTCTGCTAGGCCTCAACCCTAGGACACATCTAACCGCTGCTCATTTTTTGAGCCTTGATTGGCTACGAGTAGTTGACAGAGTGCAGCAGCTTGCACTGGGCCTGGTCTTCAAGATACGCTACACCACAAAGACACCCAAGTACCTGTCAACATACTTCCAAAAAGTGAACAACGTCCACACATACAATACCAGAGGAAGCTCCACGAACCACGTTCAACCGCGTTGCACCACAAACAAGGGGTTAAACTCGTTTGCAAACTATGCAGTAAAAATGTGGAACGCCCTTCCTATAATCTTAAAGGAGTGCAAAACACTGCCCACCTTCAAAACCACTCTCAAAAAACATTTACAGGAGGCTGAAATCCGTAACTGGACCCTCTAAATCAAAAATCAAATTAAAAGACTACACCCCCACCTGGACTACCCTCTATATATTCTTGTTGTTTTGTTGTTATGTCTCCCACACCCCCCCCCCCCCCCCCACCTGAAATACCCTCTGCACATACTAGTTGTTTTGTCCCACCCCCCTACCTGGTCTACACTCTGATTAAACGCAATGTTATTATGTCGCCCCCCCCCCTCCCCCCCGCCTAAATCTACTGGTGTTTTTGTACCCCCCCCCCCCACCATGACCACACACTGTACATACTTGTTGTTTTGTCCCCCCGCCCGAACTACCCACTGTACATATTATATGTCTGTCCCCCTGCCCGAACTACCCACTGTACATACTTTGTGTTTTGTCCCCCGCCCCCACCTGTGGTGTATGTCCCCACCTGTCCTACCCGCTGTACATACCTTATGTTTTGTTGTATTGTTCTTCCCATGTTGGATGTATGTTTATCTTGTAGATAGTACTAGTTATTTGTCTGTATTATCTTGTAGATAGTACTAGTTTTTTGTCTGTCTTACATGTAACGATGAATTGAGTATCAAGGACCCCAATTGAAATAAGCCAGTGGCTTTCTTGGGTTTTTATCCTGTTAGTTGACCTTGTATGTAATATGTACTTTCATGTACCGACTTCTGCAAATCTTCTAATAAAGTTTTCAATCAATCAATCAATTTTCAATCAATCAATCAGGTCAACGTGACGCTTGCATGATTGATGGAACGAGTGAGTGAAGGAAGGAGGAACCAATCAGGCAGCTTTTTGCGTACCTTTCAGCTGACAATGCGTACCAGCGTACATTGACGTTAAAATGCGTACCTACTACGCAAAATGCGTACAGGTTGGCAGGTCTGTATGGAATGGAATGGAATGGACTTTATTTGTCATTGCTACAGTACAGGTACCAAACATTTTTTGTTTAAATTAAACAATTAATATGAGGTTTAAGTATAGATTTTCAGCTTTTATTTGAGGGTCTTTGTGTACATATTGGTTTCACCATGGCAGGAAATTGATATTATGTCCTCATTTGAAACTAAATCCAAACCCAGAAATAATGCTTCACAGTTCCAATACTTACGGAGAGTACTGTATACTATATCTATGTTTTGCTGAGATTAAAATAAATCAATCTATCTATCTAGTATATAGCAGAATTCAAAAGCCTCGGCTATGAGTCTAAAAGTGGTAGGTAAATCTGTCTAACATTTGCATCTCTCTTATATCCATGAGGTTGAGCAACATGTAAAGTAAACTATGCAAAAAAAGCCAGCCTCCCATCCCAGCTCATTCAAATACTCCCTGAAACAAGATTTCTAATATTGTCTACTTTCTGTCTTTTAGATGGAAATAAAATGAATGTAGGGTACTGCATAAAGTACAAACCGAGGTAACACACACACACACACACACACACACACACACACACACACACACACACACACTAAACATCTGAGTAGAGGGTGTGTCCATTGTGGTCTTCCCAGGTGACACACACTCGTGGTCTGTAAGCCATCCTAGTAACGTCCAGCTCTGGCTTACACTGGTACCAAGTTTGCAACAGATGATCCATCTGCTCCTGCTTGGTTATCCCATGGAGCTTCTCGTCCTCCTCCTCCCCCTTCTCACCCCCTTCGGCGGTGGAAGAGAGGGGCAGACGGAGCACGGCGTCCTCCCGCATGCCCTCGAAGAACTGCACCACGCACTTACGGGCGAAGTCGCGGGCGTGCAGCACGCAGGTCTCGTCAAAGAGCTTCTGCTCTACGTCCAGGTAGTTGCTCCAGTAGCGGGTCTGCAGGAAGGTGGCGTGGTCGAAGCAGGGCTTGATGAGACGGCCCACCGTGCCCACCAGGATGAGAAAGAGGAGGATGGACCAGCCAATGGCCTGCCAGGAGATTAGAGTACATACACAGCACTGGCATTGTCTAATGGAAGAACATCAGTCATCGGGACAATTGTTCTGGACACACCCAAGTTTAGGAGTAGGATTTGAAGTATACAAATAACTAACAAAAGCCTGCCTACCTGAGTGGTGTGACAAGTTTTTGCACATTTGACACAAGCACTGAACTCATCAACTCAAACACAAAAGCACAAATGCACAATAGACGAGTTTCACCGAGGTTTTAAACGGAGTAACATTCACCTGTGAGTAGCAGCGGACATAGCGTGAAACAGCTTTGCGAAAGGTGCTGTTCCTGAAGATCATGTCCTCCTTGCAGGGCACTTTGGCCATGAGCCTGACCATGTCCAGACCCGTGTTGTTGGGCATACCTAACAAGACAACAAACACTACTAATGATACAATCATATGGTTATTACGGTTACACATAGTCTCACTAAGACAGCAAACACTATTAATGATACAATCATATGGTTACTCAGCACAGTCTCACTAAGTCATAATGAGATTACTCCGAATGCACTCCCTTATATTAAAACGACATACAGTCTAGATGAAGTACCGGGTCACTCGGTGTACGGCCCATGTAGGCATGAGACCCACAACTCTGGTAAGAGGCAAAAACAACTGAGCCATTAGAATTCAAATCACCTGCGTAAGACCTGGAGAAAGAACTGCTATGGGGTAAGGATTATGGTGGACTGGGGCAGCGCTAAGGTTACCTGAGAAGAGCTTGGGGTCCACGCCCATACTGAAGGCACAGATAAAGATCTTGCCATCCAAAAGAGTGACCAGTATCCACACCATGGGCGCCAGCAGGGCTCTCTGTAGCATGGCAGAGAACAGGTACCTGCAGGGTTGGTTGATATTGTTGACGTCGACAACAACATAAGTAGACTGTCTACAACATAGTAGTGATAACCGTGGTGAAAGTGGTAATGGAGTTGCAGTATATATGGGATTAAAACCAATCCTTCAAAAACAATTATTCACACAGGATTGACACCTTGAAAATGCTGAAATTACTGAATTACTTATTGAAGTGTGCCTAAGAGAGTACAAGAAACATAACATAAAATAGCTCAATCAATTTAATTCCAGACCCGGTCTGGTCTGTGGAGTGTACATTTTCTTTTCAGTAATGTCTGTCACAGCCACTCCACCACAGCTAAACTAGTGAATGGACCACTCACGTCAGGGCAATGAAGACAGGAACACAAGAAAACAAGGTCACTCACTTGACAATGGCAGGGTTTTTGGTCCTCTTCCCTATCGGTCGCACCCACTCTTCCATCATGACCCCTGTGTGCCGGTTGACCAGGACTCCCAGGAAGAAGAATATGATTGGTGGAACAAACATCACCCCGAGAGCGTAGAGTTTGTTGTATTGAGGAATACAAGGGCAGTTAAAGTCAAAGCTGGTGTAGAGCTTCACACTGATCAGGGCCAGTATGATACAGATCCCGTTAGAGATGGACTCAGAGTTGGACTGAAAGTATTGCAGCACTAACTTCAAACGATCCATTGTTTAGTTAGAGTAAAGGTTTATGAAAAACAGTATGAATAGTAACAGAATAAAGTGAATTGTTCTGTTGAATTCAATCTGACAAGATGTTAGAACAGATCTTATCTACTATTTCAGAAAACAAATACAGGTAGTTAAATGGAGTAGTAAAATGTCTCAGCCTTACTCTAGCAAAGTCACCCTACCGTAAAGCAATCGTCAATGAAGAATACCCTTAATTCCTCTTATGGTTCTGCTATTTCTCTGTAAACTCCAGACATCTGCACAGGCACACAGTGATCTAGGAAGAGGGTTAGTGAATACACCCAGGTCGGTTGACTGTCCCCTCTGACCACACCCCAACAGTGTGTGTGAGCAGTGCTGAGCATGACTCCATGACATCACACTGACATCGGAGGCTTTGGGAGAGAATGGATGGAGGGTGTGTTCCCGAGCACCTGCAGTGCAGTGTCCAAAAACCTTCTTTCTCGAGGAAGTCACGGAGCAAGGTGCTCCACAAGACAAGACAGATGAAAGAGTCTCACAGATGTATGTTCTTATAGGTATGTACTTAGAATGTACAGATTGATGTCAGGTTGTCTACAACTAAAGATGTTAACGTGCTATTGCTCCATACAACTGAAATACCTCTGGGAGAGGCAGCATAGACCTGCTTTCCCTACAAATTCAAAATACAGTACGGTAGATTACACATCTACACATCCTTACACATCCTAGATGGCTCAAATACAGTACTCAGATTAATTGTTCATATCCTAGATGAGCACTCTGATTGACCCTTATAACAATTATTCACTTTTTGGACCCTTTGGTACTGTTTACAGGGTCATATTGATCCAGGACATTATTGGGATTTAAAGCAATACAGAAATAACATAATATTGTCTTTATACGATATAGATAACATACTGTATATGGCTAATGTTTGATATAGATAACATACTGTATATGGCTGTTTGATATAGATAACATACAGTATATGGCTAATGTCTGCTAGATTTAACAATGAAAGTGTAATTAGTTTTTTGTGATAAAGTTGTGAACTATGTAAAGAAATCCACCATAATGAAGTCATGAGTGGTTGGGATGTAACAATATTGCAACTTTATGGCAGGTGTGTGTGTGTGTGTTTTTGATATTCAGAGAAATGGCAGGTGATTTTGAAAAGAAAAGAAATACAGTGAGAGAATCTTTATGGACCAGGAGTAAAGGGGGGCGGGGGGGTTGTCTGTATGGGGGGCGGAGGTGGGACATTTTCTTTTGGCAATATTGTCTCTAACATGGTGGAGAGGGGTGAGTGAAAGACGTGTGCATGCAAGTGTTGAGAGCAAATTAGAAATGAAGGTAGTGTGACAAGAAGTTAAGTCACTTTTTTAATTTAATTAATTTTTGCCATTTAGCAGACGCTTTTATCCAAAGCGACTTACAATTACGAATTACAGGGACATTCTTTTTTGTTTGATAATAACCATGACCGCTGTTTTCATCTACAATTTCCACCCTCTCATTATCAGGGGTGCAAACTGGCGATGGTCCAAAAAGGTGACACTTTTTTTTTGCCCGTAGATGGTTAGCTCTATCATTAACAGTGGTCTAACAATGATGCGCGTGTAAGTAGCGATGGCCCTGACCTTAACACCCTCATAATGAATGTAAGCAACCTGTTCTCAAAATAATTATGCGGGTTCCTGCAGGTTTCAACAAGTTACATTTAAGACCTTTATAAGACCACTTTTAATAGATTTTAAGACCTATTGAGCAAGTATTGGTATTAGACTCACATTCGTTGATTATTTTCATTAGCAATGCTGGGTGATCTGTTCTGTTGCATATAGAACAATGATAATGTAAGTTAGCCTACTCTATCAATTTCTTGATTCATTTCCATTGCTTCTCAACACATTAGATATAATAGCATAAATAACAGAATAAACTCACACACTTACTCACACTCACTTACACTGCATAGCCTACATACTGAGATATGGCACACACACACACACACACACACACACACACACACACACACACACACACACACCTCTCACAGGAGGTCCACACACACACACACACACACACACACACACACACACACACACACACACACACACACACACACACACACACACACACACACACACACACACACACACACACACACACACACACACACACACACACACACTATATTTACTAAACCACACATACCGTTGCTACCACTGCAAGTTTGAAGAAATTCTAACTTCACATGCCTACAGTCGAATCGCCTCCTACGGCGATTATCTTATCGAGGCCTCTTGTCTTATCATTTCACGTGGCAAAATATCGGGGTTTTGGGCGCAGCTTAACCAATGTTACACAAGCAATAAGTGTGCGATAAGTTTTGTTTTATATGTTGTCTCTCATCTGCACGCGTCGTATTCCCACGCAGTGGGTCTGGCGACAATAATACATTTTCCGGTCTGACTTTTTAAATAAAAATAAAATCGATTCTACGCAAGTCTAAAGCACACAGAAGCCATTAAAACAATTTATTTTGAAAGTCTCGCCCTTTGTCTGATCCTGATGTTATAGAAGCAGTGTAGCAGCAGGTTAAAAGCGAGGTAAAGGGGGACCCGAGACAGTCTCGGGCAGCGTTCGTAAATTCGCTCTGCGCACTGGGCTCAACGTCATAAAGGGACCAAGTAATTTGATTGGACAAGAGGCATTCCACGACTGCTGATCAGATTTCCAGAGCGAATTTACGAACGCAGCCTAGGGCAAACCACTCGCCGACTCGTTTTTTTTATAACACGAAACTTGAAGTTGTAAAGTACCCACTCGATATAATAAAAAACAGTTTAACAATCACTAAATACTTATAATGATCATCTAATTATGTGTAGTTATGTGTTTCTAGCATGTCGATGTTCTATCAGGTAAATTCGCTAGAACTAACCTCCATACCCTGGTTCAGAAGAAGAAATCAGTCCTTCGTCACTTACATCGTCGTCCTCGATGAAACTTTTAGGTGGATTGGTTACCCTAGCCTAGATGGTCTTTGTGACATTTCACAATCACAAACATATACTGTATGTACAGAAACTCACTAAAGTATAAAACACCGCAAAAATACTGCTTCTCTTCAAATCACTCCATGACACTTTGAGGTCAGTGCATTTGTTTTTTTGGTGAACTACCGTAATAATCCTAAATGGCTAGAGAGTGCAACTTCTGTGCTTTCAGAAACTGTTGGATTTTTTTCGATTGCACATATAGTTCAAGAATTACGATAGTTTGAACGAACCCTGTAAATTCCTGTTGAGAAGTTATCGCAACATAGACATACAGTAACTTCTATGTTATTTTATTTGATTACTTCTTATGTTTCTACATCCATCTTAAGAACTTTTTAAGACGTTTTATTTCAACTGCAGCAGAGTTTAGCAGACAGGAAGATGTTAGCTTGGGCATCATGTGACTTGGATGAGATGAGATGTAGACCCCCCCCCCCCCCTCCCCAAATATTTTTTTTGCAGATCTGCATGATTCACGTAGGTAACCTATTTTGAGGTAAAAACGGCGAATTTCACCTAAAGGTGACAAGTTTGCACCACTGATTATTCTCGGGGCAAATTGACTCGAACATCAGATCAGGGAGATAAATGTGTGTGTGTGTAGCATTAGCATGTGTACTCAACGAAAATATTTTATGTTGTTCACAGAAAATAAGCCAAGGACATGGAGTTTCAGGTTTAAAACGAATCAATTGTATATTTTTTCTTTTAGTACAAATTTAAAAACAGGTAATTTTGACCTGAAAACCATTCCTAGATGATTCCAATGTAGGCCATACAAAGTCAATAATCGCAACATAGTTTCCTTTATTTGTTTTAAATAAAACAAAAGACCCGATACAAAAGACATATTCCATGCTTTCAGGGGTTGTTAAGGAGATGATTCAAATAATGAAGCGCTATTGTAATAATAATAAAAAGTGCTTTTTAATCCAACATACAGTATCAATGAACGAATGAATCAATGAACGAATGAACTACTCTGGAGGTGCCAGGTGATATCAATTTAATCAGAGCGCACCGCATGGGCAACCAACAAACACACTCCACCGATTATTGCAGCCTTCTTAAACTTTGACAAATACAAGTAGTTAAATGGAGTAGTAAAATGTCTCAGCCTTACTCTAGCAAAGTCACCCTACCGTAAAGCAATCGTCAATGAAGAATACCCTTAATTCCTCTTATGGTTCTGCTATTTCTCTGTAAACTCCAGACATCTGCACAGGCACACAGTGATCTAGGAAGAGGGTTAGTGAATACACCCAGGTCGGTTGACTGTCCCCTCTGACCACACCCCAACAGTGTGTGTGAGCAGTGCTGAGCATGACTCCATGACATCACACTGACATCGGAGGCTTTGGGAGAGAATGGATGGAGGGTGTGTTCCCGAGCACCTGCAGTGCAGTGTCCAAAAACCTTCTTTCTCGAGGAAGTCACGGAGCAAGGTGCTCCACAAGACAAGACAGATGAAAGAGTCTCACAGATGTATGTTCTTATAGGTATGTACTTAGAATGTACAGATTGATGTCAGGTTGTCTACAACTAAAGATGTTAACGTGCTATTGCTCCATACAACTGAAATACCTCTGGGAGAGGCAGCATAGACCTGCTTTCCCTACAAATTCAAAATACAGTACGGTAGATTACACATCCTTACACATCCTAGATGGCTCAAATACAGTACTCAGATTAATTGTTCTTAAACTTTGACACAAAGAAAAGGGTGCTTAAAGCAGCCTGGGATAAGAAGCAAGTGCTGCTTGACGGCGAGCACATTTTTTTTGATCAGGACTATACATATAAAACAAGAAAACAGAGAGCCCTCTACAAACCAATCCGGGAGTATCTGAGAAATCAAAGGAGCATCAAGACGCACATCCTTGCGCCGGCTAAACTGAAAGTTTTCAACCTGGATGGAACATTTACAACCTACTCAAACCCAACAGAGGCAGCCACAGACCTGGAGAAGAGAGGCTTGTTCAAAACTCAAGTGCAGTGGTCTAACTATCTAATGTCCAAACAGTTCTCAGGTCAAGCTGATCTCTGATGATTCTTTGGCTTCGATCACCCTGAAGACGCCAACCTTCTCCTGTTTGGAGCTGCTCTTGGTCTTATCTGGAGGAAGAACAATGGTTTACATCAGCCAACACATAAACGAGAACCCAAAACCATAGCCATGTTCCTGAAAGCAGTAAACATGACAAGAGCTAGCATATACTGTAGGCAAACATGCTGTGAAAGGAGTGCAGTGTATACTACAGCAGCGGTGATTGTGAACAAACCCTCACCTGTTAGGTCACTGCGGTCCAGCAGAACTTCCAGGTCCTGGTCACTTATCACCTTCCCCTTGGTGCCTTTCACCTCCCTGAGACAGAACAAGGGACCCAATTGGTCATTTCATGACATTCCCTAGACCTTATTATTCCTATTTATACAATGGGTGGTTTGGAATTCTCATTGTCAGAGCCTGTCCTGCCCATGATATATCACACAGCATACACATTCATAAAATGCCACCGTGTACGTCATTACCTAGCTGTCGTCACCATGGCCAGCGTCCCTAGAAATCAGTTCTGGTTAACTACCAACCAGCGCTTGGGAAGTTTTGATTTAACGCGGCAGTCAACATGAATATAACTAATTCCCAGAGAATGCCTTAATTTGCACTTGACAACCAGTATCAGTAGTGAATGTAGCATTTGTTGAAAAAATGTATGGTTTGAGAATGAATGTTGCTTTTTAAATGCTAGTAATCTGTTGTATGAAAGCATTAACACACTTGAGTCCATACGTTATGACATTTTTATCATGGCTGTGGAGGTAAGAAAAAGTCACGTGGCCTCATGTATTGTTGCTTAAATAATAGTATAGTCCTGACAAAAGTACATAACATCAATCTTATCTCTCAGAGTTTCATAATGAGAATATAGAAATACGAGATCCAATGCATGAAAAGGATTACTGACGCATCAAAAAGCAGTAGAAAAATTGTACAGTACTTCTCCAAGTCTCTGGATTTGAGAAGGTCCATCAGCTCAGAGACATCGACACAGCTTTTGTTGAGTTTGAGGTCAGCCTTCCCTCCTTTGAATTTCTCTGAGGAACAAAAAGGTAAAAACAAGTGAAACCCATGCACCGCGTTCACTTAGCCTCCAACAACACACTCTACTACAGCACCGTGAGATATTTGGCTGTGCAACAAAGCCGTTTCAGTCCTTGAAACGGCTTCCATAAAGGAATGGTCCTCACTTTTGTGAATGACCATCTTCTCCAGTTTCCTCTTGTCTGAGGCCCTCTCATAGATCTTCTGGTCGATGGTGTTGGCGGTGACCAGGCGGTACACAACCACCGGTTTGGTTTGCCCGATGCGGTGGCACCGGTCCTGGGCCTGCAGGTCTCCCTGAGGGTTCTGAAAGCAGAAGAAATGGACTCAGTGTGGCACGAGAAACTTAAAATCCTAACATCTTCATGCGCACTCTCACAATAAATCAGAGGATGACAGTGGACTTTTTTGGAATTACAGCCATGCTGGATATTTGACCCCTCTAAAGCAACTGATGGGTTGAGCATCAGTTATTCTTGGGTGCCCCTGTATTCCTACCATGTACTTAACATGCTTCTACCAATCAGTCTAAAGCCTTTTCTCAACACGACTCCTCACATCCTGTCCTCCATCCTCCACTTGTCTTACTGAAAAAGCACTGGAGGAGCAGAGGTTCTAGGTTCCTCTACCCTTAGATATTCTCCTCCAATGGTTTTTGAGGACGACGAATGGAGGAACGCAGAGAGGACGTGAGAAATCGTGTTTCTAACAATGGACCTATCGCTTGGCACCCACGCCCCCTTTGAAAACTCGGACAAACAAACAACGCTTCACTGACAGTGACTGACTGACCGACCGTGACTGAATGACATTCAATGACTTACAATGGCGGGAGTTGGCAAATTTCTGATTTCTGATTCGCCACAGCAAGTAATAGACATGTTTTTAAAAGATGACAAGAATATTAATCTAGAAGCTTTTCACCATCAGATATTAGCGAGTTGTTCGTCTGAGTTTTCTGCCTGTAGTGACTTTTGCTGTGATATGATTGGACAATTTCTATTTTGGGGCGTGGCTTAGCGATAGGTACATTGAGAAAAGGATTCAATGTTTTCCATGTCAGTTTACAAGCATATATGAAGAAAAAAAAAGCACTCCCTGCTAAGTACACATACCCAGTCACTGTCAAAGATGATGACAGTGTCAGCAGAAGTCAGGTTGATGCCAAGCCCACCAGCTTTCGTGCTCAAGAGGAAGAGGAAGACCTCTGGATCAGAGGCGAATCTCTTCATCTGGAGGAAAAACAAAACATGGAGGGTTCAGTTGACAGCACAGGACCGGTTTTCATAGCGTCAGGAAGAGAGAGATGTTCATAAGCCATTTATGGCTGGTGGTTATTTGGTGGTAATAGGAGGAGGACTGGTTATTCATAGTAAGAAGCACTTAATGAGGAGTCACTAGTGCGTGGTGTGGAGACCCTGCTGTGACTCACATTTGTATCCCGGTCAGCGTATGACATGCTCCCGTCCAGGCGGCTGTACTGGTATTTCCGCAGGTAGCAGTAGTCCACTATGATATCCAAGATGGACGTCATCTGACTGAAAACCAGGACCTAGCAACGAACCAGGAGTTAGGATGCAAACCAGCCAAAAAAGACAGGCAATGAACACAAAACACATGCAACAACTGGCCTGCCCATGATTTGGCGGCCCACTTGCAGTACTCTCGGCCAGAGGGCCGCGGCCCATAGGTACTATTCATTCATAACTTGAAGGCCCAGTGCACCGGAGTTCCTAAAGGTTTTGTTTGAGCACAATCACTACCTTGTGTCCTCTCTTCTTCAGCGCTGGCAGAATTCTGTCCAGTATGAGGAACTTCCCAGATGTCTGCACCAGCTCCTCGTCAATCTGCAGGGGGGGGGTCATACATACAGTCATCTGTAACAGGCGTCACACTGCTGCAAACACCATTGCTTCCTTGAACTCTGACCTCACACTAGCCTGGGTCCTCTGTATGGATATACATCAACACACGTGACCGTCACAAAACACCCAAGGTTAACCTGCTATCCCACAGAAATGGCAATTTAAGGCACAGGTGAGGGGGGGGATTTAACTTGAGCAGTGAGTTTACCATATCCACTCAGTTACACATACAACATTCATTAGCACCGTTGCTAAAAATAATTTCTCATTAGCAGTCTCAGCGCTTCTGTCAGGGTAGTGATGCAGCCAGGAGTGAACCTACCTTGTACTGCTGTGTGACAGGGTCCAGGGGGTACTCTAAGAGGTAGGGGTGGTTACAGCACCTCTTCAGCAGCATTAAGATGTTCTGCAGCTTCAGGGTGATCTGTGCGTCCAGGGGCATCTGGACCGCCACCACCGGGGCAGAGCTGGAGAGGGCAGGGCAGGGAGACAAACACGGCACGTCAGACATGCGCTACCTGGGGCTGAGCAACACTCGCTAGCTTTTTGTCGTTCCTCACTACTTAGATGTATTCATCCACATGAAGTATGGCATGGTAAACAGCACCCCCTAGTGGCTACAAAGTAGTGCTGCTATGTTAACTAGACAGGACAGAGGAGTTGCTGACCTCTGCTCGGCCTCCTTCTGTATTCTCTCCATGTATTTCTCCAGGTCGTCTTCTTTAGTCTCGCTGTAGTCCACAGAGCGCTTGAACCGGCGTTTGGGCCGGCCGCTAGACGTCAGCTCCACCGGGGCCTCCTCCTGAAAGGTCCAAAGGAACACGCCTGTTATGTCTAGCCACTTTAGATTTTAAATTCCATGTCCCCCACCATTATTTTTCTATAGTATAGCCTTGTGTATTAGGGGTGTAACGGATCACCTAACTCACGGATCGGATCGTGTCACGGTTTTTGAGTCACGGATCGGATCATTTTTCGGATCAACACAAACATTTTTGTTTTTATAAAAACTGCTTTTTCCTTGAATTCTGTAAAAACACCACTTTTACTATGTGACAAAAACCAACAACATTCAAGATGTCAAAACTGGTAATATATATATATATATATATATATATATATATATATATACATACATATATATATATACATATATATATATATATATAATATATATAACATATTCTACACTCAAACATGACATAATCATACTGAAATACACTCAATTTAACTGATAGGAGAGAGGGAGGAGGCGCCTGGTTGCAGCAGTGAATCACTGGGCTCTTTAAAGCAGATGAATACACATGTTTTATGCCACTTTTAACTAAATAATAAAGTGAACTCTTATTTTGAACATGGTATGAAAAAAATGTTTTTTTTGAGTTGTCGAGCTACCTTTTTCGTGCCTCCCGTCATAGTTGACAGAGAAGACAAAGTGCTCCCATACATGGGATTTAAATGACGAGGGAGGCATTTCGAGTTCTTCTCCGCCGAACAACGTAACATGATACACTTGGGCCGCGTTCGTAAATTCGCTTTGAGAGCGCCGGAGCGCACACTGGGTCCGACGTCATAAAGGGACCAAGTAATTTGATTGGACAAGAGGCGTTCCTTGAACGCTGATCAGATTCCAGAGCGGATTTACGAACGCAAAAAAAAAAAAAAACGAGTTTTTTTTTTTTTGCAATTGATCCGCGGTACACACGCGTTCCGAACCGTGGAGGGCGATCCGAACGGATCACGGAATTTCCGTGATCCGTTACACCCCTATTGTGTATACATAGAAAATTAGGAATAAATACAATATTGATTTGGGTCCTGGCCCAAATTCAATTGTGCATCAATAGAGGACGCATGTAAAAAAAAAGCAGGAATTGCTGATTAATTAGGGAACCATAATGTCCCAGCTAAGTGCCATTGGCAGAAAGACACAAATGCTGATGATGCAATTAGCCTGAGGGCCTTGCCTTGTTCCGCCCCAGCAATTTCTCGATGGTGTTGTTGACCACAGCAGTGTAAAACGAGGCCTGTTTGGCAGTGAGAGGGGCGTACACAATGATCTCCTTTTTGGGCGGCACGTCCAACGTCACATCGGACTTCAGTCTCCTCAGCAGGAACGGTGTCAGAATCTGCAAACCGAGACATCCTGTTAGATGAACAATTACAACAGGCAACGGACAGGCAACGGACAATCTGATTGCTGCCCATCTAAGCCGTTAACGGGCTACATCACTGACGGCGTCGTCTTCTCATGTGAACGGGGGGGTAGCCAGTCAGGGGACTAACCTGGTGAAGCATGTGCAGGATGCTGTGCTCTTGTTCGTTGGCAACAATGTTGTCCGCGTCGTCTTTGATGGTGTCGATGTCAAACCACGACTCAAAGCTGTAGGAGAGAGAGTGCAAATATTAACGCGCGCACACACCAGCACCAATCTTTGCAGTGCTGTGAACAAAAAAACAAGAACATTACTTCTTACTATTCACTAAATTGCGAAGTATAAAATAACTGATTTCATTATATTACATTACCGGTAATGTAATAAAATTCCATGGTGGAATGTATTTGTTTGTTGGTTGGTTCACAGAGACATCCGTACCTTTTGAGGTCATCGAACACCTCGGGCAGGAGGAAGTTGAGCAGAGACCAGAGCTCGGACAGGTTGTTCTGCAGCGGCGTGCCGGTCAGCAGCAGCTTGTTGTCTGTGGGCAGCATCTTCAGCTCCCTCACCAGCCGGCAGTTCATGTTCTTGATCCTGTGGCCCTCGTCCACGATCAGGTATTTCCAATGGAAACGCTGTGTGTGTGTGTGTTTGGGGGGGGGTCATCATTAAAAGGCTGTGCTGTGAGAACTAAAAACCAACAATTTCTCTCTCTCTTTTTTTTAAATAACTTTATAAATTCCAACCACCATAGATGACCATGAGAGACAGAGAGAGAGGCCCACCTGCAGATATCTTCTGTCAATCATGGCTATCTCAAAGGAGGTGATCACCACAGGAAACATGTTGAGGGACCCCTGGGGCTTGCGGATTGACTTCAATATCTTCAGTCTATCCTTCTGGGGACCGTGGTACAGCTGCACTGAAATCTGATCACACGACATGGGGCAGAAAAAGCCTTTAGGTAAAGAGTAAACAGTCATAGATGTCAGCTCAAATCAGGCAGTGATTGTAAATTAGGGGAAAATGTACAGTAGGACATTTTGCACGAGTGGTTTGATGTCAAGTTACCATACACTGTGTACCATGGGGCATCCACTTGCATTATGTCTTTACAATAGTATTTCAAACTATTGTACCTCTGGGGCGAATTTTTCGAACTCGCTGATCCAGTTGGACACAGTGGACAGGGGGGCGACCACCAGGAAGGGACCCATGACCTTCTTCTCGACCATCATTGCCACGTGGCCGATGCACTGAATGGTCTTCCCCAGACCCATCTCATCAGCCAGGATCCCATTGATCCCGTTCTCCCACAACATCTGCGCACACACACACACACACACGGTTAAAAGAGCAAATGACTCCCTTTCGGCTTCGATTCAATAAGCAAGCAATAGGCATAATCAAAAGGACTTTCACTCACCCTAAGCCACTCGAGGCCCTCTATCTGGTAGCATCTCATGACACCTCCAGTAAAGAGTTTGGGCTGCTTGGCAGGCACGGGCTGGCCGTTCACCTTCCTGTCTGGGTCCAGCTTGGCACGGTCTCTCACAGCCTCCGACAGGCGTCTCTGGATGTCTGTGTTCGAGTCGCTCATCATCTCTATATCCTTGACTTCCAGCTTTATGTGGCTGGGGATCTCCTCCTCCTGTTCGAGAAGAGGGAGAGCTCAGAAGGTGAGGATCTAGGACATCAAAAGCCAGGCTGTGTTTTCATTTCAGCTTCAAGTTTATTTTGGGTTAAGAGTTAAATGGATGGTTCAGCCTTTTTTTATGTTTAGGTGAAATCTCATCTTACAGAGTTATCCTCATAGGTAGGACAGTAGAAAACGTCATACAGGATTCCACTACTGGCCTATGAGGACAACTGATACTATGAGAACCGATGATATTTCACCTAAACATGAATATAGGCTGAACCATCCCTTTATGGTGGTTCAGGCTATAAAATAGGCTGAAAACTATATAATGTATCCCTTACATTGTGATTACAATTCCTTACCTCTTCCTCTTGCTCCACTTTAGCTATTTTGGCCTTAGACATAATTTCCTGAAACACAAAAACATGCAAAAAAGTAAATCAAAATGAAACTATTAACTAGGCCCATTTGCCCCATTTCAAAGTATGTTAGCCTACCTCTTCAGACTTGACATCGGCAGTGTTGTAATCTTCCTCACGCCCACGCTTCTTTCTGTCGACTTGAAAACAGAGAAGAAATAAATGAGCAAGACATTTTTCGCAACAGCCTTATGCTAAATCCAACACAGCACATGATTAAATGGTTATGGAGGTCAGTGTTTCCCCTAGGTTTGCTGCCTTGGGGGGGTGGCATTGGACCGTGGCATGGACCCCCCCCTCGCCCAGGGGGTAAGACCCTGTGACATACCAGCGTCATGTCCAGGGGTGTACTTGTACATTAAGCCGCCTCACGCTACGGAAACAGGAGATAGGCTCCTGCCCTATGGGCCAGAGTATTTATAATCTAATAAGAGGTATAAATTGATCCATATTAACATAATTATAATTGAATATTGGATTGCTGTGGGCAATCCAGTCAGATGATGTCATTTTGACTTTACTCTCACCTGAAAGAAAATTGTATGTCCAACTATAAAAAAACAGACATTTCCAATGCTTCAATCCACTGTCCATGTACTGTAAATATGCCATTATGGTATTACCATGAAGCCCAATTCTAGCAGACTAAGAAAGATTGTATATCTACTTTAAGTAAAATAATAAAGTGCATCCAGGTAGCTCTTTAGCTGGCAAGTGTGCAGCAGACTAACTGATCTCATCACCTCTGAGCTAGCTAGCTTGCTAGTTCTTCTTGCTAGTTCTTTTACACCATGGAACTATAATCAGACACTTTCTAGTCACAATAATAACGACCAATTTTAACCAACTTTCTCTGTCAGAACACTCAGCAAGTATATTATCTAACGTTTCAACTTGCTTACTTTCCATCTGCAGACATCTCACTCTGCAAAAACTCTCGCGTCGTGCGCGCACACTTGTCTCGCACACACTCGTCTCGCACACAATCTTGTATTATTCTCCAGCGCTGGCACAGCACGAAGTGTGGAGATATGTCTGGCTATGCGAGACTACTGGCGGACTAACGTTACCAACGAGCCCATGGGCTTGCCACTCGCCAGATTCGGGTTGGGTGCGTTTAACTATAATTTTAGCCTGCTTGTCAGATGTTTGGTGTCTATGTCCGTAATAATTCCTCTTTCTTGGGGAGGCGGGGGGACACTGGAGGTAATGTAAAAGACAGGAGTGCTGTTTTGCTTACCTTTCATAACACGTTTGCCAGCAACCTGTGACAAGAGAGTTTGATAAGGTGAGTGACTAGGAAGCTAAAACGTTTACAGATGATAATTACAGACTTAACAAGTAGTAACTCACCTTATTTTCCAGTTTCTCATTCCTATCTTTTTCCTGAATTTGTGGGAATAAAACCATACAATTAGACACCAAGTATGTACACTACATGACACACTGCTCCATCCTTCTCATATTCATCAGGTTGATTTGAATTTGGATGGAAACATGCAATCAAATGCAAGTCAGAAAGCAATTATCTGCTACGGGTAGAGGGGGCCTCTAAACAAATATGACAGAGAGGGATTAAGGCAGTGACTACATTCCAATGCTAATTCCAATGTGTACTCCTTCCAGTCAAGAGATAGAGCCTCTATACAACAACTTTTGATAAACTCATGTTACATGTAGCTACTAATATCCACCCCACTTGTACTAAACAGTAACTTCTGATGTACTCATATTACATGTAACTACTAACATCCCCCCCACCACTTGTACTAGACAATAATCTGAATTTACCTCCTCCTGCTGTTGCTCCATCTTGGTAAGGAGGAATTTGGAAAATATGTTACTCTTCTCCAGCAAGTTTTGCAGTTTCCTGAACCGCAATTCACGAGATTCCTTCTCCTCAGACACAGATGCCTAATAAACAATAAACATAACACAATCTTAGTAGGTAGGTCAAACCCCTTTTGACAATTTCTGGGAAATTACAGTTAAACTGTAAAATCATGATGTATTTTGGTATTTAACAATAGATAAATATATATATAGAGAGATATACAGTAAAATTAACAGACTTCAAACATCAGTGGCCATATCATGTTTCATTAGCTTCCATTTACGTTAAAAAAAACACCAGAAAACCGCTGATGCAACAAAACCTTTTTTAAAAACCTAGTGGCCAACCGGTTGGAATTTCTATTGAAGCAGTCTCTCTGGAATGAATGGACATTGTTGATACCATTTATCAAGCCATTCCATCTTTTCCTTTCAAGAGCATTATCCCCCCATATGGCCATGTATTACTTATTATATTTTGAAATATCAACTAAAAATTATTTGCATTACAGAGGCATTAGATTCTGCATGCACATTGGGATTATCTTCAATAGCAGCATTTTACATTTACATTTTAACCATAGCAGACTTTTATTCAAAGCGATTTACAATTAGAGATTACTGACAGGGACTGCCTTTAGATCAAATAGAGTAGAGTACAGTCATAGTACAGAGGTACTGTCTACTTTAAGATCATGAATGAAAAATAAAGGTGCATAAAGGTCACAGTAAAACTATATGTTCACCCCTTAATCATCCCGACAGGCTATTTTCGAACCCAACTCGTCCCCATTGGGATAGTGTTGTGGCCAGAAGGTTTGACCACGCTAATCTACGCTCAAGTGCAGTAGCCTAATGACAACTGTCTACACAAACACACCCTACTACACCTGCAATTAGATGTCATGGGATTAATTAATAGGGTTGAATTTGAACAAAGAAAAAACCTTTTCTATCATCTCTTGTTTCACTCGCTCCTCCATCAACTGCTTCTCCTCTTCCTCCATCTCCTTAGTGAGAACGAGAACTTTAGGGACTCCATCTTCCGTCTTCACACTGGCTGCAGCTAGATTCACACGTATGGTAGACAAACCTGACGTTAGAAGAAAACGAACACTTTCATCCCATTCATAACTTTTAAAATATCGTCAGCTTAGAACTATAAGGTTCTATCTCCGTTTAGGGCAGTTCAGAGATATTGAGCGTCAAAGTTTTTACATCCCATTATGTTTTGTGAGATGGAACCTTTGTATTTTATGAATTACTGACTAAAAAATGTCAACATTTAAAAAAACAATAACACCACACAGGCATTAATAAACACCTAATGGATCAGATTATGTTTAAAAAAAACACTCAATTTTGACAAAAATGGAGATAGAACCTTATAATTCTAACGTCACGATATGTCAACAGCCCTACCTGCGTCAGGCACGGTGGTCTCCTCCATCGCTGTACCCTGCGGTCCCTCAGACTCGTCAGGCTCGGGACATTGAGGAGACACGCTGCGTGTTCCTTCCTTCGAGCTAGTTATAACATAACATAACATAACAAGCTGTTAATATTTCACACATTTGCTAAGTTAGACGGACGGTCGACACATATCACGGTAATAACGTCGATAGCGAGTTACCACAGACAAGTTCTCACAAGTCTGCTAGCTAGTCGGCTAACAGCTGCAGCGAGGCTCGCACAAAGCAGAGTAGCAGACATTTGAAAAACATAACAGAACTTACCAACTCATGTTTGACAACTGAAACACTCGGTCGCTAGGTATTACGCTGCAAATACCTGTCGAATAATGCTCTTATTGAAGCAGTAGATGTCGTTAGTTATAGTTATATAGTTATATATTTTCTGCATACAATGGCATCAACTCGCTTACTAACAGCACATTGCCTCAGTCGACTGCCTGCACGCACTGACCTGTAGAGGTGGGGCTTCAAGAATTCCCGCCAATGAAGTGGAAGAAACCAAACAAATGGATTAGGGGTGTCGATCTTTTTGCAGTATATATATATATAGCTTTATTTTTGGAGCGGGTGTTGTTCGGTTGCGGATAGATAGATATCTTTAACAGTATTATGTACAGGATAAAACTATATTTTTGTAATAGTGCATTCAAATAAAATATTCAACCAATACATTAACCATACACCCCTATGAGGATCATATATCTAAAATCCATGTAGTTTCCTGTAATTTCCCGCGAATCAGAGGTTATAGAAGCTCCTCCTATCTCTGTCTAAGTTATTCAACTAGAATCATACCTAGATAGATATAAAAGTGACTCAGGACACTGAACATGATGTAATTTTTGCATGTAATGTCGTGCTGTAAAGCAATATGGTTGACGACTTTGGTTCAGTGCTTTGTTTCCTTAGCTACATTAAGGACTGTAGCTAACTATTTTACCTCTTAGCAAAATGTAATTCAGAATGTCAATTTTCGAATTAAACGAATAAACGAATCTTTTTAGTTGTTGTTATCCATAAGAAGAAAATGAGATCGAACATTAGTTCTAGATAAATGTTATTTGACATTCAGCAAATAAGAAAGCTGAAAAAACGATTAATACATTTTAAGGTATTTGTGTAATGCGTTGTTGGACTCCTACTGTTATGTTTGTGTATAACCTACTTCTGTCGTGTGTGTTTGTTGTAAAGGAAATGTTATCGTTATCGTTTTCTACTGTAGGTGTCTATGTCATGTTTCTTTTCACCACAAGATGGGAGAAGACCGCTATTATTCGTATGGACAATTCAAATACATCTGATTTATTGATTTACATGATGTTATGATAATGTATATAATCTTTTTTCACAAATACGTTTTGATGGATTTTAATGGGCTAGAGTCGAATATGAAGAGCATATGCCTGCTGTGGAATTAAAACCTGTTCTAAGGCAGCAAGCTCTAATTTTGCGTCCTATGTTCGAACTGAGACTCATACACATTTTTGGGTATCTGATTCTGACCACCTGTAGTAGAAACTAGTTAACCCAATTATTGTTGCACTGAAGCAGGTGGTTGATTGACTGTGTGTCCCCTTGTCTAAATGTAAGGGGTATGCTATGGTTGTCTAGTGGTGATGTTAGGACTGACTGTGTGTACCCTTGTCTAAATGTAAGAGGTATCCTATGGTTGTCTAGTGGTGATGTTAGGATTGACTATGTGTACCCTTGTCTAAATGTAAGGGGTCTCCTATGGTTGTCTAGTGGTGATGTTAGGATTGACTGTGTGTACCCTTGTCTAAATGTAAGGGGTCTCCTATGGTTGTGTAGTGGTGATGTTAGGATTGACTGTGTCCCCTTGTCTAAATGTAAGAGGTATCCTATGGTTGTCTAGTGGTGATGTTAGGATTGACTATGTGTCCCCTTGTCTAAATGTAAGAGGTATCCTATGGTTGTCTAGTGATGATGTTAGGATTGACTGTGTGTACCCTTGTCTAAATGTAAGAGGTATCCTATGGTTGTCTAGTGGTGATGTTAGGATTGACTATGTGTACCCTTGTCTAAATGTAAGGGGTATCCTATGGTTGTCTAGTGGTGATGTTAGGATTGACTGTGTGTACCCTTGTCTAAATGTAAGAGGTATCCTATGGTTGTCTAGTGGTGATGTTAGGATTGACTATGTGTACCCTTGTCTAAATGTAAGAGGTATCCTATGGTTGTCTAGTGGTGATGTTAGGATTGACTGTGTGTACCCTTGTCTAAATGTAAGAGGTATCCTATGGTTGTCTAGTGGTGATGTTAGGATTGACTGTGTGTACCCTTGTCTAAATGTAAGAGGTATCCTATGGTTGTCTAGTGGTGATGTTAGGACTGACTGTGTGTACCCTTGTCTAAATGTAAGGGGTCTCCTATGGTTGTCTAGTGGTGATGTTAGGATTGACTGTGTCTACCCTAGTCTAAATGTAAGGGGTATGGTTTGTGGACGGTGGGGGGGGGGGGAGGACGGCCCGGGGGCGTGCGGGGGATATCCCTTATCTTCGGGAAAATATCCCTTATTTTCAAATCCCAATGTTGACAGGTATGATGTACATAATATGTACACAATTACCATAGCCTATAAACAGAGAATCTCTACTTTAACCTCACAGTAATTGTTTGATTTTTACACAGACAGTGTAAAAGAATTATGAATCTGTCGTACATTGGCTGCTGCTTTCCTGCTCCTTACATTCCTGGGTGTTGATCTTACACTCAGCCAGCCGTGTTGTGAAAATCTGTGGTGAGAATGTTCACAAAAGCACTTGTCTAAAAAGTTGTTGTTTTTTGTCAGTATTTGGTGCAACTATGTTTTTATGAACACTAATATTGCTCAATCAAGGTAGCCCACTGAACATTGAACAACAAACAAGCTCTTGTTGGATATCTGAGGGAAAGAAAGGTCAATAAGGATATATTTTGTGATTTTACACAGGCTTTGAAAGATCTATTGCAGTTCAGTACTGCATTGAACCATTAGACCATTTGTAAGCTATCAGAAATACATAACCACCCACTTCACCGTATATCCATATCTCTGAGTCACCCCCACATGTAAAGATGATAACAGTGAAACAATGAAGAACAATATCGAACCCGAGAATGACTCGAGGTTTGGACTTACATCACATTCAACTTTTTAAGTTTATTGGTAAATATAATAATTTTAATATACAGCTCTGGAAAAAAAGCTCAGCTATGTGAAGGTCTGGTAGAGAGCATGCCAAGAGTCCTCAGTGTTACAGTGAGTCTACCAGAGTCCTCAGTGTTACAGTGAGTCCTCCAGTGTTCTCAGTGTCACAGTGAGTCCTCCAGTGTTCTCAGTGTTACAGTGAGTCTACCAGTGTTCTCAGTGTTACAGTGAGTCCTCCAGTGTTCTCAGTGTTACAGTGAGTCTACCAGTGTTCTCAGTTTTACAGTGAGTCCTCCAGTGTTCTCAGTGTTACAGTGAGTCCTCCAGTGTTCTCAGTGTTACAGTGAGTCACCAGTGTTCTCAGTGTTACAGTGAGTCCTCCAGTGTTCTCAGTGTTACAGTGAGTCACCAGTGTTCTCAGTGTCACAGTGAGTCCTCCAGTGTTCTCAGTGTTACAGTGAGTCTACCAGAGTCCTCAGTGTTACAGTGAGTCCTCCAGTGTTTTCAGTTTTACAGAGAGTCCACCAGTGTTCTCAGTGTTACAGTGAGTCCACCAGTGTTCTCAGTGTTACAGTGAGTCCTCCAGTGTTCTCAGTGTTACAGTGAGTCCTCCAGTGTCCTCTGTGTTATTTACTTCCACCAGTGTCATTGTTCCTCCCTCTTTCTACATTGTTATTGTCACCCTGCCCACAACCAAGAGAACAACATGAAATGACTTGTCTGGGTCTTTGTTGCGACCACATCAAGGCTGTCCCCTCTCATCATGAATCTTAAGGGTATTCCATTGACTCAACCAAAGTAAGTATGGATGTACATACTGTCTGAGAGTCAAACTGGCTCAAAGTAGTGGGGAAACCGTGGCAAATGTGACAATGATGATGCCAAGTTGTGAGAATACAGTGTCTCATCTTGTCATTCAGGGTGTCCTTGGAGTTATATCTTGATCATGTACTGCAATATAAATGTATCTCATTAAGTTCAAGATTAGTTCAAAATGCCTTGTCAGGTCCCAGAGAAATAAGAACAGAACAGTATCTTCATGGGTTCTAGAACCTGTGGACTAAAATTCCAAATCAAAACACTCTTACTGTATATCAGTGGAGTTTTATTTGTCTTCAGCAGTTCAAATAAATACCACACTTGAACTGGAAATTCACCAAACAATGATAGATAAGCAAACTAGATACTATTTCTTTGAAGAATACATTCATTCGTGTAGGACCTATTGAGTTAATAGCAACCAACATTTTGAGCGGGATGACCATAAGCTTGTCACTTAAACCAGATGCAGGTGTGAAAGAGATTATCCTAACTGCAAGGGTGTTTCTAGGACTAGAGGACATAGAGCCTATACCACTCAGTTCCACACATACTCAATAAAGCAACACAGATTTAAACCAATTAGGCCATCATTTCCCAGATTTTTTTTTCTATAAATCTAGTGCCTTTCACTTTCAATGCTGAGCACAGCTAAACTTGTCAGCCTATCATTTGTCATTGTGGAGCGCAGGTGATTTGAACGTAGAAAAGCTGTGCCCACAGTGGTGAGTCACCACTGAGGATTAGTCCAAATATAGAACTCCAAATATAAATGAGGACTATATTTCGGTTTATCAGCTTGTTCTTCAAGCAAGGACCCGTATTGTATGCATGTACTGCTAATATCAATGTTTCCATTATATTAAAATCCTATGAAGCTTAGTGAATACTGTTGTATAGGGTTTATGTGTGTGGATCAGGGACAAATCCTAATTCTAGGGTGCTGCGGTTAGGGATTAATTGTAACCCCTTTGATCGTGCCTTGGGTCTCCTATAAACATTTCCCAGGGTCAGTCAGTCCCCAAATGGCATCCAAAACATGGTCTTGTTTCGTTTAAGCATACCACTACCCCGTGGTAAATTAATCACCCAAAACAACAGATGGTCTGCCCCAAGGACAATGTCGACAAAACTGTTCTGTTCTGAAAAAGTTACTTATGCCTTCCGGCTGCGTTCGAGAACGTTTTTTACTCGGAGTCGGAATCGATTCTGTTCCAAATTTGACTGACCAAAATTCGTGAGCGTCTCCTCTCCTTTTTCTGGACTCCAACAATTGGTGCCATGACCCAGATAGAAGCAAGACGTTGTCTGACCATCCCAGCACATCCCAGCACAATGAAAATATTTGACCATGCTAAAAAATCTCTAACATAGCTTTATTAACTAATATCCTATGGAGCTTTATTAACATAGCTTTATTAACTAGTATCCTATGCAGCTTTCAATACAAACTTTCTATGTTTGTCCCCAGACAGCTTTGTTGTCATGGTAATCTTTGATCTCTATCAGAGGACATCAGGACAAAAGTGTTAGATGAGGTAGGAGGACTGTTCTAAGCTTGAGATGCAAAGTGCAAGCACCAGAGTGGCCAGGGGCACCAGAGTGGCCAGGGGCACCAGAGTGGCCAGGGGCACCAGAGTGGCCAGGGGCACCAGAGTGGCACCAGAGTGGCCAGGGGCACCAGAGTGGCCAGGGGCACCAGAGTGGCCAGGGGCACCAGAGTGGCCAGGGGCACCAGAGTGGCCAGGGGCACCAGAGTGGCACCAGAGTGGCAAACACCAAACTGTACATCTCTACCCCCAACATTCCTCTGATCTCATTTAGGAAAGATCTGAATGAAAAAGGAAATGATACAAGAGGAACAGAGTGAAACAATGATTTGGCCTTCTAGGACGAAAGGCATACGCGTTTCCTATCCTTTCCTGTGTGCTTCTGAATCCTGCACCAAACTCAGAGGCCCAGAATGGAAAAAGGTGGAGATACGTTTAATTGCGTAAATCATCCCTTGATCCAGCCCAGATGTGCCTTTATTATTTTATCAGCTCAGAAAGTATTAATTCAAAAGGAGAAGGGAACATTTGGAGAATCATATGGTTTTATTTATCCCAGAATCTTCTGAACTGTAATAATTTCATCAATGCGCCAAGATACGCAGCATTAAAGCCATTTCTAAACAAGACTGTCTCTGGTATGCTCTCGTAAGTCAGGTTCTCAGGAACATGATAGGCTCAATCAATATAACAAAACCTTCGCCCTTATATTCCTCTCATAACAATCTGATAGGTTGTGATTTACTGAAACCAATTTCTGTGCAAATAGGCGTAGTCCTAGCTTAACCATTAAAAGCCCGGTGTTGCATATACTGTAGGCAACAATGTTTTTAAACACCTGGTAAAATGTGACATGTTCTGGTGAAAAGGTCTGCATGTCGACAATTCTCTCTCTCTCAACAAACAACAGTTTTAGGAACACTAAATACTTTTTTTTTTATATCAAATGCTTTATTTTCTAAATATTTTCTTTGTCATAGTTAACAACAAACATTGCTCCCACCCTCCCCTCCCCCGGTCAATCCTTGCTCCAAACAAAGTATACTTATGTACAGATCTTCTTCATCAGATGAAAAGAAGAAAATGTCACAGGGTGTCCACATTGATTATAGTGTCATATTGAAAGGAAAAGAAAAGAAAAGTAAATAAATGCAATTATTAAAAAAGGGGAAGTTTCCTGGATGCACTCAAAACGCATCTCAATAGGACAGCATGTCTGGATCTAACTCCTGAAAGTAGTCTAAGTAGGGCCCCCACACCTTATCAAATGTCTTATTTAAGTGAGTTATTGAGTAACGTATCTTCTCTAATTTAAGACAGGACATAATGTCCCTAAGCCATTAAGCATGAGTGGGCGGGGCTGCACTCTTCCATCTCAGGAACACTAAATACTTAATAATTTGTGAATTGGATTCACTGTATCGCGGGTTAGTGATACATGGCTTATAAACAAACATACGTTTTAGGACGTGTTTAAAAGCAAGGACTGTGTGATCCTCTAATTATGTGTAGTTAGTTATGTGTTTTTAGTATGTTGATGTTCTACAATGTACTGTATATGCTTTGTGTAAACCGATCCATGTGTTCCATAGAATCAAAATGGCATGACAAAACAGCCGTTGGATGTGTCATTGCTGAAACCTGCCAATCATTAACCCCCACTAATGCAAATGAGTCATAAATTCCTAATGTGGATTTGGCATTCCCTTACATAACAAGCATCATATGAATGTTATCCCAATAGTTGAGAAACAGAATGACAATGTTAATAAAAAACAGAAGCACTGAAATTCAACATGATAACACATGGGAACACATGAGTTTTAAGATCTCACTCCACTCACCGCATGTAAGACCCCTAGGGCCAGGAGTGTAATCCTGACCATGTGATCTGACTTCAAAAAAGTATGGGCTTTCGTTAAGAGTTTTTCCTGGTAGGGTAATTTGATATGGTAAAGCTCATGGCTGTAGTCATACAGGTAGGTAGACGTTGTATTGGCCTAGACTGCATATATAGAGTTCACCTTTTTATACAACAAATGTCATAGTTACATGACTTTGAAACTAGCAAAGGTATAGTATAGTATAGTATTGATTGTAAGTTGCTTTGGAATAAGGCGTCTGCTAAATGCCAAAAATGTAAAAATGTAAATAAAAGTGCTTGAAAGCGCAGCCGTTAGTTTGGAAATGTTTGCAGAAACACGAACACGGAAATGAGCCAGCCAGCAGAGACACTCACATTCCCTAAACCCATGTATATTCCCTAAACAAAACTCAAACAAGGCTGTAATGGGAAACAGGGTGTTTACTAGGAAGAATCATAATACATGTTAGAAACATATTTGCACACGAAGGCCCCTGTTGCTTATGTCAGCTCCTAGCATTGAGAAATGCACATTCAGGCAGAAGGATAGGGCTTTGGCAGGTGCACACTGTCACAGACTGCCAATGCATCATAAACATTATTTAGTGACATTTTTCAGGGGGAAAAAAAATACATATTGCAAGAATATGTGAAACTCACAAGATTGGTCTTAGCAGAGCAGCATGGGACTTTTCTTCAAATTCAATATTATATATATATACTGTATATATAATTTTAGATTATATAACAAATAAAACAAATCGATATCAAAATCTGCGGGGATAGTTCTCATTCAGGTCCAAGACCAACAAGATTGTTTGCAAAAGTCCAGTCGAAAAGATTCCAAGCAAACACATGTTTTGCCAACTCTGCCTCAGTATGCACAAATAGTTTCTCCTTGTGGACCCCATGAAAAGAATCGTATTTATGTTGGCACAAACACTCTCATGCACATCCCATTATCTCACTTGTGACTGTGTCCCCAACAGCGAGTAGGGATTTAGTTTTTCCACATGTTAATAATATCACTGTAAATAGAAAGGGGAAAGATGGTTAGGCCTGCATTTCCATAAGAATAATGTTTTGGGAAAGTGTACCTGAATTTAACTTTAACATATAGGCTGATTTGCATCTTCACTGGATTAGGCTTTTTACAAGTTAATTCAATGTGTTTTTTCTATCTGGCTTGATCTAATACAAATCAAGTATTGTAAATGGATGTGCTTTATCAGTGCTCCCTCACTCACGTCCATCAGCCCCCTGGGGGGTTCACCCCTGTGTTGACTCTCGCCTAACCTCTCCACCTGTGACTTACCAAAACACCCTGAAAGCCTGACACTGGAGCAGATGTCTGGAAAAAATGTCACTGAAAAGGAATTTGGTATTCTTAGAATCTACTTAATAGTTTCCCTCCCAGAGAGAGAGAGAGAGAGAGAGAGAGAGAGAGAGAGAGAGAGAGAGAGAGAGAGAGAGAGAGAGAGAGAGAGAGAGAGAGAGAGAGAGAGAAGAATTGCATTGCACCCCGGCTGACTGGAGCAAATGTGTGGGTGTGTCTGAATTCCATTACCTTGTTTTGTTTTTCTTGTTATTAAAAACAGGAGAGGGACTTCTTTTAGGGCGTGACTGGGCAATATCCAATTGTACGTGAATTTTCTAATAATGTGATCCTCTAATAATATCTGGAGCTGAACAACAGATGATTTGCTTTAGCTCTCATAGATTAACAACTTTAATAGCACCAACCATTTATGAATCCATTGTTTTGTCGAGGCAATATCTCAGCAGATCTGAATACCTATGCTTTAAACATGGGATAAAATGTCAGATATCCAGTCTAGAAGGGCAACAATGAAAAGGTTAGTGTCGAGGCAGATTAAGAACTCTGGTATGGAGGTAGACTGAATCATCCGATCCATATTTCCTTGGTATTTCCTGGCCTGTGTGAGAGCTGATAATGAAAGACAGCAAAAGCACATTCTCCACCCTGTCTCTACTGAGAAGCAGATGAAACAGATATGTTTTGCCTGAACTGTTTGGCACGATGATGCAGATTTTCCTCTTCAGATTTGTGCTATATGACAAGCTAGATATAAAAGCACATGAGAAGTTCCACATTAGAATGGCACCTTATGTGGCTATCAACCTTTTCTCTCTGTCTCCTTCGCTCTTTTTTTGTATTCTGGAGATTTTGGCTTCTCCAAAACCTTTTCCTTCTCTCCCTCCCTCCTTACCTCCCTGTCCCCCCCCCTCCTTACCTCCCTGTTCCCCCCCCCTTACCTCCCTGACCCCCTCCCCCCCTGCCCCCCCCTCCCTCCTTACCTCCCTGTTCCCCCCCTCCCTCCTTACCTCCCTGTTCCCCCCCTCCCTCCTTACCTCCCTGCCCCCCTCCCTCCTTACCACCCTGTTCCCCCCCCTCCCTCCTTACCTCCCTGTCCCCCCCTCCTTACATCCCTGTTCCCCCCCCTCCCTCCTTACCTCCCTGTCCCCCCCCTCCTTACCTCCCTGTTCCCCCCCTCCCTCCTTACCTCCCTGCCCCCCCCCCTCCCTCCTTACCTCCCTGTCCCCCCCCCTCCTTACCTCCCTGTTCCCCCCCTCCCTCCTTACCTCCCTGCCCCCCCCCCTCCCTCCTTACCTCCCTGTTCCCCCCCCCTCCCTCCTTACCTCCCTGTTCCCCCCCCCTCCCTCCTTACCTCCCTGTTCCCCCCCCTCCCCCCTTACCTCCCTGTCGCCCCCCCTCCCTCCTTACCTCCCTGTTCCCCCCCCCTCCCTCCTTACCTCCCTGTTCCCCCCCCCCTTACCTCCCTGCCCCCCCCTCCCTCCTTACCTCCCTGTTCCCCCCCCCTCCCTCCTTACCTCCCTGTTCCCCCCCCCCCCTTACCTCCCTGCCCCCCCCCCTCCCTCCTTCCCTCCCTGTTCCCCCCCCTACCTCCTTACCTCCCTGTTCTCCCCCCTCCCTCCCCCCTCTGGCTGGCTGCCACTCCTCCCAGCAGTCTTGTGGTAGTGTGTGTTGTCAGTGGAGCCCGGCCCCCTCGCTCTCCTCAAACATAGGAGTGAAGCACACTCACACACACATCCACACACACACGCAACCCTCAGGCAGACCGGCAGGCAGACAGGCAGGCAGGCAGGCAGTCAGTCAGGCAGGCAGGCAGGCAGGCAGGCACTATGACCTAAACAGGGGACAGTCTGTGGAACTATGACCTGTGGCAGCAGATGCCTTCCCCATAACTGAACTCCGAGACTACATTGGGACCCTCACAGGAGCTGGGAAGAAGCAGGAAATAACAAATATGAGGAGCGTCTGACCATGGTTGGTTGTTTTGCAGAGGAGATGGTGGATTTTACTCACTTTTGCTGAATTTGCTGTGGAATGACAGTACCACTCATGAGTGTCAAGAGGAAAAAGGCCAGCATGGTGTTTAGCTGGCAGAAGTCATTCTCCATCCTCAACCCCTGGAGAAAAGGTAGAGTAATCATCATGTTTAACCTGTCATCTCATCTTGCCAGATGTCTATGCCGTCCTATATTTGCCGTTAAAAAAAACATGGTGTGGGTGTTTGGTGGATGTGTGTCTGTGGTTTGAGAGAGAGATGTGTAATTCCAGCCTGAAGATAGATGGTGTTGTTTATAGTTTACTCGGCTGTGCTTTTTTCGGTGTCTGGCTTTCAGGAAACAAAATCATCTGATCAAATATACAACCTGCAACCTCATATCCAAAACCAGATATTTACTGACATCCAAAGTATTTTTGACTGAGAGGGTAGAGTAAAGTGGTGTTTGTCCTTCTCTGAAATCACAGTTTTATTTTAAAAGGGAGACAGATCATGTGGTAGAGTTCAACTTTACAAGGAGAAGGCTGTCAACAAAGCCTTGTGAATCTGCAGGTGTTCAGCTCATAACTTAACTGATGTGCCCCAATAGAGTGATTTCTTTATTTCTCTATGAGAACAGGCAGCTGATTTCAGTAGCTTGAACTACTGTATGTCTCAGTACGCCTTTTTCTCCTTATAGCATGCTTCTAATGTAAGGTGACCAGATTTCTCAGATGCAATCTGGGGACATTTCCAACTTTTTAGGAAAAATGTATACATTTTATCATGATGAAATACAGAAACAGGGACAATTGCTGTTTCATTTATTTTGACCTTATTTTGACCAATGTATACACATTCAAGCAAGAATACTCAAGTGTAACAACTGGAATGTGCCTCTCAACATTAGTGTCAGTGTACTGTAAGTGGTATTAAAAGTAATTCTTAGAACTGTTCAGGTTGACGAGCCAACCATCAACCAAGCGGGGGGTCTGGGGGTCCTCCCCCAGAAAAAAAGAGGATTTAACACTTAATTTCCTGCATTCTGGTGAACTTGTACACACTATTGTGCTTTTTATGCCCATTTTTATCTCCACTACCCTACTCATACTTTAGAATCGAATGTGAAGCCCAGACAGCACAACTACTTTTGCTCTCCACTCACTGTCAATACAATTCATTGTGGGAACATGGGAGGAGAGGAGAAAATAAGGCTTGAAGTTATACACAACATATGTTCCAGGCAGTGAGTTGATTCTTTAAAACTGAGAAATCTGATTCAAAAAAAGGAAAACCCATAGTTAATGAGGACAGGGGCTGTGTGAGTGTGCTGTGGTCTCATTTTGAGCTGAGAGCTTTTCAGGCTGTGAAACTGTGAAAACCCTGTTCCTTGTATCTGCTGTAACACGGGAATATGATATTAGATGACATAAAGCAATCGTCATGTGACAAAAGCTTTATGTTATATGACAATGCGACATCTTTTCTTTTGAGAAATATACACGTCCAATTAAAACGTGTTTTACTGCCACACATGACATGAAATGTTCATCTCAGGATTTCTCTGTCATGAAACAAAAGCTGATTCTACAGAGAGTGTGTTATTACTCATAAATATACAGTAGCTACAGAATCAGTGGAGCCCTTGTGATACAGTCCTCATTTAGTCACACGCCTTTCTAACGGGAAAACTGGCTACAGGTTTCTCTACATTCCAAGTATCCGCCTCTATCAGATAACAATCTCAGCTTATGTACAGTATGACCTCCACACCTGTCGGGAAGAATCGTCCTCCTCAGATCCTGAATTTGTTTTGTCTTCAGAGAGAGAGAGAGAGAGAGAGAGAGAGAGAGAGAGAGGGAGAGAGAGAGAGAGAGAAGAGAGAGAGAGAGAGAGAGAGAGAGAGAGAGAGAGGGAGAGAGAGAGAGGGAGAGAGAGAGAGAGAGAGCGAGAGAGAGAGAGAGAGAGAGGGGAGAGCAAGAGAATTCCCAGCATTGTTGTTACATTGTTGCAGTTGTGAAAAGAGGCTAAACCTTCAGTGACAGGAATAATGTCGTTTAGGAATAACGTTGTTTGCCATGATTCTTGGGGTTAGGAGAAAAGGCGGTTGTAAAGATAGCACTCACATTGTGTACTGTACAGTATAGCGAGGAACTGCATTTATTGGTGTATTCTTGTGTCCCCCCCCCCCCCCCCCCCCCCCATTGTCCTCATTTGTTAGCTGTTTAGTTCTCGGTGAGAGGAGGATTGTCCCATACAATGTATACAATGACACTAGGATTGTACTCAGGAAGCGAGAACAATGAGAACTTCATTGGCTCAAACTTTATGTTTATTGGATTTTCCTTGAAACAACCCAAACTGTGTTGGAATATGAGTAATAATAATAACAAAAAAATACATTGAATCATCCAACCATTGATTGAGCCCTCCTGGTCCACCAATATTATTCCCTCTAACTCATTTACATTTGAACCATTTAGGAGATGCTTTTATACAAAGCGATTTACAATGAGAGATTACAGAGACAGTCTCCCTGGAGTAATTTAGGGCTAAGTGCCTTACTAAAGAGCACACTAGTGGTGGTGTTCCTAGGTGGGATTTGAACTCATGAACTTCTGATCACCAGTCCAATATAATTAACAAGCGGAACTAAACGGCACACAGTGGCAAGCTGTCAAGTGTCATTCAGATTCTGAGGAATTTAGACACCTGAGTGGAGTGTGAAGAGTAGAGTGTACATATATAACATATGTGTTATATTATATACAGGGGGCAGGTGATTGTCCATGTGATCTCATCAGGAAAATCTCCAGGCCCAAATCACATGTAGGGGAGACCAATGTAAATTACATTTATTTAGTACTTGCAGTTAGGTTTACCCCCTGCATATTCAGTCAAATAGAGTCAAATATTTTATATGATTATTATATAATAGCCCCGGATCTCTCTGGACCTGTAGAGCTGTAGGTCCATACACTATGTCTATCCATTTAGCACTGCCCATCACCATCGATTTAGCGCAAGCAACCACCCCCCCCCCCCAACGAAAATCTCTGCTAGCTATATGATATTGCGCAATAATCAGTGTATGTGTATTTAATGTTTGTATGTGCAATGTAAGTGCAATTTAGCAAATATGCGTTTGTATTTATGGATTGTAAATTAGGTGTAATTTAGCTAACATGCATTTGTATCAGGCTAGCTTTATGTAATGTAGAGAGTCACTACAGAATTTAATCCAATTAAATGTTAGGCAGCCTGTTTTGATGCCCTCACCTTTGTAAAATGTGTGTGATACTGTAGTCACTCATTCTGGGGGTCTTCTATCCCGGGCTGGCCTGAAAAATAGTATAATATCACAATGGGACTTACTTGGAAATATAAAGGATAACAACTAAATAAATATTGTTTTGGATGGATATTCAACAAATACATAGTGTTTGAAACACTGGTGTTGTGATCAATTTAAGGTATATAATATAGGGTCAGTTTAAAGCACAAGTGAGAGCAGAGAAGATTCACAGATGTGGGGAGATTCAAACTCCAGACTTCAGACCTGAATTGTCTGAGGAAATTAGCCCCAAGGAGATTTGAGTTGAGTTACACAGCTCCTGCACATTCTTGTCTTATCCTAATGGTGTCTGATAGTGGGGAGCGGGGCCCTGTTAGCTCACATTGATAAAGAAGGGAGTCTGGGAACCCTCCAATGACGTCAAAGCCAGAGAAGAGGTGGAAAACCCTAACCCTCCCTAACCCCAACCAATGTGATGAGAGACGATAAGGAACCTAACCCCAACCAATGTGATGAGAGACGATAAGGAACCTAACCCCAACCAATGTGATGAGAGATTATGACGTTTCATATGGGGTGAAGGGGTGAAAGATGGGGTGAGATATGAGGTGAAGGGGTGAGAGATGGGGTGAGATATGAGGTGAAAGGGAGAGATATGGGGTGAAGGGGTGAAGGAAGGGGTGAGAGATTGGGGAAGGGTTGAAAGATGGGGGAAGGGGTGAGATATTGGGTGAAGGGGTGAGAGATTGGGTGAAGGGGTGAAGGAAGGGGTGAGAGATGGGGTGAAGGGGTGAGAGATTGAGGAAGGGGTGAGAGATTGGAGAAAGGGTTGAAAGATGGGGGAAGGGGTGAGATGTTGGGTGAAGGGGTGAGAGATTGGGTGAAGGGGTGAGAGAGGGATGGCGTGCAGCTGTTTTCCACATCTCATCAAATAGGACGTCTGGATTTTGTGACATGAGCAGCAGTGGTACTTTGGGGGCCATGAACATTATGTTGTTGATTGTTTGGGTCATTTGGACTTCTGAAATGTTCTGAAAAGTCACTTTACAGAAACTGGTGTCAGTGACTGGAATGAAACTCCAGATACTGTATATAAAGAGAACATCTAAATGTTTCAGGCTTTAACTGGGGAAAAGCAATGGGAGAAAGAAATAGTACTGTATATTCACCATAGAACTATTGATTTATAAACGTGTCTGTTGACTGTGCACATTACCAAGTTCAGTGTGAAATTTGTGAAGAATTGCACATTATGACAGTCACTAAATGACAAGTAGACTTGATGTAGTGTGGGCATGGTGGCTAGTGGCTACTAGAACACACACACAGCTGACCCTAGCCACACAAAGAGCTAACAGGGACTAACACTCTCCTAAGCTCCTGTGGTCATAAAAATAGTCAACTTGCCATAGCTTGTTTACAACCTCTCCACTCAGGATCCATGGGGCCAACTGAATGGTCATTTTAGCCCAGGGGCTTACACATGCCATTGTCCCAGAACCCTAGGATCTTTGGAAGCTTTAAGCATTGGGAGAGGCACACCTGCTCTGCAAGATAAATGTGCAAACCCAATAAGGGATACAGGAGTAATATTCCGTGACCAAACAAAAGTTGATGTGACAATTTCAGGTGAAATATGTATACGTACAGTACAATATCTGTCTGACATATAAATCATTTGTTTTGGGTTCCTGGATCTTCCCCTTGAGGGAGAGAGGCGAGCTGTAGAGGAATGTTGAGTCTGCACGTACGTACATAGGTCAGCATACCTCAGGGGTGGATCGGTAAATCCAAATGGAGAAATACACACACACACACACACACACACACGCACACACACACACACACACACACACACACACACACACACACACACACACACACACACACACACACACACACACACACACACACACAAGTAGGGCCCCCACACCTTATCAAATGTCTTATTTAAGTGAGTTATTGACCTAATAACGTATCTTCTCTAATTTAAGACAGGACATAATGTCCCTAAGCCATTGAGCATGAAACTCCCATTTACTGAGATCATTGAGAGGTAGAATGCCCATGGACAAAACAACTCTTGATCACAATATTAGCCACCGCACGTCTGGAATGTGAAACGAATGTTGTGGGAAATGGGGTCTGTTTTATGGCAGAAAGGCGGCTTAAGACAAGGAGCAGACTGTTGTAATTATGTTGTGGTGTTTAGTCAGCCGTACTGGAAATGGGTTGACTCACCAGAGCTGTTCAATGACAGGATAGAATACCTGCTTGGTTTGGGGGATGATGACACCTGCTTGAATGCAGGTGATTGGAGGGACTGGCGGACAGATTGTATCACAATGGCAGCAGTTGGGTTACATTGTTGAATGAACAAGGTGACTTCAGTGTGTAATTAAAGTCAACCTGGTCTCATTCCCATGGTCTGCTGCTAATTCACAGGATCAGGCAGCTATTGCATTAAGAAAAAGTTATTGGCCTGATATTATGGCCTACGGAGATACATATTTATTCTCGCATGGCAAAATTCCAATTTGTCCATTAACTTTACTTTGAAATCTGTTACAAAATGTTCTGACTCATCTCCATCAATTTCCACATTTTTGGTTTTGACCAAAACATTCCTGGTATGTTCTGTCATTAAAAAACAGATTGCTTTTCCCTAATGCTGTTAATTGAGAAAATATGACTTGAATAATGAGTCACTCATGGGTTGCTGCATTTACACTGCAGGTCAAAGTGACACAATTCAGATTTGTTTTGCTCACGTGGCACAGATCTGTATGTATCTGATGTAACATGTAGGTGTAAGCAGTAAAAAAGCACATTGAATCTGATATTCTCGATTCGATTCAGGCCTCATTCTCATGCCAGCCTCAATCAGATACGAATCAGATATGTGTCATGTCCACTGTGGTCGAAGCAGGCAGGTCGCTTATGGTCTTTGCATTTTGATGATGGGTCATTTCAAGTGTTACCAAAGTAAGCACAGGTATCAGATATGGGTCATTTGAAAAAGTAGGTGTAAGCAGGCGTTAATAAAAATCGGATATAGGCACTAAATCGGAACTAGGCATTACTACGACCTGCGGTGTAAATGCAGCCAAGATTGGCTTCCTCCAAGCTTATACAGCATAGGCATTAGGCATTAGGTGTCTTGCAACATAACAACCCAATACTTTAAATACAACCCAATACTTTTATCATATACATTGACTTTGGCTTGTTGTTAGGTTAAGAGCTATAAATAGCCAATATACATGTTCAATTTCACTACCTGTATAACTAAAACATTCATATTCATGATGTTGAGTAGAGTAAACAATTCATGGTCAAAGATTTAATTTTGGAAAAAGAAATGTCACATTCTCATATCCAGTTTTACACAGCCATTGACCTATTTCTGTTTGTATTTTTCACATACCGTGAGTATATTCATACTCCTGGGCACATATTACGGTACATTATTGAAATTCCAAGCTGCCGGAACTGGGTGAAGGAGCGTTTGGTCTCAGGGTCGTTAATTGAAAAATCCTGGGGGATTTGGGTTTCTAGTCAGGCACAACAGCAAAAAATGCCCCTCCATCAGCATTCTTTGTACTCAATTTAAATCGCACCTCTGCTTGACAAAAGAGTACTACATCAATGTTTAGGACTGTGTATTATTTTCAGAGGTGTCAATGCTTTTTGGATTTTAGGGTGATTGATATCTCGAGGAGTGACTCCTCGGCTTAGGTTATGATGAACATTGTGGGAAGTGCAGTTTACAGTTTGCTTGCATGCTAAGATCTAGCTCAATAAGAGACATTTTACAATTTACATATGTTTAAGTGTTTCTACACTAACATACTGAGTAATACAGTGTCATGAGATAACAAGCTGTAATCATGTTACAGTACAGTAGGTCATCAGAGTTCATCAACCCTAATTTGTCTTATCACTTGCCCTGTGTGAAACACACCAGTTTCGATTACACTGCAGTTGATAACCCATGACTGACCATAGCCTGACTTGATAAAGCCTGATGATCATAGCAGTACTGCTGGAAGGGCCACTGATGGGCTGTGAGCTCTCATATCTCCCTCAAGGGTCGATAGTCTTATCACAGATTAGGTAGCTGCTGTAAATGTGTACACCCCGACATGTATAACAGCAGAGGTTTTCGAGGGTCCATTGTGCATGTTCCTCTGGGAAGTTACATTCCAGGAGTCTTTCAGTATGCTTTTATTGTGTTTTAGTGTGTTACGTTGTTTGTTTTTCAAAGGCTATGCTCAAGAGACTTACAGTACCTCGCAAACATACTCACTCTGGGGGCAAGTCTTTCATGTGATGCTGTGAAGTCATTGGGGGACACAATAGGTCCTAAACAGCATTACAGTGTTTCCAAAATGGGTTCATGCAATAAATTTCCCCAGCGTTTTGAACAAAAGAGGAAATACACTCCCTAGCCTCTACAGCAAGAATTTGTTTGGATAAACTGTGCATATAAGCCAGTGAGATCAGCACTATGGGAGCGTCTTGAAGAAAATGCATTCATTATAATTAAGGGGTATATTTAGTATATTTACTTCATGATATCTAATAAAAATAAACTGTTTCCTGGAACACCACCTGGACTAGAGGTTTTAAAAAGAAAACACATATACAGTGTACGTGACCAGCTACACTATATTGTTCTTTTGTACTAAGGATTTGTTTGTCAACTTTCAGGTTCATTGTCTACTACAAGAAAGTATTAAGCAGTAGCGTGATGCTTCTGTTTGCAAAAGTTAGAACAATTGATTTTGGGCCATGATGTTTCTGGATGTTAAACCTATTATTGAGAAGGTGGATGGCATGGATTACTTCATGTAACTACATCATAACTGTACCTTGGACTGCTCTCCTAGTCAGAATTGGTACATGTCAAGCAGCTGGGAAAACAGCCCATTGTTTGGAATGGGAAGAGAGACCTGGGCCAGAACCATAGCTGGTATGACCAAACAAGATTGAAATGCTGTCATTGTTTTGGCAGAGCCAATCCGAAAACAATATTATCACAACAGATGAAAAGGAAAACAGGGGTGCGCCTCCATTTTTGTGGAATAAAACAGACAGACAATGAATTAAATTTTTCTGAAAAAAAGCTGTGAACAAACATGGCAGAAATCTCACAGTTTGTTGTGAATTATGATTCAAAGACCCTGAAGTTATCGATAGGGAGCGAACAGAATCACTGTATGACTTTTTGCAAACTGCCGCTTTGTATCTATCTGACAAGTCACAGACATATTTTAGTAATTGATTTGAAAACAAGTCATGGAAGTTACATCTACGTCCAATCAGTTTGGCTTACTCATCTCGACTCACTTCCTGCCAATCAGATTTCAGGATCTATCACGCCACTGAAGCTTCTGTAAATTAGCTCTGATCATTCATCATCCTATCCATGCCTCCTCCCCTCCAATCATAATATCTTCTGACTGCCTCATTTCCCCACAATCAGCGATGGAATTCCCCTGAGAGTGTTTATACTTCAATGGTCCACCACAACCCGTTAAGTGGGCATTCTGTTAAAAAAAGAAAAGGAGAGACGGTTGTGTTTCTAGGACGGGTTCTGATACCAGCTACCTATAACCAAAATACTTTAGCTTTACATTTCTTTGAGTTCAGACTTCTCCCAAAGGTTCCCCTTACTAAAACTCCACTCTTCAAAGTCCCACTCAGGGCTGAATGAAAGCATTGGATATATGACATCAAAGCCCTTTTTAATCTCAAATTTGCCTTGGCCAGATTTCCAATTCAACCAGCGGGTAGCCGCCAAACCCCCTCTATTGTTGAAGGTTGATCTAACAGGCTCTTATTATGTTTGACCAAAAAGGAGCTTGTGTTAAATTCGTTGCATAAGTATAAAACCCACATTTGTATTCAGTACATCCCTTTTTTCTTAAAAAAAGAAAAAAAATCAAAGTAAGGAAAAAAGAATGTTTGATTGACACCAAGAAGTATCAGATTGCCTGCAGCGAGAAAGAGGAGATGTCACATATGAGTGCACCTCATAATAGTATTAAATAGACCTTGAGATCAAAGCTGGACAGTCTGGTATAGGACACTGACAAATAGTGTGTGTCCTTAAGTATTTGAAGAATGCTGGATTGTATAAAACCAGTCCTCTGGTTTCAGAGGACCATCCCTTTGTAACCTCTAGATGTATATTTTGACAGTACATCTGTGTCATTCTTGGTCAAAGGAATTGGAAATGCAACTGAGACCTTTGGAACAAAAACACCTCCAGCCATCAAGAGCATTTTTCAAATACCTGTGCAGAACGGCAGTGTTTTTTCAATTCTTGAAATACACTGTCCTCAGAAAAAGACACTGTAACGAAAACCAAAACAGAACAAAACTTCCAGAAGACACTTGTGTGCTGGCAAAGACTTGCTCAGCTGGCTAACAGTATTCTAATTATTGGCAGTGGGAAGTTTGGTGCGATAAATAAGCGTTTGGTGACCATTAAAACCCTACTTGAGTTGTACAATAATGATGAACTGTATACAAATTATTCCTTCAGCTTTCTTAATAAAGAGTTTTGTAAACATTACGACATTGGTTTGATGTTCCTAACAATGTAGTTCAGTGGAGTGGGAGATTAGAGTCTTCAGCTACTATAGGTAACCTTTAAAACCTTTTAAAAGTTATACCTAACTAACCTAACCAAAAATATCAAATTCGAGAGAAGCAGCCTTGTCTAGGCACTTGTCATCTACCACCTAGACTACTGCAACACACCATCAGACCTCTGCAGGTCATCCAGAATGCTGCAGCCTGTCTGGTGTTCAATTTCCCAAAATTGTCCCTTATCACCCCACTCCTCCGCACCCTTCACAGGCTCCCAGTAGAAGCTTGCATCAGATTCAAAACCCTGGTGGTCGCCTACAGGGCGTTAAAGGGAATACCATCTATCTGCATATTAAGTCAGTGCTCAAACCCCTGACCGCTCAGTTCTTCCACTTCACCTGGTCGCTTGGCACTACCATTTCTAAGAGGGCACGGTGTACACAATCCATAATAGGAAGTCGCCAGTTCTCATTCTCATATCTTCATCAAAACGGCATCATTCCATCTCAAGTAAGGCATCAGTTATCATTCTAGCATATGGCTGTAGACTGCAGGCTTCAAACATTTGAAAATGTGCTTACACTGTCTTGTCTTTAATGTGGGCTAATTGAGTGAAATCTGAATCACTAGTTGAAACATAAACAAACAGGCAACTTAGATAATGCACATGGGAAAAGGGTTGTTTTGACTAATTGTATTTTTTCCGTTAATCTCCAGGGAAGGAGGACATGGTGCTGGAGAGTGAGGTTGTTCTGACCAAGATGAAGCTCTTTAACAACATCCACGAGAAACTCCTTAACAATGACTCGTCATCCACCATAGCTGTGTCAGTGTCTGAGCAGGACATCTCAGAACCTGTCAAAGCCTCGGAGAGGAATTTGAACCTAGATGACATGCCCGGACAGCCGCTGACGGACTCGAACTCAGACTACCTGTCGTCCATTTTCTCAGACTCTCAGCTTCCAGAGCTATTCAAGTTTGAGTCTGAGGACTCAGGGGTGGAACTGCCCAGTGGAGCCGACTCTCCCTCTACACCGACAAGCTCGGAGCAGAGCTTTGTGGTCCACAGTAGAGAGTCCTCCTGTGGCTCCTGTCATCTAAACACTCCAATGCCTAACCCTGACCCACTCCTCACACTCCAACAGTGTTCTGAGCCCACAGAGATAGAAAACAGAATGGATACACTATGTACGCCTGTGGATACTGAGGCGTGTGTTCTCGTGCAGTCTGAGGTTCAACTAAGCTCTAAAGTTGAGAGCGTAGAGCTTTATTTAACCGAGAAGGGCATGGATATGGAGAGGGCCCAGCATGGTGCCTTGGGGGGCACCTCTAAGCAAAGTGAGGGGACCTCAGGGCAGCTGGAGAAGAATACTGTTGTGACTGAAGGGGTCAGTTCAGAGAACACAAGGCCCAGGAGCCAGTCCTCTACAAGGGCCTGTGACAATATGACAGCAGTGGATTTTGAGGAGCAGGCACTGGGGAAGAGCATAGCCAGCGACGGCCTGGAGGAATATATGGAGGAATGCTGCAGACTGAGTGAGGTAATGGCATTTTTCTCCATTCATGTTATTTACTCTCAAACTCTTGGCTTCCAACACCATCATCATCAAGCATGTGGATGTTGCCTTTGTTTTTAAAATGCTGTTTTATGTACCATGAACCAGGAAAGGTTATTTAAAGGAAAGTGACTGCCGAAGCTGAGCGACTTGAATTATTGCACGTTGGAGCTATGCCATCTGTATGCTAAAACTTAACACTAAATCTATTTGCTATTGACTATCAATAGCATTGACTATCAATTGCAGGAGGTGCAATATGGTAGTTCATTGACTTGAAAAACAAGTATCTCTTGAAAATAAGAAAAACAGTAGGCTCTAATGTACATCCTATTCTCGACAACTGTGAGAAGGAAGTGAATGTTAACATTTTCTACTAGAATATTTTCTTGAAATTTGACAGCTGAACTGCTGAAGACTGCTGTCTTCTTATAAAGTTGGTGTCTAGGGACAATTAGAGGACGTTAAAATCACCAGGGATTTGAGGAAAGCCCTTTTGGGTGGTGGACAACAAACATATTTATTCTCCCTGTCATTATCTTTAATTACCCACCCTTCCTAGCCTCTACCTCACCAGCTAATTACTTAACTTCCAACGACAACAATGCTCTAGGAAACTATTTATAGCCAGGAGTGTTGTTTCATTCAAAGCATGATTACCTAGCGTATGTATTATTAATGGGCTTACTTCTTCTTCTTCTTATTCTCTTTCTTCAAATTGTTTCTACTATCTGTCTATTGTCCAAACCATCTTTAAACTTTTTCCACTACCAAAATAAAACTTTGCAAGCCCACTAAGCTTCTTTTTCAAGTTCCTCCATCATGGTATTGACCTCATCTTTTCCTTAGGAAGGCAGCAGAACAACACGACCTGTAGAGGCATTTTCAGAATGACGGCCTGCCAATGAGAGCTGTGTTTTCATTCATGTTTGGGGAAAAAAAGAGACATCTTTTTTTTCATGTTCCAAAGAGAAAGCAGATTGTACTGTACCAGCGCAGCACCTGACAGCTGTGCAGGCTGCCAAGCCATAATAACCTGGTTAATGTGCTGAAAACATCAGGCCTCAGCTCTGTCTCTCAAGAGCTAGAAACCATTTGAAAATGTGTACTCTCATACGAATGTCTTTTTTTCAGTTTGAGTCGGGGTGGATCAGCATTTCATTATCAGACATCATGAGACTCAAAACAATGATGCTGTTTGATCTTGTTCCAAGGACTGGGTTGAGTTCCTGTTTGACTTATTTTTTACATAATATGTGTATTCCTTTAAGTACTCACTGATTTACTGAGCTGGTGATATGATACTCTGCATAACGCAATCTCTTGTAAGAGAGAGTGGCTTGAATAAGTGTAGGACTGGTCAAACAAGTCAGGGTGAAAGTGATTCCCATCTCACCAATGATGACCTATTGACAGTTTCCCAAGACAACACTGATGGGTCTCTTCGATCATATCTCAGATGTCACAAGAGTACATAGCATATCTCATACCCTTAAGCCCTGGGACAATTTGTGTTAAAAGGATATTATGTAATATCTGGTTAATAGACATATCAAGAGCTTTTGATTTGATTAACTGAACAATCATAGACTTTGAGGTATGGCTAAACTACCAAAACTAGGCCCCACTTCAAAGCCCCAAATCTCTTACTTCCCCACCTCTTCCTCAAAGCCCTTTCACAACAACGGTCTGGTTCAAAGACCCAGCAAAAGACAAGGCCTTACTATGGCATACAGAGTACAGGGGGAATTTTAAAAAGCAGGCTGAAAAGCGGAAAGGTGGGGAGAGCATGCGTTACAGTGCAAGGGCATTTTTCATGCGCCTGCATGTCACACAGCACCTGTTCATCTGTGCTGAGTGACTGTGCAGATGGCTGCCGTGATTGTGTAGTGGACTGCCAGCCCCTTCTCTCATCTCGGTCCTGCCTCTCCCTGGGCTCAGTGCTGGATGGCCTACCTGGATGCATCAAACAGGTGTCAAATTGCTCAAATTACTCACATATTTATCCAGATAAAGCCCCTTTGATAGCTGGCTGGGGCCCTTTAAGGTGGCAGTTATTTTGGGGGGGCCTCCTCTGTGGCCTACTTTAGGGGTGCATTGCTGACAGGCGGTTGGGCAGTGCGATCCCTCATCATCATCGTCAGTTGTCACCACAGCCAATAATGTCGTTTCTTTGCACGCTTAATATGGGCTCTGTGGTCCGAGGAAAAGATATGGGAACATCAAAGGCGCTCTCTCTTTCCCTTTCTCTCTCTGTCTCTGTCTTTCCCTCTCCCCTTTCTCTCCCCCCTCTATTTCTGTCTCTCTCTCTTCCTTTCTCTCCATCCTCTCTCTCTCTTCCTTTCTCCCCGTCCTCTCTCTCTCTCTCTTTCTTTCTCACCCTTTCTCTTTCTCTCTTTCTCTCTCTCTCCCCTCTGCTCTCTCTCTCACACACATGCACACACATCCACTCTCTCTCTCTCTCAATTTGTTTATGGGTTTTGAAGGCCATCTTGTTTGGACAGCAAAACAAAGACCAGTCAATCAAATGTGTGTTACCGTGGCAACAAACAACAAACATTCTCCAACAGTGCAAACTATGAAAACTACATAGCAGATGTATGTTCAACATGAGGAGAAAACATTGATCATATGGATGTGTTTAGAGGTCTTTCTGATCTCATATGATGCATGCTGTATCCGTAAGGGAACCACAATGCATTCAAAGCATATCTTTGCCTTCAATTTAAGGATTTCACCAGTGTGAAATATTACAGCAGCCATCCCTTACTTGTATCATATGCCTTACTTGTATTGGTCATACTTCCGGATTGTAATGAGATGCATCCTACTCATTAATTGCAATGTAATTCTATGTTGTGAAAGCACACCTGTTTGTATTGTGGTGCTGCTGTTGCCCTTCCCCTTTACAGTTTGGGGTTTTACAGTGTTTCACAATGCAGGGAGAATTGATGGTTGACACATAAAAAGGGTATCCGCTTGTTAAGTGGTGACGTGTTTCCGGGTCCAACGTTGGCTGAGGCGCTGTCTTCGAAATACCGAAATAATAATAATAATACATTATATTTATATAGTGCTTTTCCGAGGCTCAAATACCCTGACAATATGGAGAAAACGGGAAAGTGTTGTGTCCCTTGTTGTATGAATAGATCCGAGTCTAAAAAACGATTAAACTGTCATTCTACCGCTGTAGTTCACAGGTACTCTGGTGGAGGGAATTTCTGGTTTGGACTCGGAAATGGCTAAACGTCACTTTTGACGTCAGACTTAACAAGCGGATTGGATGGTCTGTTTTCAGGCATTCATTTAGACCAGTTCTGGCTAACTTTCTCTAAATCCTCAAGACCTCTTCCCCCCCCCTCTTGTAGTAAACAGCGAAAAAGAGTCAAGGCAACCCCACAGGGTAGTCAGGGTACTTTGTGAGATATAGAGCAGAACAGTGAGGCAAGAATATTATCTCCTCAGATTGAGTGTGCTGAAAACAAATGGAGCCAGATAGAGAACCAGTAAATGTGTTCTGCATACCTTTCTCCCCTATCTCGGTGCGCTCCACACATCTGGCGCCTCATATCTTTCCAATACTGTCATGTTTAGGAAAGTATTTTCAGTGCTGCAGACACTGTGTAAATATCCAGAAGCATGGCCCAGAGAAGTGCCTCAGTTTTCCTCAAAACTCTTAGTTATACACTCACTGGACACTTTATTTGGAACACTATATTAATACTGGGTACTATTTGCTTTCGCCTTTGCTCTCAAATCAGCCTCAATTCTTTGTGGCATTGATTCCACAAGATGTTGCAAGCATTCCTTTGAGATTCTGGTCCATGATGACATGATTGCATCACACAACTCCTGCAGATTTTTCAGGTGTACTTTCAAGCTGCGAGTCTCCCGTTCTACCACATCCCAAAGGTGTTCTATTGGATTCAGATCCGGTGACTGGGAAGGCTACTGAAGAACACTGAACTCATTGTCATGTTAATCTATCTGTGCAGTATAGTACAGTGGATTGTGTACATAGCCTTTATTTATGTAAACCAGCTCCTTACCTTACCTTGTGATTTTGTGCTTTTTCTAAAAAAAAAAAAATCCCTTTCCTAACACCAGGGGAGCCACCCCTCCTAAATTTCGTTGTTTGGTACCTGTACTGTAACAATGACAAATAAAGTCCATTCCATTCCATTCCATGTTCATGAAACCAGTTTGAGACGACTTTTGCTTATCATGCTGGAAGTAGCCCATTAGAAGATGGGTACATTGTGGCCATGAATTGATGCACATGGATAGCAACAATTCTCACAGGCTGTGGCATTCAAGCAATGATTGATTGGTATTAACGGGCCCAAGGTGTGCCAAGAAAACATTCCCCACACCATTACAACACCTGGATGAATGAGAAGGTGTACAGCTGTCCCTAATAAAGTGTTCAGTGAGTGTATTTGCATGTTTGGCAAAGTTTTCTTGGGTTAAATATGATCATGAAAACAAACGTGCTAAAACTATGGTTCTGATACATGAGATTTGATATTGCACATAGATATATCATCTGTAATTTGGCTGCCAAAGTAATGTGGCTGCTCAGCAAATACAGTCATGCTGTTGCACAGTAGTGTCAACCTACTCCTTTTGGCACCAGCAACTTCGTCATAAGGTAGCCATTACATACCAATAACATACATAACATAACATGGCAGCTGCTGGATTGAAAAAATCAGGTGTAGTGCTGAGGCACAAATGTGTACATTTCAAGCCTGCAAACTGCGACACTTTAAATGAATGTGCAATAACACTATGTGCAATATGACAACCCTAGTCGTCTATCTGTACAGTATAGTATAGTGGATAGTGTACATAGCCTTTATTTATGTAAACCAGCTCCTTTCCCTTCTTGTTTTTTTCGTTTTTTTTTCTTTCCTAGCACCAGGGGAGCCACCCCTCCTAAATTTCGTTGTTTGGTACCTGTACTATAGCAATGACAATAAACACCATTCATTCATTCATTCATTCATTCATTCATTCATTCATTCATTCATTCATTCATTCATTCATTCATTCATTCATTCATTCATTCATTCATACTTTTAAAGGTTGCAACAACTTAACTACCAGGAGATAACCAGGAGTCAACCATGGGCAAATTAGGCCAATGTATCACGTAGTAACAAGGCCAATGTATGACGTAGTAACAATGTGGTTTTTGGGACCAATAGAGATAGGAAATGCAGTCTTTACCTACCAAACCCTTACCAGAACATAGAGTACAGACTATATCCTGTGCCAGAACACTATATCCTGTGCCAGTTGTCAGATCAAAACGATATATTTCTGAGATCAAACTGCTCCCTATGGCCTGGTGTGGTCCAGTGTCCAGTGTTCTAGCACTGCGGCCTACAGTGAATCCGGCCCAAGCCCTAGTGACTGATCATGGGAATCTTTCATGTGGAACTTTCACAAGTGGGAAATTGTTCAGTAATTAAGGCACAGTCAGCCATTCCCATTCGATTCCCAGAAACATTGTTAGCTCCTCATTCACATAGGGCCAGAGGAAACCCAAAGGAAGGGAGGTGGTGGGGCATCTTCCCCTCTCTCGTCCTCTCACAGCGGCCACAGGGGACCGAGAGGGCTGATAAGATCAGTCCCACCCTGCGTCCATCACCGCCTCTGCCAGGAAGAGGGCTAATGACTGCCTGGCTCATATCCTCCTCCTGTCACTTACTTTTGGAGCCGATCACCTCAGAGGAATCCCCCCTTATCTTCTTATCTAGGGTTGGTTCAGGATTTTTAAACCATATCTCTGTATTCTACTTAGCTGCGGAGCGATACGCTGTAGCCTGTGATAGGCCTCAGCCTGATAGTGGAGCTATCAACTTATTGCTCCGCAGCTGCAGTGCGGAGGGACATAGTAACGCGTACTTCGACAGACAAAACAAGTTCCACCACAACGTAATGGATTGAGCATCGCCAGCAGTTTTATTACTTAAATCTTAGATTTAAATACTAAACAAGGATGTATCCTTCGGATGAATCTGTAGGAGGGTGCTCTTGCCGTGATGTTTGTCGCACAGGATAAGTGGTTGTCAAGGGTCACCCCAAGGTTCTTGGCTGTCAGGGAGGAGCGCACCGTAGAGCTCTACTGTGATGTTGAAGTCTTGGAGAGGGCAGGCTTTCCTAGGGAGGAAGAGTAGCTCAGTCTTGTTACAGTTAAGCTTGAGGTGGTGGGCTGACATCCAAGCAGAGATGTAGCAAGACACACAGAGATACGTGTTGCCACCTCTGAGTCAGAGGGGGGGAAAGAGAGGAATAGCTGAGTGTCATCTGCATAGCAGTGGTAGGAGAAACCATATGGAGGAAATTATGGAGCCAAGAGATTTGGTATAGAGGGAGAACAGTAAGGGCCCTAGGATGGAGTGGTGAGGGGAGAGGGGAGAGGACAGTGATCCTCTCCACTTCACCTGGCAAGAGCGATCAGCCAGGTAGGATGCAAACCAGGAGAGTGCAGAGCCAGAGACGCCCAGATCAGAGAGGGTGGAGAGAAGGACCGGGTGGTTTACTGTGTTGAATGCCGCAGACAGGTCCATGAGACTGAGAACAGGAGGAGAGGGAGGAAGCTCACCGTAGTGGAGGGCCTCCGTGACAGCAAGGAGAGCAGTCTCAGTAGAGTGACCAGCCTTAAAGCCGGTCAAGGGTTTTAGATAAGGAGAGAAGGGATACTGGTCTGTAGTCGTGAAGACGGGTCAAGAGTTTGTTTCTTGAGAAGAGGCTCGACTCTGGTTGTCTTAAAGGCAAACGGGACAGATCGTGTGGATAGAGAGGAATTGATTACGTATACGGTGATATGGTAAGAAAGGAGGTCTTTGGAAATGGATTGGAGAATGGGGGAGGGGATAGGATCGAGAGGGTTGCCCGCTTAGATGTGACCAGTTTTAGAATATCATCAGGGGAGAGGGGGGAAGGGCTGATAAGCCAGAGACCGAGTGTAGCACAGTGGGTTTAGCAGAGGGGTGGTAGCAGAGTTGGCGAGATTTTCTTTATTTTAAAGGTAGGTTACGAAGTCATCCACGGACAGGGACAAGGGAGGAGGGAGGCGGAGGTGGGTTGAGGAGTGTGGAAAATATGGAGAAGAATTTCCTCGGGTTAGAGAGGGTTAGAGAGGCAGAGGATTACATTTTGGAATGGTAGTAGGAAGCTTTAGCAGCTGTTGCAGAGGAGGTGTAGTTGAGGAGGAGAGAGACATAAGGGTTTAGGTTATCAGGTAGGTCGGTTTCCTCCATTTCCTCTCAGCTGCCTTGGAGCCCGGTTCTACAAGCTTGCAGGGTTTCAGAGAGCCAACGAGGGCATGGAGAGGATCGTGCTGGCCTCTAGGTCAATGGACAGAGAGGGCTGAAGGATGAGGAAAGTGTGGACAGAAAGGTGGAGGATGCTGTATCAGTGGATAGCAGGGTTAGGGGATTAGGAGAAGGATTCAACAGAGGGTAGAGAGGATCAGACAGAGAAAGAGAGAATGGTGGGGGAGAGGCTACGCAGGTTACGACGAGAAGATACAGTGTGGGGAGACACTGACTTGGAGGGGACGGATTTGAGGGGAAGGGAGAAGGATACAAAATAAGTAAGTAAGGGAGGATCTGGTGAAGACATGGTTGAGCTGATGAGTCGGAGAAGAGTGGGACAGGGTAAGATCGAAGGAGAGAAGGTCAACTACTCCAGATGAAAGAAGCTTCTCTAACTGGATGTTGAAGTCACCTAGTAGTGAGAGCGGTGTGCCGTTTTCAGGAAAGGAGGTGAGAAGGACATTCATCTCTTCTAGGAAGTGAGTCTAGGGGAATGAGAAAAGGAGTAGGCATCAGAGAGGTCTGCTCGAGTAGCCAAATAAAGCATTGTTTGCTTGTACCACTGAGGCCAACCACCTGTTGTGATGTTGGAGTGCTGCTTAACTTTGCTTCGGGTGTTAGGGGGGGGGTGGACGCTCTAGGAATTCCTCTGGGCAAAGCAGGGAATTCCAAGGCACAGTATTACTGCATGTCAACTTGAGTCACTATCTATCTTCCATTGTAGAATGAAGACCCATCTCTTCAGGCTACATCTTGACTGTCTCTCCTAAAGGCCTCTTAATCCCCCTCTAACCTGCTGTACAGTTCCTCTACTAGCATTGTGACTGCCAATGGCACCTGGCCCTAGCATAGATTTGGCTTCTGGTGGCTGAAGTATAGATGATTCACTTACTTAAGTAAGTCACTTTGGATAAAAGCGTCTGCTAAATGTCAAAAAAGTTAAATTATCTATTGCTATGGCATGACATGACAGTAGTACATCCAGGAACTCACCAGGTAGTTGGACCATTACACTTATATGGGAAGATGGTAACATTTGAAAGTCAGCATTACCGTCTATAACAATGGATTGTGTGTAGCATTACTGAATTCGTAGAAATGGACCTCAATGTTGATGTGAAAAAAGTGCTTAAAGACCCCTGCATGGTGGGAAATGTGTTCATGGTCAAGACTGTGTTTGATCTCTCTGTTAAAGGAAACCAGTGATGTCAGTTCTCCTGACTGTTATGACTTTGTGTCCCATTGTTTGGCCTGCGTTTCCACTTTCTAAATGGGGGGGGCTGGGGGTTCAGTTGGAGGCGGACCTGAGCTCACTTCCGGCTTTTGTTGTTTGATGTTGATGGTTGTATAAATATTTGTTAAAAAATATTATTTTCATTTTTTTTTTTAGAAAACATGAACATCTGCCTTTTCGGGTGAACCATGGCATGCTAGCAAACAAACAGATAATACTGAATACTATCTTTGTGGTGTTCTCATGAGTGTGGATATAGGTTTGAACACGAACAGCAATGATCTCATCTCTGCTTCGCCCTTCTCAAAGACACTAAACTATTGTCTCACTCTCGGAGTCCTGTTGCCTAATCACAATTCCAACTCCTACTATCTAACCTCAGGTGTATAATCTACAGTAAATTCAAAACCAGCAACAACAGCATCTCTCTCAATGACAACAAGACTATTGAGATCATATTTCCATGTTGGTGTCAGGACATCTTTATTACTGCCATGGGAATGAGGCATACACACTCCCTTACTATAAATCAAATGGCTGAAAACGTATACACCGACACTACGATATGCAGTGCTTACGAATAATATCTGGACCCCAGAGATAAGAAACTACAGAAAGGAAATATGGAACATTTTAAATAACACAAAAATGCACTGAAAAGAAAAGATGAGGGGAAAAAAGGGGGGCGGGGGGTCAGTCTGTGGAGTGGTCACTGTGATTTTTCCTTTTCTTTCATTTATTATTATTATACAGGAAATTATAATAAATAAAATATTAAAAGTAACATTACAGATGTTAACATGTGTTACATTTAGATGTACTGACTCAGTTAAAACTGGTTTGCAGCAGGTTCCTGTTCTGCAACACAAAAGACAGAATGACATAAACAATAAAGGAACAATCAGGAACAATCACACAGGGAAGACGACAGGAAACATGAAACAGTTCCACAGCTGGAAGGAGAAGACAAAGGGCAGTGAGTTAGATGGTATGAGAGTTGGATCAGTGGTTGCAGGTGTATCCTTCCTCAGATGGTGTTTAATGCCTGTTTAAAATGTGAGATAGAGGTTGATGTAATATGGGATGTCATTCCAGATTTTGGTGTGTGAAAAAAATTATAGATTTTATGGTCAACCATAGTTGTTTTTTGTAATCTGGAACTGGGATAAGTGCAAGAAAAATGTGTGTCATCGGCGTATAGTAGACAATTACAGTGATGGAGAATCTGAGAACAGCGTACAAACAAACAATGCTTTATTTGCCATGCAATAAATTGTCAATCAATAGTGATATTGTTGCCCCCCCCCCCCCCAACACAACACAGATGCACTGTACAACCATTGTACAACCAAGTGCATAAGCTTATCCAGCCCAAAACCAAACTTGGGTCAAAGGCCAAAGGCCTCAGCATCAAGATCGTTGGCCTGCTGTTTTCTTTGTTTCTGCTGTACTTTTATTTTACTATTTAAAAATATATTAAATAGATACGATTGTTTTGAGGTTTTTTTGGTCTAAAATCTTATCATCAGGAAATGAAATGCATGTTCAATTGGAATTGCTGTAAATATATTTGACATTCTACATTTCCAACTGGAAAATGTTTGTTTTCTGAAGTTGAACACAATGAAACAGTCTGCTTCCTGACCTCCAAAACCCCTCTCCCCTCCTTCCAGGTCCACCAGAGGAGCTCCAACCCCCTGGGCTCCGGCCTGGGCTACCTGGAGCACATCTGCCAGCTCATTGAGAAGATTGGCCAGCTCCAGGACCGCAACCTCAGGCTGCAGAAGCAGATCTGTGGCCTGCAGAAAGACGGACGCATGACCAAGACCAAAGAGGTGCGTGGCTCCCCGTCTCAACAGAGCTAAACATGCTCTCAGAGTCATGCTCTTTGATTGACCTCAATGACAGTCGATGAGAATCAAGGAGATACACTTATTCAGAGAGGTGAAGCTCCTGGAAATATTAATGCTAAACGTTAAAATCAATGTTGTGGGTCCTTGTTGATCAAACAGAGGATCATTGATCTTTGATACAGTATGCTGCTGATTGTGTCTGTGATCCAGGTGTTTTGGTGCCTTCAAGCGAGAGATTAGTCACCCGAGCTGTCTCGGTGTAAACCCAGCTGTTTCCAAAGCGTCAGTTAGTTGTTAGTCATGTTAAGAGTTGGTAGTCATGTTAGGGGTTGGTAGTCATGTTAGGGGTTGGTAGTCATGTTAGGGGTTGGTAGTCATGTTAGGAGTTGACCAGGCTCTCATGGTGCAGTACATGGTGCACACATTTGGGAACATTGCATTGCAAAGGGACATGTGAGTGTTTATGTTCAATTCATAACAAGCATTACAGGGCCCTTTCCTGCTGCTTTGGACAGATCTGGAAGGAACAGGACAAAAGATATCACATCACGTTGGAAACAGTTTCATAAAGATCTCTATGAGGGGAGAGGACACACCAAAGCTGCATCTTGGTGACTATTGTACAGTAGACGACCCGAAAAACCATGAGTGTAGTTCATCAAGTCACTGTGTCACTCTCATAGCTATTCAAAATGAGAACAAAGCAGAAACAGTGCCTATAAAAATGAACAAAGACAAGTGCAATGTCAACAAAAAAAAAAGGGCATGGTTGTTTTTTTTGCAGTAAGCTTTAGGTAGTATTCCAGTAAGCTCTCATAAAAATGTAAAAGAAAATCTGCTTAATTAACGATGTGTAACCTATAAAACCCACAGCCCTAGCTCTCTTCTCCATTTTTATTCCCAAAAAGTATGAATAACTGAATGTTTCTGAATGTTATCGTACAATCGGCAGAGAGACAAAAGAAAACATTTATGTCTTTTTTTTTTTATTGCAGCGATAACATGATCCCAAAGGGAGGATTTCAGCATATGTCAGTAACACTTTATATGTTGTACTGACACATATACAGCAGCCTCCCCATCTCATTGTCTTCCAAAACCACCCCAACCAAAACAATATATATTTTTTTTTACCCAATATTTTCTGTCATGGAGATCAGCTTAATTCAAGACGAAAACCTGACCTTGAATTCTTCCAACAACATGGGTGACACCTTTTTACATTGTGTTCAACTTTCAACTCTCTAAAGTGACATTTGCCTGGGTTTCTAAAGAACAGCTATTTCACATTGTGTAGATATCTCGCTCTCTCCTTTGAGACCTTGGCACAATACCGCAGCTGCCTATGATCAGGGTTTTTTAGAAAGCTTGTTCTAAACTAACCTTGTCAGTTTGTGCCTGGGGGCCGGAAAAGCTTTCCACTGAAGCAGTGGGTGAGCCCAGCATGAGCCCCCACTTCAAAGCCTTCACACAGAGTGAGAGAGAGAGAGAGAGAGGGAGAGAGAGAGAGAAAGAGAGAGAGGGAGAGAGAGAGAGAGAGAGAGAGAAAGAGAGAGAGGGAGAGAGAGAGAGAAAGAGAGAGAGAGAGAGAGAGAAAGAGAGAGAGGGAGAGAGAGAGAGAGAGAGAGCAGAAAAAGACAGGAGGAAAGAAATAGCAAAGAGAGGGAGCGAGATCCCCCCAAAACTCAATCTTTGACACAAAAGCCCTCTTCCTGATTTTGAGGTCATGTAATTCAGACATTATTTCAATTTATGATAAAATGTACTGACATATACAGGGGGGATGCTATTTTCAATGGGCTGAATCCTGACTCAAGAGATGCGCAACGGATTTGAAATCTCAACGTACACAGCCAGGACCACACTAACTGGTCTCCCAAGCCTTTGGTCATTTCCCCTGCTGTGAACATTTCTTTAGAAAGGCGGCAAGCTGGAACACGTCGATGACACATCAAAAGGAGGAGCAACTCAGCTGTGATGTATACAACTAAGCCCTGTGAAGGGCCATGCTGACACCCATGGCTCCATGTGGCTGTGCCAAATCTACCCCACCTTTCACATCAGCACCATGGGCACAGCTGGGCTCATTATTACCCCTCTGAGGCAGGACAATGGCCAGTTACCACCTACATAGAGCCCTCTCCCCAGTCTCTATGTGCATTGTGCACCACCAGGACCACTATGGTGTTGTTGGCTTGTCACACATCGACTGAGAAGGACCAGAGCCATGCAGAGGTCTGCATTCTCCGTTTGCTAGGGCACCGTGTTGGCAGCAGTGCCTTCACAACAATTCCATTCCAATTAGAATGCAAATGAGAATGACAATGTTGTCAGAGAATATTATGGTGTAAAAAAAATTGAGGATAGAAAGGCAATCTGTGCGGAAAAAGGAGAGTGGGGAAAAAAGATAGTTAGTGAAGCAAAGGACATCAACACTTTCCGAGGGTGCTCATTTATTAAAAGTGAAATCCTAACTTGAGAGCTGCATCTGTAACTCAAATCGTGTTTTATGCCAGTTTGAGTTTCCCATTGACATCAATGTAAGATTTATGTGAAGGTCGGAGTTACACTCGTTGATCTCGAGTAAGTGACTCTATCTAAATCTGAGTTCCTAATGTAAAAGACCTGCTTGCTCTGAAGGCCTTCCTCACACAGAGGACACAGCTGATGCATCCCTGAAGTGTAAAGGAATAGGAAGTGATGGAGGGAACATTCCAGGGCAGGACGTTCTGGACCTTCCCCTCTCCCCTGAGTACGCAGCATAATACCTCTAACAGTCTAATACTCTTCTGAGAGGGTCAAAGGTCAAAGGTCTAGGATGGGTGGGCCCTCCTTGTCCCTTAAGGTGGGCTGCCCCCTTGTAAGGGGCTAAGCACACACAGATGGGGTGGTCCTAAGAGGCAGAGACCACACTGAAAACTGGCCAGGAATTGAAATGGTCTCCCATAGCAGTTCAAATGCCTTCACTAAGGGGAGAGTGCAGTTGAGGGTTCCCTTTTCAGATCGAGCCCAAAATTCCGTAAAAACAAAAACAAGGCAGTGGAGCGTGACATCAACAGCCATTCATCATGATATGCTTACCCCATTTTTCAACAAATATAAACACCCAGTGGTTACGTAACAGGAGAGGCAGCCACTAAACAGTAAATTCTGGAGAAGAGAGTTGTTCATTGATGATGTTATTTTAGCATTGGGTTTGCACCTTAGAGGTAACCTCAGAGTGGAGGAGGAAATCATTTTAAACAAGATTAGGAAATGACTTCACTTCCTGTAAATGCAGGACACTTGGGTTACTGTTTAATTTTTGGAAGCAGTGCAGGTGTGTGTGTGTGTGTGTGTGTGTGTGTGTGTGTGTGTGTGTGTGTGTGTGTGTGACACGCTGAACAATCCCGACTCATTCCTCCTGTCCCATTAATTTGTTTGATAAATAGCCTTCATGATAGACACACAGCACATGAGTTCATAAAGTCTTGCTACTTTGTTTGAGAACACCATCGCTTTTCTATCTTTCTAATTCAGTATAGTTATAGATATTTTTATTAGCCCAATATATATATTTTTTTATTATTAGTTAAGTTTTAAAAAATAAATTTCACCCCTCAACTGCTCTCAGATCATCCTCAGATCATCAGCTTCACATTATAGACTCAGCTTTGGGTTCAGATAATAATAGTGCCATTTTCCCACTAGATGCCAAGAAAGCATTTGATCGGTTAGAGTGGCGCTATCTGTGGTCTGTGCTCCAACATATGGGCTTCAGTGAAAGTTATATTTCTATGATCAAGCTTAACCCTAACCCTTCTGCAGTAGTCTGAACAGGTAACACTTTTACTTCGACGTTCCCTGTTACTAGATCATCGTGTCAGGGCTGTCCTTTATCACCACTTTTATTCTCTCTCTCTCTCAGCTTATATGACAGTCAGAGACCATTGAGCCAATTACTATACGTGACACATCACATATCTTTATATGCAGATGATATTCTGATTTACACCCAAAATCCATCAAAATCTCTTAAAAATGTTTGAGATTTTTGGCAACATCTCTGGATACAAAATTGATGCCATTGAGCAAAGCGGGCGAGCAGACACCTCTCTACAGTATTCCTGTTGTTCAAGATTTTAAGTATTTAGGGATTTCTGTTTATCCTTCTCTTGGCAGAATAACCACTAATAATTATAACAACATTTCCTTTTTTATGACTAAAATGATTATTTTTCATGTTTTACTCATTATATAATTTATATTATTATTATTATTATTATTATTATTATTATATTATCAAGTGTTTACTGTTTTGCGGTATCCACAAACTAAGATGCCTGTTTGATAAAAGTATGAAATAGCTACAATATGGTGCCACATATTGAATACAGTATGTCAAAATACTGTATGTAGGAGCATCATTTTTAGCAAAAAGGTCTGGTCAGGTGGTTGTCCACTTAGTTTTAAGGGTTGGTTGTCAGTCTTGTAGGTTAGTTAGTCGTTTAGTGGCTTTCCTTTTCTGACTGGCCAGATGTCTTCTGTTCCCTCTACAGGACTTCTACCTGCAGCACTGCAGCTGTCGGGCGGCCAGCCTGGCCTTCCAGGAGATCAAGAGACACTCCAGGAGTGACTTCCTGACAGCCTCCAACACTACCCTCTCGGATCTGTCCACCATCCCTGAGGTCACACGCCGCCCAGCGATCATAGGCAGGAATGGTCAGTAACATAATTACAAAAAAATAAGTGTATTCACATTTTGCCCTCCACGACTGATGTATGTAAGTGGGAATGTAGGTGGGCACCTTATGTGAATTGGTGACAATTATTAAGACTATGACTGATTCATAATCAGTCTTGCTTCTTACAGTTTTGTGTTTATTTGAAGGCAGATTTGAGGTAGGATCAGGCTGAAAGTTACCTGAGCTTGTAGGACTTATTTTATTAATTTCCAAATATTTGGGGGCTCTCACAATGTGGTATTGAATAACGTTAAGAAACGTTAAGTCTATGTGCCATAAGGGGTCAATCCCCTCAGAGTCTCTGACGTCTGACCCCACAGACATACAGTTGTGATGTCTGCTTGGTATAGCAGACCTCAGTTTTGGATTGGTTTACTATTTAGTAATGCCTCCCTTTGCATGATCGACTAGCAAACATATTTTAAGTTGTTAACATTGCGAACAAACAAAAAAATTACAAAAAATATATTTAATAATAAAAAGAACTGGCTCCTCCCTTGCCAGGGATTGGTCATCTCAAAAACTAAAGCAGATAGATTGCCTTGGCCCCCCGCCTAACTGTTTGTTGTATTGTTTTCATTATCAAGGAGATTATCACTTCATTACGGCACACAAAATAACATTCTCACTTTGTTACGGCACACACAACCGCATCTGACTGTTTTAAACTCAATGTTTGCCCATCGTCTTCCTGAATAGGTGTCGTATATTTCTGTAGTATGTATGATCTATGTATGAATATGTAGTATGTTTTAGACACACACACATACCGGGGCATGCAGGGACATGATGCCCTCTAGCAATGAGGGTTCTATGGCAACCAGATGACCAGCAGGGACCTTTGGGGGTTGGGCAGGGACACACATACACGCTGGCCCCTCCCCTCTGGAGCGGAACGGGGAGAGAGAGAGAGGGAGCGTTCTCTTCCCACCCGAGGTCCATGGGGAACGCATGTAATGTATAAATCTGCCTGTAACTGATTAAATTGTCTTAAACTAACTGTTCTTTGATTCATAACCAATAAGAATACACGACAGTAATGGCGAGCAAGCAACGGAGATAATATAGCTTAATTTACAGTATTTTGCAAACTTCAATCTAACGAAGAAGGTAGAGTTTCTGCAGAGAGATCTCTCTCTAGTCGATTGGTGTGTTTAAAATAGACTGTAAATCTCAGATAAGTTATAGTCAAAAGAATCTGTGTAACGGTAATCTTGTTGGAATAGAAACACACTTTTCATAATCTTTAAGCTGGGGTTGGTGAGAGCCGGATTTTGAAGTCCGTTTTTGTAAATATACGATTAGATTGGTATATTGGTGATAAGGGCCGAATTTTGTAATTCGCCTTTTTGTGTAATATTGTGTAGTCTATTTTTGTAACTAATAGATATTGTTTGCATGGTGTTATGGAATATCGTGTATGTGTGTAAAATTCGGTATTAGAGGAAGACGGACTCTAATAGTGTCTATATGAAAAAGTGTAGACTGCCAGCAACAAACTGATAAAGGCATTTTGAAGTGGACTGGTATATATTATTGATTGTAAGTATATTAGATCAGAAAAGAGTCTGATGTGGGTAAAATTGTAATTTGATAAAGTGTAACTGGATTATGAAGTCTATTTTGTAAGATATGTGAAAGAGCATTATTGTAGCAGTGAAAAACATATGAGCAAAACTGTAGACTCCATTACTCTTTGTCTGTGTGAGAGGACGCCATTGTGTGGGCGGCCATTTGCAGTGTACTGTCAGCAGAGCGTAGACGCCATTTGTGTTGTCCTGTGTAAGCGGAGCGATAACACGCACGCTCGGGCACGCGCGCAGACACGCGGACACAAAGAAGCCTAGATATCTCTGTGAAGAGACTGCATTGTAGAATATTTGAATGAGATAAATAATAGTCTAACTGGATTGAAAGATAATCGTGAAGTTGTTGTGTCGTGGAAGATGGCATTATTGTGGAAAAGCAATGTTATGTTGTAAAGATTGATCTGGGAGTCCACGGGGGTTTCCCCACAGAGAAGGACAAAGACTAGCCCCTCCCTCTCCTCCTTCTTCTCCTGTTGTTCAAACATACAGACACGTTGCGTGTGATTGTTGCATTACATAGATTGTAGTGATTCAAAGATAGAAAGATAGTGAATTGATCATCGGGGGATTTAAAGTAGTTTAAAGATATTTGTCATAGTTTGTTAAAAGTAAAGATAGATTGTGACTTTAGGTTAGATTCAAAGCATATGAGGCAATTTGTGCGTGAGCCTAGACAAGGCTGCTTTCCCTGAGCAGAATCACAGCAGGGTCACAGACCCCAATAAAACGGCCCTGCCTGCTTGCATAGAATGTTGACGAGAGATCTGTAGAGATCACTCATAGATTGATGTTTTTAAATGATTGTTCTATATTAAATTACTTTAATTAATTTAATTAATTACTAATTGGTTGAATTAATTATTCAGATCATTCATTATCTGTTTCACAAAACTTTGATCAATTGTTTTGTGATAATTTAATGATAATCATTCCTTTTTTGATATTTTGATAAATAGCTGAATGACTTCACAGGTTTGCATCAATGAAGTGTCAATGAATAATTCTAACTAATCATTCATTCCTTTCATTTAACAGTTGATTTATTTACAGGTTGTAATTAATATTTGTAATTTACATATTTTATTTTAGTTAGGTCATTTCCACAGTGTTTGATTAAGGAATAGCAGAATAGTACATATTTGATAGTTGAGCAGTAAAAGGGTTTTTGTGGATCAGTGAATACTTAGGTGTGACCAGCCATTGTGATTTAATAATTGTGTTGACCAGAACTGTAATTAGTATTGAATGAGTAATCAAGTGACACATATTCATAAACAATTAGGAAACACATTTAAGTATAAAGTACTTACACAGCTATTAGATTTAAGTTAATACTGCACTGACATACACAAGAGGCAAATCTGTTATTCTGAGTTGCAGGGTTTTGTGGGGACGGTTAATACAGTTATATTGGACTAGCATTTGTTTAGCAAACAAGACAATAGGAAGGTGGGTTGTAAGAAGCGTACACCTTATCTAATATAGAATATTGTCAGCATATTGAGCAAGTAGAATGGGGTCGAATTCCACGAAGCTGTTAAAAGATATTAGTGAACATCGTGGAATGTTGGCTACGTTATCCCCTATGGCTGTAGTGGAAAAAATGAATCCTCTTGTTAGGGAAATTAGCAAAATGTCTACGAAATGGAATAGCCGTTGGGCATACATTGAACAGCCGTGGCCGAAAGAGGGCAGCCTTAATTTACAATTAATTGCAACATTGGAGATACTTATCAATGGGCACAAAGCACATCAAAGAGGAAAGATTAGATCAGAGAAACGCAAGTTAGAGTTAGCTATTTTAGATCTATTTAAGGTAGAGGGACAGAAAATAGCTCAGATGGAACCGGAAAAGAAAAAAGAATTGGCCAGAACACTGGAACAGAAACTGAACATTTCATCCCCAGACCTGTGTCCTGCCTCCAGTCCCCCTCCATATGCTAAGGCACTGGAGGATCATTCCCAGAAGAAGAAGAAGGAGCCAAGGGGAAAAGGGGACGACAGGAGTGACGAGGAAGATGACAGCGAAGATGGCAGTGAAGACTCAAGTGATGACGACAATGCAGATGGAGGCTACAACGCGCAGGTCAGGAAGATGATAGCCACAGCCGAAAGGAAAGGTGGGAGAAGACGCCCGGAGAAAGAGGGAGATTGTCACCGAATGTCATCAAATACATTAAAGAACTGTCCAGTGCTGATTCGGGGTAACAAGATGGAATATCATCCGTGGCATCATACAGATTTGTCTGAAGTGATCGAGAAACTCCCAGTTCTTCAAGAGGGAGGACATTCGTGGACGCGAGAGGTCGACGTGATACTGACAGGAACGCAGGCCGCGATGGGAGACCTGAAAAGACTCTTAGCTTTTATTGCAGGATTGGATACAATGCAGGAAATATTGATGAAGGCAGGACTTCATAGATATATCAATACATCAGTTTATGATCCAGAGCTCTTCGCAGCAAACAGAGGCAGGCTGTGGAAAGCAATCAGAGAGACCTACCCTACTCACATTCACCCAGACAATATCATTGTGAAGCCACTGGGGGGGGATGAGAATCCCAGGGGTTATGTTGCCCGTGTGCACTCTCAATGGAGAAGTGTGACAGGGAAAGACGCTGAAGATAACCCCTTAGAAAAATCCATAATCAGGGAAAAAATACAAGAAGGGCTTCCTACCCCAGTTAAGGATAAGCTAGCAGAAGTGGTGGGGCTACGACACATGAACAAAGCTGTTTATATAGACCACGTAGCTCATCAAGTTGAGTTATATCGAAAGAACATTCAGATACAGAAGGCACGAGACGAAGAATCCCTCAGAATATTGACTCATTTGCAATTGACTGAAAGCGAGAGGAACATAGAGGGAGTGCAGGCTTTAGCCCCACAGCAACAGCCACCTGGAGTGCAGACTGCTACTTACCAGTCCTACTCACAGGGGCCACAAGGGGGGTATCCTGCTACTTACCAGTCCTACCCACAGGGGCCACAAGGGGGGTATCCATACCCACAAGGGCCACCAGGGGTGCAAGCGGTTCCATACCAGATGTACACACAGCCTGGCCAAGGACCACCACCAGGGGGATGGACAGCAGCAGGGAAGGAGATGCTAGAACCATGCCAATGCGACCAGAATGGACATCTAGCCTGTGCCTGCTGCAACAGGCCCCAGGGGGGCGCAGGGGGGAGCCAAGGAGGAGGATATTGGCCCCCTACTACACCTGCTCCAGGAGTGATGAACCCTTACGGAGGCCCAGCAGCTGGCCTATAGGGGTGCCCGGAAGATCCGAGTGGGAGGTGCCAGCTGGTGGTGACACAGAAGCCTGAAGGCGCCACGCACCTCCCTATGTCTAGAGAATATGTGAAGACAATCGGATTTGAGGGAATTAAACAGCTGATTCCTACAACTGAGCTTGTAGACTTAGAGTACAAGGGACAGAGAGCAACTCTGTCAACACTTGTGTCAGAACACACGCCAACAGGGCTGCTAGGGAGAGATGCTCTATGCCAATTGAACTGTACAGTAAAATGCACACCTGACGGCTGTCAGGTGACGGTGCCATCCGGTGCTCAGATTCCATCGACAGCCAGAGTGATTAAGCATAGAACAGACCTACAAGCTTTGCCTTTAAAGGGAGCTGATATAGAATATTGGGTTGATGGGTCTTGTTACGGGGTAGGAGAAACTTTGTGCGCTGGGTATTCCTTAGTTAAAGCACAGAATTCAAAGTTTATTGTAGAACAGGCTGAGGCAGTTCCTCAGCCATGCTCAGCTCAGTTGGCTGAATTGATTGCCCTCACGGAAGCATGCAACTTGGGAACCGGACGGAGAGTGACAGTGTACACCGACTCTGCCTATGCACATAATGTTTGTCATTTTAATGGAGCTGTATGGAGGGGGCGGGGTTTTAAGAGAACTGATGGTACGCCTATACAGCATCACGCACAGATCATGAAGCTGTTACAAGCCATGATGAAGCCAAAGGAATTAGCCATAGTGAAGTGTGCCACACACAGGTCTGACTCATCACATGTCACACAAGGTAACAGGGCTGCAGAGGATGCAGCCAAAGCCATTACAGGAGCAGACAAGGCAGGTAAAGGTCTTCTGGTCACACATGAAAAGCAATTACAGGGCATGGTCACACTTGAGGATTTATTGATGTTACAGAGTAGAGTAACTACGTTAGACAAGAGCGTTTGGCTAGCAAGGGGGGCAAGTCAGGATGACACAGGTCTATGGAGGAATCATGAGGGGTTGGTTGTAGCACCCTCAGATTTATTAGGCATGTTAATACAGGAAGCTCATGGATTAGCACATGTGGCTAGGGGGGAGGTAAGACGCAAGATTACCAAGAAATATGGGTTTTGGAGTCCATATTTGATGGAACAGATTGACCATGCTTTAGGTCAATGTGGGGTCTGTTGGAGAAACAACATCAGAGTGGGTACACCAGTGGTGTCTGGGCATATCCCTACCCCAATAGGGCCACGGGTGGTGGACAGGGGGGTGGATGTACAGAGTAGGCAGGATGTTGTGCCAACAGGTGCCGAGGTCCCCAGAGAACCTGAGAAGGAGGAGCTACGAGGAGATGCTGTGGTGTTGCCAGAGCCAGTGGCAATGCCAGTGTTACAGCCAGTGACATTACCGGCAGTGCCTGAAACCGAGGGGACAGTGGAAAGCTGTCCAGATGCCAATAAACCAGAAACTAACGAAGCAGAGAGGGTTGACAGTCTGGAGGTCCAGCCTGGGAGTGTCCAAAGCCTGGACACCTGTGCTACTGGGGATGCTGGCGAGTGCCTGCACCATGCTTCAGATGATGCTGAGGGCGACTCCCCAGACCTTGATCAGCGTGGGAGGGGACCAGGCGGCTGCCTGAACCTCAATGACACTGACGGACGACGACCAGTTAGGAAAAGATTAAAGACTATGAATAGGGTAGTGAAGCAGCAGATCAAAGGGAACGACGGGAATGGACAGCAGATGATAGCATGGCTGGAAACGGTCTTAGGGGCATGGGAAACTTACTTTGCTAGGATAGGAGCACCTATTATAGCAGACATGATTTTTGACTTTCTTAGAAGGCAGGGCCTCATTGACTGTTTTTGGAAAATCAGTCACTCAGTCCACGTTAATGAACTTTTCAGAAGACTAGTCCTCACCTGAGGTGAAGATCTATGCATTAATGCATTCCCTTTGTCCTGTGCTTACTGTTGGGGAATTATGTGTTATGATAACTGAATGTCATTATTTGTGTATTGTTTGTTTATTTCTATATCGTATGGGATTGATGTCAGTTGAGAAGTGATGTAGTGGTTATGCAAAGATAGGAAAGAGGTTCTGTTCCTAGCGCAACGAAAATGGAAGCTGCTGACTATGAAAGTGTTATCAATCTGAGACAGCGGTAAAGGCTGTTCTCCAACTGGGTACAAGTGCTAGTAACCTCTGACCCTGACGCTTCAAGGACAAAGAAAACATCGGTCGTTGGAAGTTTCTGTATTGATTTGTGCATGATGAACTGTGTTTAGTTTAATTGTGATTGTTATTTTCAAAATTCTTTTTATTATTGGTTGTTTTTTATTTTTTGTTTATGATATCTTTGGTTCCTAATACTGGTCCTGGGTTGGTCTGTGTTATTGTGCTTCTTGTGTTGTGTGTTGGTGTAGTTTTTCTGTCTGTTGTTGTTTATTTTTTAATTTTTAATTTTATTTAAAAAAAAAAAAAAAAAAAAACACCCTCTGGGTGGTCCGAGGGGGGATGTGTCGTATATTTCTGTAGTATGTATGATCTATGTATGAATATGTAGTATGTTTTAGACACACACACATACCGGGGCATGCAGGGACATGATGCCCTCTAGCAATGAGGGTTCTATGGCAACCAGATGACCAGCAGGGACCTTTGGGGGTTGGGCAGGGACACACATACACGCTGGCCCCTCCCCTCTGGAGCGGAACGGGGAGAGAGAGAGAGGGAGCGTTCTCTTCCCACCCGAGGTCCATGGGGAACGCATGTAATGTATAAATCTGCCTGTAACTGATTAAATTGTCTTAAACTAACTGTTCTTTGATTCATAACCAATAAGAATACACGACATAGGCCTAATGGGTTTATTTGAAAAGCGTTACTGATTATTGGGTTTCATAATAATATTATGACCGTAGGTGACCTCAGGTGTGTTTTTGTTCGCCCAAAAGGTAAAACCTTTCATCATATCACATTCCGAGCAAAGGCAGTCACTCAGCAACAAAGTCATTTCCCAAAATGTTTTTACTACGCTGTTTTGGGAGCAGCTCACTTTCTCTCAGGTGACAGTCTCGAGGGGACAGAGGAATGATTGCTTGAGCAGGAGGCAAATTCCAGACATTTTTGCTTTTGGAGGTAACATACAGTACCCTAAGTACTGGAAAGAGGAAGCATTTTGTCTTCTTTTAGTATCATACCATTCGTTGTTGTTATTTTTTCAGATTGGGTTCACCATTTAGAAAGTACAGAACATTTTAATTGCCTATTTCAGTGCTCCAAAAGTATATGAAGAAAATGAAGCACTCGTGTTTAGTATTCGGTCGACAATCCTTTGCATACAATAACTGCGACCCATTGACCCTATCAGACACTGGGTATCTCTGCAGCCATCTTCGGTTGTTGCTTGTCTTGAGGGTTTTGCCTAAAATCTTATCATGAGGAAATGAAATGCATTTTTAATTGGATGTAAATCTAAAGATTTACTTGGCCGGCAAAAACCTTTCCACTTTCCTATGTCAGTATGTTTTAGGTCATTGTCTTACTGTATGATGAAGCACCATCCAATGAATTTGGAGGCATTTGCTCACGCCTACCTCCTAGAGATGGTTCTTGATCTGTGTGACATTGACACATTCACGCCTACCTCCTAGAGAGTGTTTTTGATCTGTGTGACAGTGTGTTTTGGGTTTCTTCTTAATTATGGTGAGCATTCTTGGTCATCAAGTCACATCAAGTCTTCCTTGGCCTACCAGCCCATGTGTGATAGCTCACCAGTGCTTTCTTTATTTTTTTTACTGATGTTCCAAACTGTTGATTTTTGTAAGTGTAAGGTTTAGACTATGTTTCTGATTGGTTTCAACCTCGTAGTGGCTTCCTTGACTTTCATTGACGTCTCTTTGGTCCTCTTGTTGACAGCCACCAATATCAGACTCCAAAGGCAAATGCAAAGTGTAGAATCAATACTAGACATTGACAACACTCTTATGCCAGCACAATTGATGTGACAAAACACACGTGACAAACCAGAAACACCTGTCAAGACAGTTTTCCAATACCTGAAATATGGGGACTATGTATAAAAAAATTGTTGTAATTTCAAAAACATTGAATTAAATCTGTTTTAACCTCATAGTAGTTGTTTGATTTTAAATCCATTTTAAAAAACCTTTGGAGTATAGAGCCAAAAGAAGACACAATTCTTCCTCAGGAGTTTTTCTTGGTCTGGTCACATGGCCCAAAAGCAGAGGACCACTGAGACTGCTGATTCACATCACAGGTCATATCTGTTTCCCCCCACATAGCTATCTCTCCATCCTCCCATGACTCATCATCTCTCTCTCTCTCTCTCTCTCTCTCTCTCTCTCTCTCTCTCTCCCTTCCTCCCCCCCCCCCCTCTCTCTCTCTCTATATATATATATATATCTGTGGGCAGAGATTGGTGAGGGCGGCTGCCAGCCTCTGGTGCCCCTGTGGAGGAGGAGTCTGAACTGGAGGAGCTATACGGAAGGGGACACGCACTGTCTCTGTGACAGCAACGAGGGCCTCTCTGCCCATCACAGACGGGTGAGTCATCCATCCCTGCTGCATCCCTACTCTGACTCACTGGGCTCTGCTCAACATCCTCACTCCTCTTCGGTGATCAACTAGCCGGAACATGGGGCTCGGAGCGCTCAAAACGATGACTCAACATTATGACACAGATGACAGTTTAGACACAGATGTCTTCCAGAGGAGAATCCCTGCCTCCCTGGTTCCTGGTACTTCATGTCATAAACAATGCCCTCTAAGTATTATTTTTAGCTCTATACTCCAATCAATTTCTAAGAGGTTAAAGTAAAGTTTTAGTAAATAAAATAAAAGTTATACACAGTGTCAGAGGCTTGACAGGTGTTTATGGTTAGTGATGTGTGTACCATCACATCATGTGCAGACATAAGAGACGTTTTGAATGTCTAGTATTGATTCTAGGTAATACATTTGCCTTTGGAGTCTGCTATTGGCGTCTGTCAACATGAGGACCAAAGAGACGTCAAGAAAGCCATTATGAAGCTGAAATATCAGAAATGATGATCAGAATCAAAGCCATAAACCTTAGACTTTCCAAAATGAACAGTTAGTAACATCATTTTAAAAATAAAAAAAAGCACTGGTAAGCGCAGCAATTGCAAACAGGCTGGTACTTCAAACAGGCTGGTACTTCAGAAACAGGCTGGTATACTTCAAACAGGCTGGTACTTCAGGGGATGACCAAAGAATGCTCACCAGGCCTGGCAGAACAGGGGGGGGTGGGTGCCCTACACACTCTGTGTGATGTGCCTGTACGTAGTGGCGGCCCTGGCACTGTATATTTCATATTACCCAAATAATTAAATCTGTAGTGACATAGAGAGCAGATTGTTTAATCCAAATAAATATTCCACAGGGAATAATAATAATAATAAATAAAGGATTGATCCATGTGTTACAGTAAAGTTTGTTTTTTTTTTAGATATATGGTGTGGTGACGGATTATATTTTGAGGGAGAGGGATCTTATATAAGATCATTTACATAGTACTGTATGGTATAACTAGAATTGGGCAGTTATGTTACATATAAACATGATTCAGCCAAGCGCCTATACAGCCTATAAAGCTAATCATATGTGTGTGTGTGTGTGGTTGTGTTGTAGCTGAGTGAGAACCACACGTGGGGCAGAGTGAAGGATCTGGTGAAGAAGACCAAACTGCGGAACCAAAGCAAGCTTGGACTCACCACCAACTCCCTGAAGATGTCCTGTCCACAGCTCTACCGGTGAGGAGAATGTCTACCTTCTCACGTCTACTGTTTCACAGAGAAGTGTCATTGGCAGTCAGTAAAGCTGGACTGTGTTTGTAGTGACACCCATCTTCTAAATGCCACAATGTATGCCACAAGAACAATGTCACAATGACATAAAAACATACTCAGTACAAGTGTATTTGTGTCAGGGAGAGACTATGCAGTGACCCAGGCCAGATGTTTTTTTTATCTCACCAAAACACTCTAGTCTAGTCCATACCTGCTCAGACCTCTGCAAAGTTCCTCAGAAAGAAATACATTGGCTCTCAGCTCTGGACTGTAATTGGTGACGAGTACTGCTGAGTTAAAATGGTAGAAGTTCAAAACACTGAAAGTGCCCTCCCTCCCTCATTTTTTAAACTGATGGTATGCGAACTATTTTACACTCCGAAATTCATGCCAGCAAAATAAAAAAAAGGCTTGATGATATTTTCGGATAGAAAGTGTCGACAGCTCCAGCGACTTAAGGCGAGGACCAACTATGACAGGTTCTTGGCACGTCAAAATTCAGATTTCTTTCTGCCCCCCCGCCTCTAATGCTAGATGGGTGTGTGAGTGGATGAATTGTGGTATTCCTTTGTTTGAGTGGGTTGAGAACATAGGAATCTGGTGGGAGTTGCAAGGCTTGTGAAAAGAACAGATATCTGTGGCTCTACACCGTGTTCCACATAATTAGAGTGGGGCACTCCTCACCAACCCAGATGAATAGCAGAGAGGCTGTCGTGTCAGGTTTTTGGTATGCTCTGAGGAGTTGGAGAATTCCCCAAGTATTAAGTGGTCCAATGAGATATGGATGTTATGCCAGATGAATCAAAGGGGAGACCCTCTGTCGGACAGGAATTAATGTGGAAAACCTATCCTGGTCTCCCTGCATTGCTATGTGTAAACTGTATATCTTACTCCAGTCTGTGGGTAATTGTGTTGGATTTGGCAGATCTTCTGAATAGTATCAACGTTGAGCAACCTTAGATATTCCAAGGTATCCATTGAAAGGAGAGGTGTTCTCTCCAGGCTGCTTGGGACACTATTGTTGTCATTGGTTACCATTGATAATATTGTCCTATTTCCCTACAGACCTGACCTGGGACCAGTGGAACTACCAGGGAGAAACAGGAGCTCGATGATCGCCTTGGGCCATCAGAAACTGGACTTCCTCTGGTCCCAATGACCAAGCAGGTACAGGTTCTGCTGTGAGCCAACATTCTCTATGTTATCACAAGATATTTCAATACATCAAACCCACCATACATTACCTGCTGAAAAAACATAAAAACCAGTGTGTATTTGGTTGTAACTATCTGGTAATTCATGAGATATCTATCTAATTGACATTCTCTTACATTCTCTTACATTCATTCTCTTAAGTCCTATACCTACTGTATAAATAGGTAAAGTAAATTATTTTAATCAATGAGATCATTGTTATTATTATGTATTTGTATTGAATACCAATTGCTATAATATTATATGACATGATTATATCACTAACTTGTTCGCTTACAGGCCAAGCTCATTTAGCAGCGACAATATGCTTTACGATTATAAGACATTAAAGACAGTCAAGATATTACATAAAGGTGAAGAGGCAACACTATTGGAACACTGCCCCTACACTGACACTCTTTGTTTTCTATGCAGATATGAAACACATGGCCCCAAGTTGGAAGAGACTGCTATGATACTGGACGGGGAAAAGAAGAATGGAACGAAGGATGAGAGGGAGAACACTTGTGATGGATGACAATATGTGAGGAGTAAAAAGAAAACAAAACGAGGGATGGTCTTACTGTACATGTCTTGTGAGGTCATATTCTTATTAAGTAAGGGATTGTATTGTTTCAGATAAGGGAAAATGTATATATTTATATGAGGTGCATTTACTTCCACAAAAACTATGATTACAGGAACACAATAAAGAAGATGGCTTGTATCTCGTTCTTCACTATGGTAAAGATACTCACTCATTGCAAACTGGGCTGCTAAGGTCTACTGCATTAAAGAGATGAAACAGGATTTCTGTATAATTTCAACCACTAGTTCTATTACCCGTCACAAGCCAAAAAAGGGTCCCGGAAATATGATATAGAATATTATCAAGAAATGACCTGATTGGATAGAGGGGCACACCTCCCGACACACACAATCGCTTATTTTAATAATAATAATTCATTACATTTATATACCGCTTTTCCGAGGCTCAAAGACGCTGATTTTTTTGCGGTTTGGAGGCCTTACACTTAGGATTGTGTGGTCTAATTAGAACAATGATGTCATGAACTATACAGTCAAACATTGAAACCACATTTGACTTTTGGGGTAGTGGTGGTCTAGTGGATAGTGAGTTGGACTTGTGATCGGAAGGTTGTGAGTTCAAATCCCGCCTGAAGCCACACCACTACTAGTGTGCCCTTGGGTAAGGCACTTAGCCCTCAGTTACTCCAGGGGGAATGTCCCTGTAATACGTAATTGTAAGTCGCTTTGGATAAAAGTGTCTGCTAAATGGCAAAATTAATTAATTAAAAATTAACTTTTATGTAGTTTTGCAGAATTAGCGAAGATAAGGATCCTGTAGCATCTCTTTAATGTTGTTTACTTATTACTGGTGATTCACTGATATGAGAGCAGATCTGGGTTCAAATATGGAAATCCTTGAAAACTGTGTTTGATTGAGTTTGCCTGGTACAATGGAACAGTCTCATAGCCTGTCCACCTGGCACTCCAGGTAAGGCCAAGCAAACACTCAATGTTTGGAAAAATAATACTATTTACTATTAATACTATTTGGACCTAGGTCTGAATGTGAGGGCAGTGTACAGTGAGATAAACCATGCCTACACTCCCATAAACACATGTGAAACATACACATGCATTTCACACATAGTTCAGTTTCAGAGTTTCATTTAGTGAGAATGATCTTCTTGTTTATGTGTACCATAAGGATCTATGTACAGTATGTGGAGATGATAGATTGCAGTGTATGCTGTGTGTTGTGTTTGCATGTAGTGTACAGTAACCTTGTATGTAGAAGAGGGGAGATATGTCCCTGTAAATACCTATGTCTATGGACATGCATCATGTTGGTGATGGGGGCTCAAGATTACACTAAAGACAAAACCACTGCTACGTTGATGCCTGCTGTCAGATAGTCCATAGTGATCCATTAGCCTAACATTAGTCTCCAGATGTGGAGACTTCCATAAATCCTTGCATTGCTCTAAGGTTTCTAATGTTCCCCTCATAAACATGGATGTCAAGAGACGTCATGAATCATTAGATATCACAAAACATTTTATATTTCATCATCGACTGCTGCTCATGTGTTAGACATGTTATTTGATCTGGACATGGAACAGGTTTTATTTGACAGGCTAACAATGATTGAGCATCCACTGTTATATCACGTGTGACTGATTGATGGGTTCCACTGCACCATCACTGATGGGTTCCAGTCTTATTGCAGACAGAAAGAATATATAATGTATTGTATTGGTGAACTAAAAAACAAAAGTCTTTTATGGTATAAAAATGACCAAATATTTACTATGGTAAAATGGTATAAGAGAAAAATAACCAAATTCACCATATGGTACTAGCTAGTTACCAACAATACTTTCATAGTGAACAGTAAGTAACTACCAGTTAAACACTTACAAGATAAGTAATAAAATAAGTAATAAAAAGATGGCCATCAGGTTAATATTTTACAAGCCACTCATCCTAAAACTGAAAGAACACTAAAAGCAAAGAGCAAGAGAGTCTGTTATTCAGGATATGTATTTCAGCAATATTAACATTGTGACACTAATATTAGTTTAGTACAGTGCTATATTACATACTATTCTGTCATAATTGACTCATAATGTAATAACAATAATGTATTCATGTTGTAACAAATTGTATTTTTTACCTCGAAATACTCTAATCAAAGTAGAAAGGACATTTGTGGGAACTGTCAGCATGTGTGTGATGAATGTTGTGTCTGTCTGGAAACTACAGATAAGAGAAGATGATAACTGTGTACAGGGCATTCAGTAAGTAGTCACCCCCCTAGGCATGTCTGTTTGTTTTCTCACTGACATACAACAAATAAAAATGTCAACAAAATAATAAAAAATGAAAAGCTGAAATGTCTTGAGTCAATAAGTATTCACTCCTTTGCTACAGTATGACACTCCTAAATTAGCTCAAATGCCAAAATGTCTGCCACAAGTTACTCAATAAGTTGAATTGAGTCTATTCGAGTGCGAGGATAATAGTTGTGATTTTGGAATAAGTATATTTGTTTTTATAGGGTCTCTGATTTCCAGAGGAATCAATGACACATTTCATAATTATCTCTTGATCCTGACAAACTGCCTGTCCCTTCCAGTGACAAGCATACCCATAACGTCTACCACTATTCTTCACACAAGGGATAGTGCAGAGACTGCATTGTATGTGCTGGATCATTCAGCCATTCAACTTTGTAGATTTGTGTAAGTCTCCCCAGGCCTCAGGGTAGCATTCCTGAGCAGTGTTGTTCCTCTCCATCTTCTCAGTTTCTAATGACACCTGATCCACACAGTGTGTCATTGATTCCCATGCAAATCAGAGACCCTATATATATATTTTTTGTTTTACTGTATATTTAACTCAGATGAGTAACTTGTTGAAGACATGTTTGCATTTGGCCTTAACAGTGTCACAGAAAAGGGGGTGAATACTTATTGACTCAAGACATTTCAGCTTTTCATTGTTGATTACTTAGTAAATATTTATATTTCTAAAATGTAGATAACAAAATAAATTAAATCTTTGTAACACATGCAGGGGGGTGAATACTTACCGAAGGCACTGTATTGTATATTGTACAATGTATTGCAAGGGAATCTCAATATTACATCATTATTCAAAGTTATTTTTCAAAATAAACTTGACATTTCCTCCGACAGGACATCTCTGCTGTAATTCTTGTTAGCCACTACCATTTCTTTATAGACGACTACTGCAGCATAGATTCAATGTTTGCCAATCCGCTTGTTAAGTCGTGACGTGTTTCCGGGGCCAAAGTTGGCTGAGGCGCTGTCTTCGAAATGGAGAAATAATAATAATAATTAATTATATTTATATAGCGCTTTTCCGAGGCTCAAATACCCTGACAATATGGAGAAAACGGGAAAGTGTCCCTTGTTGTATGAATAGATCCGAGTCTAAAAAACGATTAAACTGTCATTCTACCGCTGTAGTTTACAGGTACGATGGTGCGGAGAATTTCTGGTTTGAACCCGGAAATGGCTAAACGTCACTTTTGACGTCAGACTTAACAAGCGGTACAGGTACATCAAACTGACTGCCCCCCTACACTCAGAGAGAGAGGGAGAGAGCGTACAGGCCCTCACTACTGCTGAACTGCCAACAACTGAAGCTGAAGTTCAATATACCAAGTACAATAAATAGCTGTACAATAAGAACTATTTTCTTCCCTGTACTCCAATCAGGTGGTAGGGATTTAAAAAATGATAATCAAAATGAAGACATTATGCAAGTTATCCTTTCTGAAGACATCTTCCCATTTCAAAGCTGATCTACAGTATCTATCCATCCATCTATATTTGTTTTTCTTAATTTTCTGGTGCAAATCAGCCTGGACCACCCAATGGGTGTACCTGTACAACACCCCAGGTTTAGAGAGAGAGATCCCTTATGAATATCAATAATGGCCATGGAGCCAATCATTCACACACAGATGATGACACACAGACAGTCACTGATGATTGCACTCATCATGCACCTCATCATATACAATAACTACAGGATCTACTGACTTTTCCATGTATTGTGAACACCCAAAGAAATAGTCACCATCAGCCATCAGAATACATACAACCCATCCTCCAGTTGCCACACATTGACAGGGCTACTACTGGTTCACCGAGCTGTAGCTGTCATCCACACAGCACTGGAGGAACCAGACCAGCCTCTACTATCAGCAAAGACGAGCACAGCCAAGTTGGGAGAGAGAGGCACCACGATCTGTCAAGGCTGAAAATGTGATAAAGAAAAAAACAGTGGTATATAATACTGTTTCCTGTACATACGTATATGTTTATTCTGTCTATACAGCATAGTAAAAACAGAGCTTTGTGAATATTCTGTCAAAACCATGCTGCCATCTTCGGGTAACTGGTGGTAAATGCAGTGTCCAGACAGAATATTGCTGCTGCTGTAAGAACTGAACTCTCCAGGTATTGATGGAGATAGTCCCAGAGTACTTTTTTTTTTAAAGTTACATTTTCTGAGTGGGGCAGTTCTACTCATATCTTTCAATTTTTTTGGACAGATGCAGTGAAGACAGACAGGAAAGTAAGGAAAATAAGGGAGAGAGGGCATGGGCCGGATTCGAACCCATGCCGACATAGTCATAAGTGTGCACTGTGACCACTGGACCATCCCAGGCCACTCAAGTACCTATTTTAACATACCACTGAACACTAACTGTTCTTTGTCATTTGTGAACAGGCATAAAACATTAGTCCTTGAAGAGAAAATAACACTTTAAAATAGACATTTCCTACAAGGCTTTTAGACTTTAACTACAGGTATAAAGTAATCATATATACTGTATGTATGCTATACCATTCTGATAGAAATAGCTGAACCAAGGTAATCAGCTTCAGTAGTCTGATTACAAGCACTAAGTACACACAGATACTACTGATTATATAAAAAACAAATGCTTTCTTGGTACTCTCTGAAATCCACTGGGTGCATAGAATTGGTTTCAAGATCTCTGGAATGTGATCCTTGCATTCCTGAACTTTCAGCACAATGGACTCATAAAATATGTCATAAGAGTCAACAGTCTGCATGTAGCGATAGCAGTCAGGGAACAGAAGTATTGTTCAGTGAAATATGGGATGGATGCAGAGCAGGATATTCTTACTGTGCTGCTTAGGTCTAAATCATGTTTCCCCCAGACCCATTTTACAACAATGCCAGTGCATAGATGACAGGGGTGGTATGGTAGTTCACACATGGTGCATGCTGTTTTGATGGGCAGGTTAACATTGCGGAGTGTTTGTAACAGTGTACAAAAAAAATGTGGTTATTTCATGACAACATCGAAGTAAATTACTCAATCGAATCAATGTTACGCCCCCTGGTGACTCGGGGTAGCATGGCGCAACATAAAGCAACAGAACGGACCGAACAGAAGGTTGCAGTCACACAAAACCAGGAAACCAAAATATGCAATAAATTAATATTTATCGATAGAGCAACACAGAGAACAGAGAGGACTAACAGTGGCACCAAATCAAAGTCAATCAAAATAATAATCCCACCCCCCCTTTACAGGTGCTAGGCACCTCAAAGTACAGTGGGTGGTACTCACTCTAAACTGGGGTGCGAGACAGCAGGTAAATCCTATGTGTATGCAAGATGTAAACCCAGGGTATCTCAACGAGTCATCTGCCCCGGTGTGCACAAATAAACATAAATAGTTAACAGAATATGGTACACAACTTGAAGTACTGTCAAAATGTACAAAAGGTAATATAACAAATGGAAGCTTTCACATTTCTATGATATAAACATCTAAATTAACAAGACCAAGAAGAAAACCAAAACAAACAAGTGCTCTACCCACCAGAGCCCTGCCACAGCTCAAACAAGAGAGAAAGAAAGAACTAATAGTCTAGCAGGAAGGGCCCTCAGATTTTGAGATACCCCTACCCGAGGTAGAACAAATGATAACAATGATTTTTCTTATCTTTAGGGTCTCCCATTAATGAAATTGATTGTTGTCAAATTTTATTTTGGGGGAAAATATGTTTTTTTGGTTGTTCTTTAGAGCTACCCCAATCCCTGAAAAAGAGCCAAATTAGACCAGGCCGAATATGGGGAAGGTGACAAAAAAGCCCATAACTTGAGAATGATCACTCTTTTCCTCTTCAGATTTGCTGAGGTATGAACCAGGTGGTTGTCCTACATCACCAAATAGTCAGACAACTATTTACCTAAATAAATACTGAATTATAGTCCTGTAAACATAGCTTTAGTTTAGACGTTTAGAGGCTTGCAATTTAGAACTAATAAACTTTATTTTATTGGGTTACTCTTATTCTGACTATTTGGTGATGTAGTTCAGCCACCTGGTATTTCCCTCTCCAAATATGATGACCATTAGAGTGAGCATTCTTAACTTATAGGCTATTATCCCACTTATCCCCCATTCGGAATTTGACTATCAGAGAAGAGGTAGGCCTATGTCTAAAGAAATCTCATTTGCAATAGAACTGTATGAGATATTTCCATACAACTACTGGTTAGTGTTCAATAGCACCCTAGACAAATCAGTAATTATATATTTTTCAGGGATTTCTGTTTTTCTGATAAATGAGAGAAAAGTGATGGAGTCCTATGTTCCTGTCACCAAAAAGTAAAATTTCCGTCTAAACTATAATTCAGTATTTATTTAGGTAAATAGTTGTCTGACTATTTGGTGATGTAGGACAACCACCTGGTTCATACCTCAGCAAATCTGAAGAGGAAAAGAGTGATCATTCTCAAGTTATTGGCTTTTTTGTCACCTTCCCCATATTCGGCCTGGTCTAATTTGGCTCTTTTTCAGGGATTGGGGTAGCTCAAGAACAACCAAAAAAACATATTTTCCCCACATTTTTTTTTTTTGACAACAATCAATTTCATTAATGGGAGACCCTAAAGATAAGAAAAATCATTGTTGTCATTTGTTCTACCTCGGGTAGGGGTATCTCAAAATCTGAGGGGCCTTCCTGCTAGACTAGAGGCTGTTAACAACTTTTGACTTCAGTTCATGCAACAAATGTCCCCTTTGGCATGCAAGTACCTGTGTTATGTTCCCAGAGATCTCCAAACCCACAGACCAGTGACAACTGCAGCTGTGCTGGATGGTGCTGTACTTGTCCAAATGCTTCGTCCTGGAAGTGCCGTGACCATTGGACACTACTTTACAGATGTGTTTGCACCTCATGGTTTGCTTAGGTTGCACCTGATTGGTCGAAATATAATGCTACTAAAGGACACATTATGCAAGTAACTGGACCTCTTAAAACAATTTAAAATAAAATATTTGGAAAATCACCTTGATGACACTTAATTTCTAATGGAATTTGCATATTTTACCCCAGATTGTCATGCTAAGAAGAAAACTATTGGGTTTTCATCCTTGAGCCCTATTTCATTGGATTCCCTGACCCCACAAATGTACAGTTTGACAAATGGGTCACTTCAACACTTTCTTTTTTGAGACACTAGGTGGCATTAGATTCAGTCTCGACACAATCATTTGAACAGTATGGTATAAGGTAGGCCACTATGCAGGGCCAGGAGTGTTTCCTGACCCAGACAAACTCCAGGGCTGATTCATAGGCTATAGACTGGTTCAGTTCAAGTCACATGGTCAGGTTTCTGATCATCAGTCTGCAATGTAAGCATTCAATAATATAATATAAAGCATTCAAATATATAATAATAACATTATTATTATAAAGACAGCAGGGATGGGATGCCAGATAAATAAATATATTTATTGTCTATGTGAAAGTCTTCTATGAGCTTGTGAATAAATCATGATTGGAAAGAGACACATTCAATAGTGTATTTTAAAGAGTCTTTAATACAAATAGGAATTGGGGAACCAGCAAGACAAAAAAATGCAGACACTCAACTTTTCTGAAAAATATAGAATATATTCAGAAGATCAATGTTAAAAGAACATGCCATAACAGAACTAAGGAGAGTATAGTGCAAATGCTAAATTGAGAATGCTTCTCTATTTAAATTAAAGATATCTTTTTTTTTTTAAACAAAAAAACCAATAATAGCTAGACATTCATATCCTGGCAATGACAATTTTCCTCATCAATACAAAATGACACATTTTAATGTGTTTACACTGAGAATAAGAAATGTGTAAATAAAAGTTACATACTGTATGAAGCTCTCCCTAATGAATTTCTATCTACTTAATTAAACCTGTGAGTGAAGATGACTTGGTCACTCCCCAGCAAGTTGTTGGCAGAATGATCACATGACTTCATAGCCACTGCGAATGCCTCTCATCAGCATGCAGTCAAATACGAGGCCCATGATCTAGAATAAAAAAATAAAACAGTAAGCAAACTAGCCGTGTGTGTGTGTGTGTGTGTGTGTGTGTGTGCGTGCGTTTGTGGATGGGTGGTTGTGGGGTTGGATTAGTAGCTACAATCAGCAGATCTTGTGTGTAGGTATGTGAATGTTTTTGTTCACTTTACATTTTGCTTCAGTAACCAAACTGGCTGACAGTAAAATATTACTTACACATTTTCCAGGGAAGGGTCTTTGGAGCACGGGGTCCAGGGATAAGGTTGGTAGTAGTGCTCAACTCGGGCCTGTAAAGGAGGATCAGTTTGTTAGGATAGAAGGAAGGTGTTCTCAGCCCTGTAAAGGAGGATAGAAGGAAGGTGTTCTCCGGTTTGACATTAAATCAACTGCTCCAGTTTGAACAGTTCACATGATAAATACCCTATGAAGTAAGCATCCTGTGGAGGAGAAAGAGAATAAGACATTGTATTGTGTGGTGGAAAATTAAAGATGAGTTACACACCTGTTCTGATTGATCAGGTGTGTGGACACGCCCCACACGAAAGGAGGCGCAACGTCATCTGCCTCTGCAACAACAGAAACAGCATTATTATTACAACATCATACAATAACCTTTCCTTGTTCCACACCCTGCTGGGCATGCTTTGAAAATTAAATGGTTGCCCGAATTAGGGACAGCTCCCCAATGCATTCAGTTATGCATAGAAATGATCAGTATGTCACTTAATTAGCACGGCATCTGTACATCTGAAATTTGCATTGGCTCAAGTGTGCATCAACTTCACACTGGGATATTTAGTCACTCACATTTAAAGTCATAAAAGCATCTTTGGGCTTGAATTAATCACAGGCCCAGCTCACTAGAGTACCGACCTGCATCCCAGTCCTCCTCACAATTGGTGTTTGGTGGTATCGAGGTGCTGACAGGGATGTGCCACTTGCTCTTCACCTCAGCACTGTCCACTGTTAACCAAAGAACCTGGTTAGACTCACTACAAGGAGCAAATGGGTTTTATTGACAAAGATAGTATCATTGAAGATACAACAACATTTAAATCTTACGGTATTCGCTATTCACAGATCTCCTGTCCTCACAGTTCAGGATGTGGTGTGATAGCTCATTTTTGGGCATCAGGTGGCGGTAATTGAAAGGGCAGGTTTTTAATGTATTGGCCAGTTCTGGGTGATTCTAAAAAGACGAAAAAGAGCATATTTGAGAACATCTCATTTGAGATTTCAATGTCTGCAATGGCAGACTACTCCTACAACAGTTATTCCACGACAAGCACTACAGTTCTTACCTTACTGCACTTGATCAGATGGTATGGGAAGCGGCTGCCACGGATCTGGTGGTTCTTGTCATATGGACACTGTAGGAGTTTGTTTGGGTCACTGGCATCTGTTATTTCTATGAGCAATGGTAAGAGAAATGTGAATGAGAAATCAACATCACTCAATTCAAACGTTGGGTAAAGTGTGGTTCTTTTTAAATATACATATAGTATATAAGATAGGAATATGTGAAAAAGATAGGAAGGACATCCTAAGAAAATCTGTCTTTTTCAATATTTTAACATATGGACATTTGATTTTAATTTTAACAATATTGAGAGATGGTGGCAATATAACTAAACAAATAAAACTTGAAAAATCTTCAGTCTTAAAATTCAGATAGGCTATAGTTTTATGTAATAAAACTGAATAGTTTAAAAGATAAAGTTGAATTTCATCATGTGTGTTCCATTTCTGCATAGCAGTGACACCTTGTTAGTTCTAGATTCTATTGATATAAATTCCAGTAATTAGCATGTATATGTAAAGAGGTAAACCTTGATAACTTTTGAACCATACATGATTTTCTCATGCAATTCTCTATGTGATGGACATATTTATTTTAATCTAAAGTGAAAGCAAAATGATTTGTGTGTCCTAACTTTTTCCTCAGTAGGAATTGGCATCTTTGTTCATATTTTGTTATACATGATAAGTTACATTTTCATTGTTTTTGGTTAAATTACATCACCTTTATCTATAGATATTGTTTGAAAGATCAAATATTGATGAAGTGTAAGAGGAATATTTCACAATGGTTTCTTAAAGCTCGTGTTTAGCCTACCAGTGTCTTCGAAGCGTTGCACCTCCTCAATTGTAGCAGGAGGCGCAACGTCATCTGCCTCTGCAACAACAGAAACAGCATTATTATTACAACATCATACAATAACCTTTCCTTGTTCCACACCCTGCTGGGCATGCTTTGAAAATTAAATGGTTGCCCGAATTAGGGACAGCTCCCCAATGCATTCAGTTAAGAGGAATATTTCACAATGGTTTCTTAAAGCTCGTGTTTAGCCTACCAGTGTCTTCGAAGCGTTGCACCTCCTCAATTGTAGCAGGAGGCGCAACATCATCTGCCTCTGCAACAACAGAAACAGCATTATTATTACAACATCATACAATAACCTTTCCTTGTTCCACACCCTGCTGGGCATGCTTTGAAAATTAAATGGTTGCCCGAATTAGGGACAGCTCCCCAATGCATTCAGTTATGCATAGAAATGATCAGTATGTCACTTAATTAGCACGGCATCTGTACATCTGAAATTTGCATTGGCTCAAGAGTGCATCAACTTCACACTGGGATATTTAGTAGGGATGCTCCGATTTATCGGCCACCGATTTAAATCGGCCGATTTCACTCCAAATGACTCGATCGGTGATCGGCAAAAATGGCCGATCGCAAAAACCGATCTTTTTATTTTTTATTTTATTTTTTCCTGGGGAAGACAGATAACTGAACAGAAAACATAGGAGGACGTAACAGTATGTAAACCATGAAGGCCACGTTTATGATGTCTTTTATACAGCCATATCGACTGACTTGGGCTTCAGGCCCTAACTGGGTGATAGGCCAGACCTTTACTATGCCATAAAAATGGGTCTGCGTTTGCTTGGTGCCTAATGGATCAAAACTTTTGTCTAAAAAGCAAAAAATATTTAGGCTATCCAGTCAGTTATGTATTTAAAAAAAAATCGGTATCGGTATCGGTTGATCTTGAGGAAACAAATCGGTGATCGGTATCGGCCCCAAAAATCCAGATCGGAGCATCCCTAATATTTAGTCACTCACATTTAAAGTCATAAAAGCATCTTTGGGCTTGAATTAATCACAGGCCCAGCTCACTAGAGTACTGACCTTCATCCCAGTCCTCCTCACAATTGGTGTTTGGTGGTATCCAGGTGCTGACAGGGATGTGCCACTTGCTCTTCACCTCAGCACTGTCCACTGTTAACCAAAGAACCTGGTTAGACTCACTACAAGGAGCAAATGGGTTTTATTGACAAAGATAGTATCATTGAAGATACAACAACATTTAAATCTTACGGTATTCTCTATTCACAGATCTCCTGTCCTCACAGTTCAGGATGTGGTGTGATAGCTCATTTTTGGGCATCAGGTGGCGGGCATTGAAAGGGCAGGTTTTTAATGTATTGGCCAGTTCTGGGTGATTCTAAAAAGACGAAAAAGAGCATATTTGAGAACATCTCATTTGAGATTTCAATGTCTGCAACGGCAGACTACTCCTACAACAGTTATTCCACGACAAGCACTACAGTTCTTACCTTACTGCACTTGATCAGATGGTTTGGGAAGCGGCTGCCACGGATCTGGTGGTTCTTGTCATATGGACACTGTAGGAGTTTGTTTGGGTCACTGGCATCTGTTATTTCTATGAGCAATGGTAAGAGAAATGTGAATGAGAAATCAACATCACTCAATTCAAACGTTGGGTAAAGTGTGGTTCTTTTTAAATATACATATAGTATATAAGATAGGAATATGTGAAAAAGATAGGAAGGACATCCTAAGAAAATCTGTCTTTTTCAATATTTTAACATATGGACATTTGATTTTAATTTTAACAATATTGAGAGATGGTGGCAATATAACTAAACAAATAAAACTTGAAAAATGTTCAGTCTTAAAATTCAGATAGGCTATAGTTTTATGTAATAAAACTGAATAGTTTAAAAGATAAAGTTGAATTTCATCATGTGTGTTCCATTTCTGCATAACAGTGACACCTTGTTAGTTCTAGATTCTATTGATATACATTCCAGTAATTAGCATGTATATGTAAAGAGGTAAATCTTGATAACTTTTGAACCATACATGATTTTCTCATGCAATTCTCTATGTGATGGACATATTTATTTTAATCTAAAGTGAAAGCAAAATGATTTGTGTGGACACCCTACATAGGGTGTCCTAACTTTTTCCTCAGTAGGAATTGGCATCTTTGTTCATATTTTGTTATACATGATGATAAGTTACATTTTCATTGTTTTTGGTTAAATTACATCACCTTTATCTATAGATATTGTTTGAAAGATCAAATATTGATGTAGTGTCCTAATTGTTTCACACTGTAAGATCTTAAGGACTTTCAAGAGATGAGTGCAGGAATATTTCACAATGGTTTCTTAAAGCTCGTGTTTAGCCTACCAGTGTCTTCGAAGCGTTGCAGCTCCTCAATTGTAGCAGTGGTCTTCGTGGGAGTGCAAGTTGATGTGAAGGCCATTCTGTTAGCTATGCCTTTCTTTTGTGGCCTCGGCCTCGCCAAATTCAACTTCTATCACCAGCCCGCTCCCAATAAGAGAAGAAAATGAAATGAGCAGAAATTAGTGATGAATTCGTTAGTTGAAAAAAGAAAAAAGACATAAAATGAAAGAGCTATGCTAGCAAGCTAGGCCTAGGATCAAATACAACACTTACTTTTATCCCAGGGGAGGCTGGTTCATTAGGGGCAATTGGACAATGCCCCACCAAAGGGAGAAGAGAGAGATTTTTTTTCTATGACTTCTAGACAGTGTTGCTTCTGAATATCATAGTCCAATCAGCTAGTGTTCTGTGGAGTATATCATAGTCCAATCAGCTAGTGTTCTGTGGAGTATGTTCCAATCAGCTTCAAGTCCCGCCCCTTTCAGGGCAACTTTCAGTCTACTCGAAATTGCACTAGGCTGTTCTCGTAGACTTGCATGTAAAATCTATTTTGGTAACTTCAGGCCATTCGGTCATTTGTCTATGGGGTTTTGGGACATGCACAAAGAATCGTACGTGCTTACGTCATGTCATACGGCCGGCGTCACGTTCGTTCACCTGCTTCACCATGGCTAGTAATGTTCTGAACAACTCGGTTGAATCTTTAAAAGAAACACCGTTCAGCCGTCGTAGCAACCAGGAGAAATTAACAGTAAAGGAATTAGGACCACCCAGACCAAATTTAATTATAAAGCAAGTTTATAAGGCAGGGAAAATTGGAAAATCGTATAACCGAGGATTTACGAGGGGTTGGTATGAGAAGAAAACATGGCTAGCGGGATGTGAAGTAACAAATGCGTTGTTCTGCTTTCCACTACCGGACTTTGTAAACAAATTGAACAAATGGATTAGAAGGAGGCATCTTTTGTTCCCAACTTGATATTGCAACTGGACCTATTACCGAAGTCAAACTTGTGTAAGTAAGTGAATCATCTGTCCTTCAGTCATGATAGGAAAACCAAATCGATGCTGGGAGAAGGAATGGCAGACTGTATTCTGATTGTATCTTCTATGCTCTTTGTATGTTTCTATGCTCTTTGTATGTGTCTTGGTGTAGGAGAAACGTAGGACCACGTTGGAAACAAGTGTTTCGGTACACGTTGACGTGTAGAAATTGTAGAGAAAACTGGGGGGGTAGAGGTGATGAAGAGGTCTGTACAGGGGGGGGTAGAGGTGATGAAGAGGTCTGTACAGGGGGGTAGAGGTGATGAAGAGGTCTGTACAGGGGGGGTAGAGGTGATGAAGAGGTCTGTACAGGGGGGTAGAGGTGATGAAGAGGTCTGTACAGGGGGGGTAGAGGGGATGAAGAGGTCTGTACAGAGGGGTAGAGGGGATGAAGAGGTCTGTACAGGGGGGTAGAGGGGATGAAGAGGTCTGTACAGGGGGGTAGAGGGTATGAAGAGGTCTGTACAGGGGGTAGAGGGGATGGAGAGGTCTGTAGAGGAGGGTAGAGGGGATGGAGAGGTCTGTAGAGGAGGGTAGAGGGGATGGAGAGGTCTGTACAGGGGGGGTAGAGGGGATGAAGAGGTCTGTACAGGGGGGTAGAGGGGATGAAGAGGTCTGTAGAGGAGGGTAGAGGGGATGAAGAGGTCTGTAGAGGAGGGTAGAGGGGATGAAGAGGTCTGTACAGGGGGTAGAGGGGATGGAGGTCTGTACAGGGGGTAGAGGGGATGGAGAGGTCTGTACAGGGGGGTAGAGGGGATGGAGAGGTCTGTACAGGGGGTAGAGGGGATGGAGAGGTCTGTACAGGGGGTAGAGGGGATGGAGAGGTCTGTACAGGGGGTAGAGGGGATGAAGAGGTCTGTACAGGGGGGTAGAGGGGATGGAGAGGTCTGTAGAGGTGGGTAGAGGGGATGGAGAGGTCTGTAGAGGTGGGTAGAGGGGATGAAGAGGTCTGTAGAGGTGGGTAGAGGGGATGAAGAGGTCTGTACAGGGGGGTAGAGGGGATGAAGAGGTCTGTACAGGGGGGTAGAGGGGATGGCGAGGTCTGTACAGGGGGGTAGAGCTATTCTCATGCTAAAATTGACTGTAAATCCAGATTTTAAAGTTGATATTCTTCCCCGTGGAGCATGCCCCCATAACCTGTGCCCCACCCAAACATTTTAGCACCAGCCGCCACTGTTTTATCCTAAAACGATCACTGGCATTCATGCAGCAGCATTCAAATACTATTGTTTGGAATGTGCATCCAAACTGACATTGGTTATGGTCAGTGGCGGATTAACGCATAGGCTTACTAGGCTGCAGCCTAGGGCCACCACCACTAGGGGGCCACCTAACATTGGATAAAAAATGTATAACATTATAATAATAAAATAACATATTATTTTCTATCCTGAGGCGGCGAGGCCCCCCTATATTTTCTATCCTGAGGCCCCCCTATATTTTCTATCCGCTTGTTAAGTCTGAAGTTCAAAAGTGACGTTTAGCCATTTCCGTTTTGGAAACCAAACCAAACCAAACCAGAAATTCAAAAGTTGCAAAAATGAAGCGGACGCACATGAGTGGGGCCAAAAAACGAAAAGAACTAATGAAAAAAGAACTAAATATAGCAAAGTTGCCCAAGATTTCAACATTTTTTTCTAATAATGCTGCTGCGCCTGAAACGACCAATGTTGTCGAGAGTGAGAGCCACGAAACGGTTAGCTCTGGGTCGGGTGTCGCTAGCACAAGCAGCGCTGAGGCGAACATGGGGGGGGAGATGCAGGCTGTCGAGGCTGAGCGCGGAGAAAAGGCACTAACTTTACCAGTACCACCACCAGCTGACAGTGACACTGATACCGAGCAGGACAATCAAGAAGAGGAGGCAACACGTGGACCACCAAGTCCAGACACAAATCCTACCACCACTTACAGCTCGGATCCTGGATTGTGGGATACAGTTGGTGAAGACATGAGAACATATTGGATTAAGATGGGGCCACAATGTTGTCAAAATGAAGATGCTAATGTCGCCGCTTCAGAAACACAGCACAAGCATCAGAAGAGGTATTTTTCAAAAACACTATTTAAAAGAAAAAAGTCAAATGGCGAAACCGTGCCTCGAGAATGGTTAATTTATTCACCTGCAAAAGGAAAAGTATTTTGTTTCGCATGTAAATTATTTGGTGACGGTGCTCATAAATCAGGACTCAAAACAGGCTACAATGACTGGAAAAACGCAGCAGTGTGTCTGGCTGAGCATGAAGGTTCCGAAAGCCACAGGAAAGCATATGTGATGCGCAGCGCTGCTGCTGGCTGTATTGACTCAGAACTAAAAAAGCAGTTTAACAACGAGTGTGCTTATTGGACAGATGTGTTAAAGCGAGTGGTTGTAGTGGTGAAGTTTCTTGCAGAGCGAGGATTACCATTGAGGGGACACTGTGAAACCTTTGGCCAGCCTGATAATGGGAATTTTATGGGTGTGTTGGAAGCGATCAGTGTGTTTGATCCATTCTTGAAAGCGCACATAGACAAATATGGAAATGCTGGCAAGGGAACCACATCTCATCAACAACATGCTTAGAATTTATTGAATTGATGGGAGAGCATGTCCTAGCTGAGATAATCAGTCAGGTAAAAATAGCAAAGTATTTTTCAATCAGCGTCGACTCTACACCAGATGTTGCACACACAGACCAGCTCACATTCATCATACGATATGTGTCACCAGATGGATGCGTGGAGGAGCGTTTTCTCAAGTTTTTGCCAATTCAGAGTCATTCAGGGGAGTCACTTTATCAGTCTGTTCTTGGCGTTTTGGAAGAAATGGGCATTGACATCAATAACTGCCGAGGCCAATGTTATGACAATGCAGCCAACATGTCCGGCATTTACAGTGGTTTGCAAGCACGCATTAAGAAGATAAATAATTTGGCCGAGTGGGTACCCTGCGCAGCGCATACACTCAATTTAGTGGGAGTTGCCTGTGTAGATTGTTACCCTGTGACAATGGAATTTTTAAATTTTGTACAGACACTTTATAATTTTTGTTCCAAATCCACGGCGCGTTGGCAGATAATAACTGCGGGGCTAAATGTTATTGACAACAAGAGGCTGGAGACATTGAAAAGTTTGTCAGATACTAGATGGTCAGCACATGCGCAAGCAACAAAAGCACTACACCAGAACTATGCCAACATCCAAGAGTCACTGAAGAAGATGAGCGATGACCCGATCCAAACTGGCGCTACTCGGGATGAAGCCACGACACTTTACACAAAGATGGAAAAATTAGAGAACGCCTTTCTGTGTTCTATGTGGAACACCATACTGCAGCGCTTTCACAAAACTAGCGAAGCTCTACAGGCAGTAGAGCTGGATTTATGTAATGCTGTTGATTTAGTCTACTCATTGAGGGATTACGTGGCCAGTCTTCGGGACGATTTTGACAAGTTTGAGAGTGCTGCAAAAAACATGTCCCCAACGTTGTCCCAATACTACAAAGCAGACACACAGAGGCAGAGAAGACGAAAAAAACAGGCAGATGAATCCACTGAACCTGACTGTGAGCGATCAGGCCGAGACAACTTTAAAGTAACGGTTTATATCACTGTCATAGATCGACTCGTCATGGAACTAGAGAGGAGGTATCACTCATACAAAGATATTCAGCAGACATTTGGTTTTTTGAACAATATTCCATCCATCTCCATGCTAGATCTTCGCACAAGAGCGGCTAATCTGCAGAAGAAATATGCAGGTGATCTGGAGGAAGATTTTTTGGAGGAAATCAGACAATTCAGGGAATTCATTAAAGAAAATGAGGACACCTCAGCGAGGTCACTGCTGAAACTTATAAGAGGAAGGAAAATACAGGCAGTGTTTCCCAATGTTGATGTTGCACTCCGACTGTTTATGACTCTGCCTGTAACGAATGCCAGCGGGGAGCGGTCTTTTTCTAAACTGGCACTTGTCAAAAACAAACTAAGATCCACAATGGGCCAAGAGAGGCTAAATCACCTGTGCCTGATGTCAATTGAGTCTGACATTCTGCGCACATTGGATTACACCAGCCTCATTAAGGACTTTGCTGCCAGAAAATCAAGGAAAAAGACCTTCTAAGGGTAGGACCATTTATGATTGTGTTGCCTTAATCTGGGCATCTATCTCTTATTTTGTGGATGTAATTTGGACTGTTGCTGTATTGATTTTGTGTGTGTGTCTCTCTCTCTCTCTCTCTCTCTCAGACAACAGGAGAGCAACAGAGAGACAGACAGCAGGAGAGGACAGCAACAGAGAGACAGACAACAGGACAGCAACAAAGAGACAGACAACAGGACAGCAACAAAGAGACAGACAACAGGACAGCAACAGAGAGACAGACAACAGGAGAAGAGAGCAACAGAGAGACAGACAACAGGAGAGGAGAGCAACAGAGAGACAGACAACAGGTCAGCAACAGAGAGACAGACAACAGGAGAAGAGAGTAACAGAGAGACAGACAACAGGACAGCAACAGAGAGACAGACAACAGGAGAGGAGAGCAATAGAGACAGAACTGAGGTGAGGTGAGCAACAGAGATAGTTCAGGATGATAACAACCTTTTCAGTGCATTTTTTATTGTTTGCATTATGTTATTAAAGCACAATGTGTTTTATGGTAAAGCATTATGAGTGGTCTGTGTGTGCAGGGTGCTCGTGAGTTGTGTATTTTGGGGAGGGGGAGGCTCGTGTATGAATGAATGAATGAATGGACTTTATTGTCATTGCTACAGTACAGGTACCAAACAACGAAATTTAGGAGGGGTGGCTCCCCTGGTGTTAGGATAGGGGGAAAAAAAAATAAGGGGGGGGGGGCTCACACAAAGGAGTAGCCTAGGGCCACTGACCACCTTAATCCGCCACTGGTTATGGTTACGCTGATAGTTTTCAACAAAGTATATCAATATATATAGCTATATCAGGTATATATAAAAGTATATCTGCGTTCTGCGTTTCTCCTTCCCCCAACCTTCTACTCACTGCGTCACTCTCAGCTCCATGCATCCACGTGGCAAACGTTGAAATACATTGAGTCCGTGCGTTAGCGAACTCTGTGCCGTTTTTGCTTTATACTGTACCATACATCTATAAATCAGCAATGTGTTAATAACATAATCTATCTCACCTTTACCGAAGTCCACCAGTCAGCGAGGTTTTAGAGTCAAATTCAGAAATGGACTCTGACAAACAGGTAAAACCCAAAAGAACAATTCAAAATGGGTTGACTGAAGTCGAGCTTGGAACTGTCCTTAGAAATGCTGGTTCATAAATTAATTTAGCACACAAAATTATACTGTAGCTAAATTGTTATATTTCGTTATTATCAGGCTAACCACGAGCAATCCTGTGTCTCTCGAGCTACGCTACGGGGTTAATACAGGGACAATTCAGAGTCGTTACGGGGTCAATTTAGACAATTACCGTATTCCATATAGTAGAGTAGTCTAGCAGCAAGTCCTCAAAAAAGGCTTTAGTTTTCGAGATACCCCTACCCGAGGTAGAACAAATGACAACAATGATTTTTCTTAACTTTAGAAAGACTAAACCAACACAAAACAACTCTCAAGTTGTAGTCTGGCCCACTGGCACCAAGTGTGTGTGAGTGTCTCTCCCAGGCTTTTCTCCTCCCCCCACCCTTGATTGAGGATTGAGCACAGGTGTGCCCAATCAGGCCATCACCATGATGGTTCACGGCAGGATTTGTTTGAAAGCAGTGAGTGAGGTGAGGGCGGTGAGTTTGAGGGTGTTCTGTAACTAACGAAATATAACAATTTAGCTACAGTATAATTTTGTGTGCTAAATTAATTTATGAACCAGCATTTCTAAGGACAGTTCCAAGCTCGACTTCAGTCAGCCCATTTTGAATTGTTCTTTTGGGTTTTACTGTCCGGTTAGTCATTTATTACCAGTCGTTCATTAGTCTGTCATGTTTGTCAGAGTCCATTTCTGAATTTGACTCTCTAAAACCTCGCTGACTGGTGGACTTCGGTAAAGGTGAGATAGATTATGTTATTAACACATGGCTGATTTATAGATGTATGGTACAGTATAAAGCAAAAACGGCACAGAGTTCGCTAACGCACTGACTCAATGTATTTCAACGTTTGCCACGTGGATGCATGGAGCTGAGAGTGACGCAGTAGAAGGTTGGGGGGTAGGAGAAACGCAGAACGCAGATATACTTTTATATATACCTGATATAGCTATATATATTGATATACTTTGTTGAAAACTATCAGCGTAACCATAACCAATGTCAGTTTGGATGCACATTCCAAACAATAGTATTTGAATGCTGCTGCATGAATGCCAGTGATCGTTTTAGGATAAAAGTAAGTGTTGTATTTGATCCTAGGCCTAGCTTGCTAGCATAGCTCTTTCATTTGATGTCTTTTTTCAACTAACGAATTCATCACTAATTTATGCTCATTTCATTTTCTTCTCTTATTGGGAGCGGGCTGGTGATAGAAGCTGAATTTGGCGAGGCCGAGGCCACAAAAGAAAGGCATAGTTAACAGAATGGCCTTCACATCAACTTGCACTCCCACGAAGACCACTGCTACACTTGAGGAGCTGCAACTCTTCGAAGACACTGGTAGGCTAAACACGAGCTTTAAGAAACCATTGTGAAATATTCCTGCACTCATCTCTTGAAAGTCCTTAAGATCTTACAGTGTGAAAAAATTAGGACACTACATCAATATTTGATCTTTCAAACAATATCTATAGATAAAGGTGATAAAATGTAACTTATCATGTATAACAAACTATGAACAAAGATGCCAATTCCTATACTGAGGAAAAAGTTAGGACACCCTATGTAGGGTGTCCACACAAATCATTTTGCTTTCACTTTAGATTAAAATAAATATGTCCATCACATAGAGAATTGCATGAGAAAATCATGTATGGTTCAAAAGTTATCAAGGTTTACCTCTTTACACAGGGGTAGTGGTGGTCTAGTGGATAGTGAGTTGGACTTGTGATTGGAAGGTTGTGAGTTCAAATCCCGCCTGAAGCCACACCACTACTAGTGTGCCCTTGGGTAAGGCACTTAGCCCTCAGTTACTCCAGGGGGAATGTCCCTGTAATTCGTAATTGTAAGTCGCTTTGGATAAAAGCGTCTGCTAAATGGCAAAATTATTAAAATTACATATACATGCTAATTACTGGAATTTATATCAATAGAATCTAGAACTAACAAGGTGTCACTGCAATGCAGAAATGGAACACACATGATGAAATTCAACTTTATCTTTTAAACTATTCATTTTTATTACATAAAACTATAGCCTATCTGAATTTTAAGACTGAAGATTTTTCAAGTTTTATTTGTTTAGTTATATTGCCACCATCTCTCAATATTGTTAAAATTAAAATCAAATGTCCATATGTTAAAATATTGAAAAAGACAGATTTTCTTAGGATGTCCTTCCTATCTTTTTCACATACTCCTATCTTATATACTATATGTATATTTAAAAAGAACCACACTTTACCCAACGTTTGAATTGAGTGATGTTGATTTCTCATTCACATTTCTCTTACCATTGCTCATAGAAATAACAGATGCCAGTGACCCAAACAAACTCCTACAGTGTCCATATGACAAGAACCACCAGATCCGTGGCAGCCGCTTCCCATACCATCTGATCAAGTGCAGTAAGGTAAGAACTGTAGTGCTTGTCGTGGAATAACTGTTGTAGGAGTAGTCTGCCGTTGCAGACATTGAAATCTCAAATGAGATGTTCTCAAATATGCTCTTTTTCGTAAAGCATCTTTTTCGTCTTTTTAGAATCACCCAGAACTGGCCAATACATTGGAAACCTGCCCTTTCAATGCCCGCCACCTGATGCCCAAAAATGAGCTATCACACCACATCCTGAACTGTGAGGACAGGAGATCTGTGAATAGCGAAGACCGTAAGATTTAAATGTTGTTGTATCTTCAATGATACTATCTTTGTCAATAAAACCCATTTGCTCCTTGTAGTGAGTCTAACCAGGTTCTTTGGTTAACAGTGGACAGTGCTGAGGTGAAGAGCAAGTGGCACGTCCCTGTCAGCACCTGGACAGTACCAAACACCAATTGTGAGGAGGACTGGGATGCAGGTCGGTACTCTAGTGAGCTGGGCCTGTGATTAATTCAAGCCCAAAGATGCTTTTATGACTTTAAATGTGAGTGACTAAATATCCCAGTGTGAAGTTGATGCACACTTGAGCCAATGCAAATTTCAGATGTACAGATGCCGTGCTAATTAAGTGACATACTGATCATTTCTATGCATAACTGAATGCATTGGGGAGCTGTCCCTAATTCGGGCAACCATTTAATTTTCAAAGCATGCCCAGCAGGGTGTGGAACAAGGAAAGGTTATTGTATGATGTTGTAATAATAATGCTGTTTCTGTTGTTGCAGAGGCAGATGACGTTGCGTCTCCTTTCGTGTGGGGCGTGTCCACACACCTGATCAATCAGAACAGGTGTGTAACTCATCTTTAATTTTCCACCACACAATACAATGTCTTATTCTCCTCCACAGGATGCTTACTTCATAGGGTATTTATCATGTGAACTGTTCAAACTGGAGCAGTTGATTTAATGTCAAACCGGAGAACACCTTCCTTCTATCCTCCTTTACAGGGCTGAGAACACCTTCCTTCTATCCTCCTTTACAGGGCTGAGAACACCTTCCTTCTATCCTAACAAACTGATCCTCCTTTACAGGCCCGAGTTGAGCACTACGAACAACCTTATCCCTGGACTACGTGCTCCAAAGACCCTTCCCTGGGAAATGTGTAAGTAATATTTTACTGTCAGCCAGTTTGGTTACTGAAGCAAAATGTAAAGTGCTAAAAAAATAAAAAATGTTTTGCTGTACTTCTTTGATTTAAACCCTGTGCCCTTTAAACCCTGTGCCCTTGATTTAAACCCTGTGCCCGTTGGATTGGGTTTTATTTTCAAAAGTACACATGAATGAACCCTTGCCAGGGGAAACTTGGAACACATCCTTAAAACATTTAACACCCTGAGCAGCCCTTCCTTCCCTTTTCCCTAGGAGAAAATGACAGTTAGACAAATACATAAAAAAAGGAATCCTACGAAAAACATTTAAAACCGATAGGACAGGAATAAACTCTGTTTGTGATCATTATTCTAGTAGTAGGACAGGAGTAAACTCTATTTGTGATCATTATTCTAGGGGTGTCAGAAAGTTGTGGAGGATCTGCTGAAGAAGAACATTCTGTGGGTCATAGTGGCAGCACTAGTGATTGCTTACTGTTTTATTTTTTTATTCTAGATGGGCCTCGTATTTGACTGCATGCTGATGAGAGGCATTCGCAGTGGCTATGAAGTCATGTGATCATTCTGCCAACAACTTGCTGTGGAGTGACTAAGTCATCTTCACTCACAGGTTTAATTAAGTAGATAGACATTCATTAGGGAGAGCTTCATACAGTATGTAACTTTTATTTACACATTTCGTATTCTCAGTGTAAACACATTAAAATGTGTCCCTTTGTATTGATGAGGAAAATTGTCATTGCCAGGATATGAATGTCTAGCTGTTATTGTTTTTTTTGTTTACAAAAAAAAAAAAGATATCTTTAATTTAAATAGAGAAGCATTCTCAATTTAGCATTTGCACTATACTCTCCTTAGTTCTGTTATGGCATGTTCTTTTAACATTGATCTTCTGAATATATTCTATATTTTTCAGAAAAGTTGAGTCTGCATTTTTTTGTCTTGCTGGTTCCCCAATTCCTATATATGTATTAAAGACTCTTTAAAATACACTCTTGAATGTGTCTCTTTCCAATCATGATTTATTCACAAGCTCATAGAAGACTTTCACATAGACAATAAATATATGTATTTATCTGGCATCCCATCCCTGCTGTCTTTATAATAATAATGTTATTATATATTTGAATGCTTTATATGATATTATTGAATGCTTACATTGCAGACTGATGATCAGAAACCTGACCATGTGACTTGAACTGAACCAGTCTATAGCCTATGAATCAGCCCTGGAGTTTGTCTGGGTCAGGAAACACTCCTGGCCCTGCATAGTGGCCTACCTTATACCATACTGTTCAAATGATTGTGTCGAGACTGAATCTAATGCCACCTAGTGTCTCAAAAAAGAAAGTGTTGAAGTGACCCATTTGTCAAACTGTACATTTGTGGGGTCAGGGAATCCAATGAAATAGGGCTCAAGGATGAAAACCCAATAGTTTTCTTCTTAGCATGACAATCTGGGGTAAAATATGCAAATTCCATTAGAAATTAAGTGTCATCAAGGTGATTTTCCAAATATTTTATTTTAAATTGTTTTAAGAGGTCCAGTTACTTGCATAATGTTACATGTGTCCTTTAGTAGCATTATATTTAGACCAATCAGGTGCAACCTAAGCAAACCATGAGGTGCAAACACATCTGTAAAGTAGTGTCCAATGGTCACGGCACTTCCAGGACGAAGCATTTGGACAAGTACAGCACCATCCAGCACAGCTGCAGTTGTCACTGGTCTGTGGTTTTGGAGATCTCTGGGAACATAAGGTACTTGCATGCCAAAGGGGACATTTGTTGCATGAACTGAAGTCAAAAGTTGTTAACAGCCTCTAGTCTAGCAGGAAGGGCCCTCAGATTTTTAGATACCCCTACCCGAGGTAGAACAAATGACAACAATTATTGTTCTTGTCTTTAGGGTCTCCCATTAATGAAATTGATTGTTGTCAAAAAAAATGTGGGGAAAAGATGTTTTTTTGGTTGTTCTTTAGAGCTACCCCAATCCCTGAAAAAGAGCCAAATTAGACCAGGCCGAATATGGGGAAGGTGACAAAAAAGCCAATAACTTGAGAATGATCACTCTTTTCCTCTTCAGATTTGCTGAGGTATGAACCAGGTGGTTGTCCTACAACACCAAATAGTTAGACAACTATTTACCTAAATAAATACTGAATTATAGTCCTGTAAACCTAGCTTTAGTTTAGACGGACATTTTTGTTTTTTTGTGACAGGAACATAGGACTCCATCACTTTTCAGAAAAACAGAAATCCCTGAAAAATATATAATTACTGATTTGTCTAGGGTGCTATTGAACACTAACCAGTAGTTGTATGGAAATATCTCATACAGTTCTATTGCAAATGAGATTTCTTTAGACATAGGCCTACCTCTTCTCTGATAGTCAAATTCCGAATGGGGGATAAGTGGCATAATAGCCTATAAGTTAAGAATGCTCACTCTAATGGTCATCATATTTGGAGAGGGAAATACCAGGTGGCTGAACTACATCACCAAATAGTCAGAATAAGAGTAACCCAATAAAATAAAGTTTATTAGTTCTAAATTGCAAGCCTCTAAACGTCTAAACTAAAGCTATGTTTACAGGACTATAATTCAGTATTTATTTAGGTAAATGGTTGTCTGACTATTTGGTGATGTAGGACAACCACCTGGTTCATACCTCAGCAAATCTGAAGAGGAAAGGAGTGATCATTCTCAAGTTATGGGCTTTTTTGTCACCTTCCCCATATTCGGCCTGGTCTAATTCGGCTCTTTTTCAGGGATTGGGGTAGCTCTAAAGAACAACCAAAAAAACATATTTTCCCCCAAAATAAAATTTGACAACAATCAATTTCATTAATGGGAGACCCTAAAGATAAGAAAAATCATTGTTGTCATTTGTTCTACCTCGGGTAGGGGTATCTCAAAATCTGAGGGCCCTTCCTGCTAGACTATATTATTAGTTCTTTCTTTCTCTCTTGTTTGAGCTGTGGCAGGGCTCTGGTGGGTAGAGCACTTGTTTGTTTTGGTTTTCTTCTTGGTCTTGTTAATTTAGATGTTTATATCATAGAAATGTGAAAGCTTCCATTTGTTATATTACCTTTTGTACATTTTGACAGTACTTCAAGTTGTGTACCATATTCTGTTAACTATTTATGTTTATTTGTGCACACCGGGGCAGATGACTCGTTGAGATACCCTGGGTTTACATCTTGCATACACATAGGATGTACCTGCTGTCTCGCACCCCAGTTTAGAGTGAGTACCACCCACTGTACTTTGAGGTGCCTAGCACCTGTAAAGGGGGGGTGGGATTATTATTTTGATTGACTTTGATTTGGTGCCACTGTTAGTCCTCTCTGTTCTCTGTGTTGCTCTATCGATAAATATTAATTTATTGCATATATTTTGGTTTCCTGGTTTTGTGTGACTGCACCCATCTGTTCGGTCCGTTCTGTTGCTTTATGTTGCGCCATGCTACCCCGAGTCACCAGGGGGCGTAACATTGATTCGATTGCGTAATTTACTTCGATGTTGTCATGAAATAACCACATTTTTTTGGTACACTGTTACAAACACTCCGCAATGTTAACCTGCCCATCAAAACAGCATGCACCATGTGTGAACTACCATACCACCCATGTAATCTATGCACTGGCATTGTTGTAAAATGGGTCTGGGGGAAACATGATTTAGACCTAAGCAGCACAGTAAGAATATCCTGCCCTGCATCCATCCCATATTTCACTGAACAATACTTCTGTTCCCTGACTGCTATCGCTACATGCAGACTGTTGACTCTTATGACATATTTTATGAGTCCATTGTGCTGAAAGTTCAGGAATGCAAGGATCACATTCCAGAGATCTTGAAACCAATTCTATGCACCCAGTGGATTTCAGAGAGTACCAAGAAAGCATTTGTTTTTTTATATAATCAGTAGTATCTGTGTGTACTTAGTGCTTGTAATCAGACTACTGAAGCTGATTACCTTGGTTCAGCTATTTCTATCAGAATGGTATAGCATACATACAGTGTACTTTATACCTGTAGTTAAAGTCTAAAAGCCTTGTAGGAAATGTCTATTTTAAAGTGTTATTTTCTCTTCAAGGACTAATGTTTTATGCCTGTTCACAAATTACAAAGAACAGTTAGTGTTCAGTGGTATGTTAAAATAGGTACTTGAGTAGCCTGGGATGGTCCAGTGGTCACAGTGCACACTTATGACTATGTCGGCATGGGTTCGAATCCGGCCCATGCCCCCTCTCCCTTATTTTCCTTACTTTCCTGTCTGTCTTCACTGCATCTGTCCAAAAAAATTGAAAGATATGAGTAGAACTGCCCCACTCAGAAAATGTAACTTTAAAAAAAAAAAAGTACTCTGGGACTATCTCCATCAATACCTGGAGAGTTCAGTTCTTACAGCAGCAGCAATATTCTGTCTGGACACTGCATTTACCACCAGTTACCTGAAGATGGCAGCATGGTTTTGACAGAATATTCACAAAGCTCTGTTTTTACTATGCTGTATAGACAGAATAAACATATACGTATGTACAGGAAACAGTATTATATACCACTGTTTTTTTCTTTATCACATTTTCAGCCTTGACAGATCGTGGTGCCTCTCTCTCCCAACTTGGCTGTGCTCGTCTTTGCTGATAGTAGAGGCTGGTCTGGTTCCTCCAGTGCTGTGTGGATGACAGCTACATCTCAGTGAACCAGTAGCCCTGTCAATGTGTGGCAACTGGAGGATGGGTTGTATGTATTCTGATGGCTGATGGTGACTATTTCTTTGGGTGTTCACAATACATGGAAAAGTCAGTAGATCCTGTAGTTATTGTATATGACGAGGTGCATGATGAGTGCAATCATCAGTGACTGTCTGTGTGTCATCATCTGTGTGTGAATGATTGGCTCCATGGCCATTATTGATATTCATAAGGGATCTCTCTCTCTAAACCTGCGGTGTTGTACAGACAGGTACACCCATTGGGTGGTCCAGGCTGATTTGCACCAGAAAATTAAGAAAAACAAATATAGATGGATGGATAGATAGATCAGCTTTGAAATGGGAAGATGTCTTCAGAAAGGATAACTTGCATAATGTCTTCATTTTGATTCTCATTTTTTAAATCCCTACCACCTGATTGGAGTACAGGGAAGAAAATAGTTCTTATTGTACAGCTATTTATTGTACTTGGTGTATTGAACTTCAGCTTCAGTTTTTGGCAGTTCAGCAGTAGTGAGGGCCTGTCCACTCTCTCTCTCTCTCTCTCTCTCTCTCTCTCTCTCTCTCTCTCTCTCTCTCTCTCTCTCTCTCTGAGTGCAGGGGGGCAGTCAGTTTGATGTACCTGTATTGACACACATTGAACCTATGCTGCAGCAGTCGTCTATAAAGAAATGGTAGTGGCTAACAAGAATTACAGCAGAGATGTCCTGTCGGAGGAAATGTCAAGTTTATTTTGAAAAATAACTTTGAATAATGATGCAATATTGAGATTCCCTTGCAATACATTGTACAATATACAATACAGTGCCTTCGGTAAGTATTCACCCCCCTGCACGTGTTACAAAGATTTAATTTATTTTGTTATCTACATTTTAGAAATATAAATATTTACTAAGTAATCAACAATGAAAAGCTGAAATGTCTTGAGTCAATAAGTATTCACCCCCTTTTCTGTGACACTGTTAAGTCCAAATGCAAACATGTCTTCAACAAGTTACTCATCTGAGTTAAATATACAGTAAAACTTTTTTTTTAAAAATAGGGTCTCTGATTTGCATGGGAATCAATGACACACTGTGTGGATCAGGTGTCATTAGAAACTGAGCAAATGGAGAGGAACAACACTGCTCGGGAATGCTACCCTGAGGCCTGGGGAGACTTACACAAATCTACAAAGTTGAATGGCTGAATGATCCAGCACATACAATGCAGTCTCTGCACTATCCCTTGTGTGAAGAATAGTGGTAGACGTTATGGGTATGCTTGTCACTGGAAGGGACAGGCAGTTTGTCAGGATCAAGAGATAATTATGAAATGTGTCATTGATTCCTCTGGAAATCAGAGACCCTATAAAAACAAATATATTTATTCCAAAATCACATGAACTATTATCCTTGCACTCGAATAGACTCAACTCAACTTATTGAGTAACTTGTGGCAGACATTTTGGCATTTGAGCTAATTTAGGAGTGTCATACTGTAGCAAAGGAGTGAATACTTATTGACTCAAGACATTTCAGCTTTTCATTTTTTATTATTTTGTTGACATTTTTATTTTTTGTAGGTCAGTGAGAAAACAAACAGACATGCCTAGGGGGGTGACTACTTACTGAATGCCCTGTACACAGTTATCATCTTCTCTTATCTGTAGTTTCCAGACAGACACAACATTCATCACACACGTTCTAGTTTGATGTGTTCTGTTGGTTATACACGATCCGTAGTCATTGGTTTGCTGCACAATGGGTTAAAGCTACTGGACAACACCATGTTAGCTGCAAAGGACAACAGCAGCAAAGCAGTATAGTGGGAATATCACAACAGTATCGACACCAATCAGGAACCCTTCAGGAAACAGAGCATCACACCACTCAGAATCTGCCTGGGGACATCCTTACCATCATGCACAGGCAGAATGAAATAACAACTGCTCTGGTGCAGCAACAGCAGTCCATGTCTCTTCCACCTCGAGATATTCCCATATTTGAAGGGGACCCGCTCCAATACAATTCATTTATCAAGGCCTTTGAACAAGGAGTGGAAAAAAAGGCAGGAAAAGGGGATTGTTTGTACTATTTGGAACAGTTTACTAGAGGACAGCCACAAGAACTGGTACGTAGCTGCCAGCACATGGCTCCTGAGCGTGGCTACGTGATGGCAAAGGGCCTTCTAGAAAAACATTTTGGAAATCAGTACAAAATTGCAACGGCTTACATACAAAGGGCTCTGGCCTGGCAAACCATAAAGTCGGAGGACGTGAAAGCACTTCAAGCCTACTCCTTGTTCTTGCGTGGCTGTTGTAATATAATGGAAGAGCTCGAGTACATGCAGGAGCTGGATATGCCGGTACACATGAGGGCTATCATTGCAAAATTACCATTCAAAATGAGAGATCAATGGAGGACCATAGCTCATGGCACAATGGAATCCACACAGCAAAGGGCTCGCTTCCCTGATTTGGTCGCATTTGTGGAGCGTCGGGTTGCAATTCTGTCCGACCCTCTCTTTGGTGACATACAGGACCCTATGCCTGCTGTTGCTGGAGTAAAGAATCCTAGACTACATTACGGCAACAGAGTACAGGGAAACATTGTTGCCACCACATTAACATCTATGGACGTGCAGGAGGGAGCTGAGGAGCTAACATCAGATCCTGGGATGGAGGACGAGGCTGGATGTCTTTGCTGTGCTGGTACTCACTCATTGGAGGAGTGCAAACAGTTCACTGGAAGGCGGCACAAAGACAAAATTTACTTTTTGAGAGACAATGGAGTGTGCTTTGCATGCTTATGTGTGGGTCACATGAGCCGGGATTGCGAAAGGCGCTCAACATGCAAAGTGTGTGGTCAAAAGCATCCCACTGTGCTGCATATCAGAAAGCAAGCAGTAGCTCTGGAGCGGTCAAAAAACACGTCTAGTAACCAGCCAACCTCTCCCAAAATGTGTGGACATACAGGGGCCGGTAAGGACCACTGTGGTTTGTCCATTCTCCCTGTACAGGTGAAAGTGACAAAAGGAAATCGCACAATAAAATTTTTTTTTTTTGGTGACAGGAACATAGGACTTTTCTCTCATTTATCAGAAAAACAGAAATCCCTGAAAAATATATCATTACTGAATTGTCTAACCAGTAGTTGTATGGAAATATCTCATACAGTTCTATTGCAAATGAGATTTCTTTAGACATAGGCCTACCTCTTCTCTGATACAGTCAAATTCCGAATGGGGGATAAGTGGCATAATAGCCTATAAGTTAAGAATGCTCACTCTAATGGTCATCATATTTGGAGAGGGAAATACCAGGTGGCTGAACTACATCACCAAATAGTCAGAATAAGAGTAACCCAATAAAATAAAGTGTATTAGTTCTAAATTGCAAGCCTCTAAAACATAGGTGTAAATAGTACAGGTTTTATTAAAACTGGAACCTTAATTCAAAGTACAATTAAATAAAGTCCTCAAACATTAGGGGACACATTTTGACATTCTGCACAGCAGGTGCAGAACTCTGTACAGGGAAGGCCAACAGAGAGGCACTGGCACTTTCCACTCTCTCCACACTTTGCATCTTTGCAATATAAGTGAGTGATGTCTCTCACTTCTGTAGGTGCTGGGGGTTTTGTAAAAAGGACAGGTTGAATGGCCCCATCTCTGATAATCCACCCCTTGCCAATAGGACTCCATAACAGGGGTTTGGCCATGTGGATGACACCATACCGCTGTCTGGAACATTGCTCTCTGCACATGCTGCTGAAATGCATCCTCTGTCTGTTGGCGGCAGATTTGCAGAGGCTGTATCTGATGTTGATGCAATGATGAACCTCAGTTCATCCAGGTTTGTGCACATCAATCCATTTTCCATGTTCTTCTTTCCATATAGGAGTAGCGCAAATTCTCTTGCGACTGGCAAAGACTCTTCCAAGCTGGCAGAGAGTCCAAAATGGGCCAGATCTTTTAGGAACTTATAGGCTATTATGCCACTTATCCCCCATTCGGAATTTGACTGTATCAGAGAAGAGGTAAAGAAATCTCATTTGCAATAGAACTGTATGAGATATTTCCATACAACTACTGGTTAGTGTTCAATAGCACCCTAGACAATTCAGTAATTATATATTTTTCAGGGATTTCAGTTTTTCTGATAAATGAGAGAAAAGTGATGGAGTCCTATGTTCCTGTCACCAAAAAGTAACATTTCCGTCTAAACTAAAGCTAGGTTTACAGGACTATAATTCAGTATTTATTTAGGTAAATAGTTGTCTGACTATTTGGTGATGTAGGATTTGGCTCTTTTTCAGGGATTGGGGTAGCTCTAAAGAACAACCAAAAAAACATATTTTCCCCAAAAATAAAATTTGACAACAATCAATTTCATTAATGGGAGACCCTAAAGATAAGAAAAATAATTGTTGTCATTTGTTCTACCTCGGGTAGGGGTATCTCGAAAACTAAAGCCTTTTTTGAGGACTTGCTGCTAGACTATAAGGCCACAGAGCAGAGATCAGACTGCTGATCAGGAACAGGTGTGGAATGATGGGACAGGAAAGCAAGCATGCATCTGTTAGGAGAATGACAACAGCAGGGGGAGACAAAAACACAACACACAACACCAACCAGTACGCCGACTAACATAAATGAAACTATCTAACTATCTAACTAACTAACTAACTATCTAAAACCAACACAGTACGTAACAATCAACTTCCATTGAAAAACAAAACACTGCAGTGCAACAATGCATCATTTTAAGTGATTCAATGTATTCCAGTGGAGCTCTTTAATTGATTCAAGTAGGATTTGACAGAAACAACAGTTGGTACTAATGTTATATGTGTCTCTTTGACAGTAGCTCACCCCTGCCTCTTGGCACTCATCAACCAAAAAAGTTATTTTTTCTGAGTGGGGCAGTCCCACTCATATTCTTAATCTTTCCCATTGACAGATACAGCAGAGACCCAGACAGGAAGGATGGGTGAGAGAGAGAGGAGGGATGACATGCAGGACACGTCCCTGGCCGGAACCAAACCGGGGACCCTGCGGTCACATGGTCAACGCCCAACCCGCTACGCCACCCAAGCGCCCCATCAACGATACAGTTTGTTGGATTTTCAGTGAATGCCATGAGCTTCTCCTATACTAGGCCAAAGCCTTCATTACTCTGTGGGAATCACAAACAATACAACACCCAAACAAACACTCATAGTAGTCAATGATGGCATGGTTCCAACATTGGACGGAAAGGACATTACTGTGGCGATTCTCGAGTAAAATACCAGGCTGTTTTCCAGTATCCACCTCCAAAGGAATTCAGCAACAAAAGCGTGATGCATAGAGAACTGAGGGCATTATGCATGAAGCCCACTGAGACACACATATTGAGCCCACCCGACTGCATAGACAGAGAACTTGAAATTCACATTTGTGTGTTTGGAAGAAAGCTGTTGTTCTCCAATTAGAATCATGAATAGTTTGAGGTCCATGTCAAATACTAATGTCATAATACCGATTGCCATTCTTAAGGACATACCAGAGGATACATTTAGGAGGATATTTTTGGAATACTCAATTACATTCCTTCATACATACCTTCCCTGCTAAAGTGAGCAAACCTCCTAGCAGGCACTTCCCTGTCTCTTTCAGGAAGTGTTTGGACTCAGGGTCTCTGAGGATTAACTAGGGCCCAGGAAACACAAACATCGATGAGCACTTTATCTACCAATACCTACCAATTTGACCCCAGAACAAATCGGTCTCCTAGGTGGTCTGGTGTGGCTCCCTTTGGCTCATGTTGCCCTCCTTTTGGCCCCCTCCTCTGAGTCTGGATGCAGTGGGTAATAGTAACATGGGTAGTGTGGTCTAGTGGATAGTGAGTTGGACTTGTGATCGGAAGGTTGTGAGTTCAAATCCCGCCTGAAACCACACCACTACTAGTGTGCCCTTGAGTAAGGCACTTAGCCCTCAGTTACTCCAGGGGGAATGTCCCTGTAATTTGTAATTGTAAATCGCTTTGGATTAAAAGCGTCTGCTAAATAGCAAAATTATTATTAAAATTAAATTAAATTAACATGGAAACATGTGTTTCTCCTTGCTGTAAACACTGTACTGTAGCTTCTCTGTGTTGACCAAGGCCTTGCAGAGAGCCTCTGCCAGTCTTCACCATGGACCGACCTCTCTCTGGGAAAGTAACACAAGATAACAGGCAAGCTGTTGTTTGAGGCATTGTTCTCTTGTTGTGTCTCAGATGGGTGCAATTCATCAAGTTGTTCAGTGGAGGGAGTCCTTGCTTCCGTGAAGTATTTGTAAGACAATGTCAGTTGTTTACAAACATCCGTGGATTTTTCTACCTTCACATTCACTTACTGTACAAAATGACAATTCAATTACTATTCATCCATCTACAAAAATATATGCAACAATGCATTTCTGTTAACTGTGGTCAGCCTGTCCTCTTCCATCTGAAATATATACTGTATATATTTTCAAGTGTATACCATTGAGATATTTATTTATGTTCATCATTTGCATAACTCTACTTTACTTAGTGACCATAAATAAAATACCTTATTCCATCAACGTCACACGAGACTTATAAAAATAAGACCAGATTTTTTAATAAGTCTAACTGGATTTCCCATTAGCGATGTTGATGGAATACCCCACTGCTGTCTGACATGTTGTTGACGGAACAACACAAGGAACTACGGGAATCTGAGTGTCATATCAATACATTTTCTCCCAGGGCTGTTCATGTTTCCTGTTGCTTGTGACATATTTCTTCTATTGATTGATTTTTCCATTTCTAGGAACCACTGTATCTAGTATCTCTATTGTGTTTTTAAGAAAGAGATCCCTGAAAGAAATAACTGAGATGTCATATCTCTAGATAAAACTAATGTTTTATCATAAACAACAACTTAACAAAATGTTAAGTTTCAGAAACATACTGCATAACACTTAATTCAATAAATTCTGAGTGCACATTGTTTTTATACAATTATAATTCTGCATGGTAACATTTTTGCATTCCATACATACATTTGTTAAACATAAATGGAAGGAAAATACCTAGATAATGCTTTGATCAGAATTGTCACCATCACCATCAGCTGGTGATACAATCATCCATATTTCAAAGCTCACACAGCAACAAAAGGTGGTACAGTATTCTCAAAACTGCCACCATGGGAAAATTAACAAAATGTTATGTTACTAAGCTAAATCATATTATATATTAGGGTACATAATACATCCTGAGGATTAGTGTGAAACAGGGAAAAATTAATATTGATCTGACCAAACCAGGGAAACAAGACAAGTTAATGATTAACAGACAACACATGGAAGATATTATAATTCACCATCTTGCTTATTCAAGCACAAACATCTTTGGTTTGAGGGTAGAATGACAACACCTTCCGAGTGTTAGCACCCTGCATACTTTTGGCACTCAGAGTCAATTAATCACTTGTCTTGATGAATGTCCTTGCTGTTGCCTGGTGTCATCAAGTAGCACTTCATACACTGTTCCTACTGCCAAATGGCTGACATTACTGGTTTAGAGGCCAGTAAGAGCCCATCTTCACAGTCTGCAGGGGCGGCAACAGACAGTCATGTCAAGTATGGCAACTAGCAGGGAAGCAATGGGATTATCAAAGGTGATGGCTACTTCTGCAGAACATTGTTTTACGTTAGATACTGCAGCACAGCTCACAGCTCACTGGTTGAAAAACGACCATCTGAGAATGTCACCACACTGTCTGTGTGTAGAGTGTGGAAGCTCCAGGGGGCATTTCAGAAGTCCTTGTCCCAGCCAGAGAGCTCCTCTGGTGGCTCCTCTAGTTCAGAAGGGAAGATGTCAAAGTGGCTGTGGTCCATCGGACCCTTCAGCTGTGGGGAGGGAGGATCATCACAGATCACCAGTCAGTCAGATACAACAATTATGCAAAGATCCTAATGTCTCATCAATTGAAGTTCAAAGGTTTTTTAGCTCACAAATACACTAGTCCGCATGTGAACACTGACAGGAGATATATGTTTCACCACCTTTTGGTGCTGTATGCATGTATCATGTTAAATGAATGCAATTCAGATGAGATAGCTGTCTGTGGTTTTAAACTGGCCTGCTACATGATATTTGTCATCCCTTCAGATAATGGCACACATCCACGCCTTGCTCCTCCTCTTACCAACAGGAGAGAATACTACTAGAGCCGTGCATAATCAATCAGTCATGGTAATTCATTCCAGAATGAGACAGTGTGATCCACTCAAGCCTGAGGCCCGGTCATTGACCCTCTGAACATTATGTCGACTCATCGCTTCAAGGGGGCTGTTTTCAGTTTTCAATGAAAACACACCAGGGTACACAATAGATGGGTGTTTTCAGAATGAGTACACGAACAGTCTGAATGGGAACATTTCACCTCTCTTCTCAGTGGAGAATTGAGCTTCTGTCGTCTAAGCCCCTCCCAGTTGAAGCCCTGGAACCACCTGAATGGAGTATAAAATACAAATACAAATGGTTCATTTCCTGTTCAATGTGTTAATTTCCTGTCAGTCCTACGTCACAGCCCTCAATCTAGTCTAAAATGCACTCCAAAAGAGCTATTTACAACACTCTACTGATGGAGTTGAATGACATGGATATAGCATACTGAAGGAAGTCTACAATAGCCGCAGAAAAGAAACTAACAGCGATACGCAATCATAGAAACATTAAGATAGAGATTAGGAGATAGAACCTTATCATTCTAAGCTCACGAGGTGTTGCAGGGAAGGTGTAGTAGACAATGACGTAAACACTGCTATGACGCCGATGACAGTTTTGGATAATGGTTTTGATTTAATGAGCTCCCCTATGTACAGTAAGACTAATTCAGAGAAAGCGCTCATTTGTGAACCACTTGGCGATTTGAACGAATGAAGCAAAACTTTTGATTCGAACTAACTAACTACAAACTAACTAACACATGTTTTCTTTCCTTTCTCTAGCATTGTGACTGCTTGTGGAACTTCTCTTATAGAACGTTTTTACTTGATGATTGTGATGTATAGTTGTTTCATTTACTTTAGATGTGGATAACAGTGTCTGCCAAATGACTCAAATGTAAATGTAAAAGTGTCAGCTGTCAGGTGTTTGGTGAGACGGAAGTGAACATACTTGTGTTTCTTAATGTCAACGATGCCGTTCTTTTTATTCCCAAGCCTGTCCACAGGGTTGAGCCTGAGGAAGGAAGAGGTACATTAGGTAGGGATTCAATAGGTCCAAGCCGGCGATTCTGCGGGGTACTTAAAATTCCCGAAGCTGTCGAAATTTCACGGTGACAAAAGCTGTTCAGGATGGAACATACGTCTTTCACCTGCAAACATCTAATGTTTGTTTACATTTGTCAGTGTGCATTTCACAGCGCACAGAGACAATAACCATGGATTCTTTTATTTTTAAATTATTTTATTTTACATCTTTGGCATTTAACAGACACCTTTATGTATCCGCTTGTGTTGATTTTGTCGATCATGTCCATAACTGTGTAATCAAGTAATCAAGTAATCATTGGGAATAAATGTATGCCTATGTTTAACCCATTTACATTTTTACATTTACATTTTTGGCATTTAGCAGACGCCTTATTCCAAAGCGACTTACAATGTGGCCCTGGCTGGCCACATGTTGAAGTGTCCTTGGGCAAGACACTGAACCCCAAAATTGCTCCCAGTGAGCGGGCCGGCGCCTTGCATGGCAGCTTGCCGCCATTGGTGTGTGAATGTGTGTGTGAATGGGTGAATGAGAGGCCGTTGTAAAGTGCTTTGGAGCAGCTTTGGAACAGCAAAAAAGACGCTATATAAGTGCAGTCCATACCATTTAACACTATTCAAATATATACCCTGGTAGGCCAGATTGTAATAAACGTATCTAAAGGTGTTTCACACCTTTCACAAAACGTTTGTGAATCCAACATACCTGCAGAGCCTCCTGATCAGGTCATCCGGACGTTTGCAGATCTTTTTGGGGAAGTCCACCTTCTCAATGCCATGAAGGACCATGGTGTAGATTTTAATGGGGTCTGATCCGGAAAAGGGTGGGCTGGAACGGGAATGAAGGAGGTCCTGTATGTTTAATCTGATCAGCACTACACAACATACACGGTTACCTCCTTGTGAGGTAGCTAGCGTAAAGTTTCATCACAGAGTAAGGCCACTCACCCATACAGCCTTAGGCCCAATCCCAATTCACCCCTAGCCCTTCGTTTTCACCCCTATGGCTCGATTTGCGCGTTCACGTTTAGGGGGAGGGCTGTCTCAATTCATATTTCATCGAGGGCTAGGGGTAAGGGGGAGGGCTAACTATTACTTCGTTTCGAGGGATTTCAGGACCAGACTAGCTTCGAAGGGCTAGAGGTACGCTACCCCTTGATACCAGGATGCATTGCGAATCATCTACAAATATAAAATCCTCAATTTTGGCCGCCATTGGCTACAATCTGTAATTTGGCTCTACAAGTGTTAATATGTCATTTTATGAAGTTTTTATATGTTTTCAGGCGAGAAAGTAACCATATATATTCACAAAATGTGTCCAGTTTATCAAAATAACCCGTTTATCCTAGATACTACGGAGGATGTTATCATAGTGTTGTTAGCATAGTGTTCGCGAATGCTATGCTATCATGTACTAGTTTTCACTGAATAAATCGCGATTTCTTTCAAAGAAGGTAGCAGGTGTTTGTCCATGTCAAGGAGAAGGTACGACTTGTCTGACAGTAGTGTGTTTAGGACATAAGTTAAGGATATCAGTGTTGTACTTTAGCCTGTGGCGACGCGATAGCATTAGCTCCACACGGATTTAACATTAACAGTAGTCATAGACACTTGTAGTAGTAGTTGTTGTATAACAAGGTGAATAGTGAGTTAACATGTTTATTAGTTGTATCCCTTCCTTGTTGTAAAACGTGTTGTTGTTGAACATGTCTGTGACTGAAATAGACTAGATACTACAGAGGATGTTATCATAGTGTTTGATGCTAACGGCCGCCATCTTTGCTATCTCCTCCGGTCACAGGAGAATTCGCCGGCAACACAACGCGTCACCCGTACCGCGTCTAAACCACTGTTGATGACGTAGGCGCCGTGAAGGGCTGTTCCAATTCATAGGGCTTAGATTTCAAGGGGTAGGGCTTGTGACGTATTCGAAGGCCTTGCCTTCGAATCGAGTGACACTCGAAAACGAGCCATAGGGGTAGAAAAGGGAATTGGGATTGGCCCTTAGTCAAGAGCATCCGACTTAGGCCCAATCCCAATTCACCCCTAGCCCTTCGTTTTCACCCCTATGGCTCGATTTGCGCGTTCACGTTTAGGGCGAGGGCTGTCTCAATTCATATTTCGTCGAGGGCTAGGGGTAAGGGGGAGGGCTAACTATTACTTCGTTTCGAGGGATTTCAGGACCAGACTAGCTTCGAAGGGCTAACGGTACGCTACCCCTTGATACCAGGATGCATTGCGAATCATCTACAGAAATCTTATGTCGCTCTATTCAATGCGGAAATGTCATTTTACTTTCTCTGTAATTACTTATTAATAAAGATTTGGAAAATTATGATAACCATCGTATTGTCTTAGTTTAATGTCATTACAATGCATTATAGACCTTTTATTTATAACACGCATAACCCAAAAATCGCTTTTATGTCGGTGCTGTGTCTAACGTTACAGTAACGCAACGCTGCATGACAGTCGAGCATTTCAGAGATGTACAGTCATAAATCAATTATTACCTGTGGCGTTTGACAGCGGATGATGGTACACATATGTAAAGTTATCTATCAAACGTTCGTCTGACTTGTACATGATGCGCATTTTGACCTATTTCCACCCGCAATCTAATCCGAGCAGTTGTTATTAGGTAATATTATTAATGGGTTGTATCATTCATTTCAATGCATTATAGACCTTTTCTTTATAACAAGCACAACAACAACAAAACGTTATCATGCCGATGTGCTGTGTGTCTAACGTTACAAGCTGATTTGTGCATGACAGCCGTGCATTGACATATTTCCATGTCTAATGGCATATGACACGCGAAATGTAACTACAGTTAAGGATACGCGTAAAGGATGATGATCTATCACCGTTCGACTCTACTGAGAAATGTTTCCGCTTATTTGTCATCTCTCCTTCACGGGCAAATGTGGCCGCGTCCCCAAGAGATCCTCTTTCTACGTTTTTGACCACCACTATGATGGATTGATTTTTGGATTCTAGACGACGAATTGTTCTGAGAAAGGCGCTTGGTAACGTGATTTTTGGACAACGCTTTATGACTACTGATGGACTGGTTGTTTTGGTTGGAGTCATTCATTGTCATTAAATTCATTGTCATTATTGCGATGTCCACAAAAAAGACATCGCTGACGGAAGAGACAAAAAAAGGAACGTCTAAACACTACAGTGTGTTGATAACAAACGAAAATAGATGCTTATAGCACACGCAACAGAAATAAACACAGCTGAAGAAGGCATTGCGAGATGTGAGAATTCGCCGGCAACACAACGCGTCACCCGTACCGCGTGATGACGTAGGCGCCGTGAAGGGCTGTCCCAATTCAAAGGGCTGAGATTTGAAGGGGTAGGGCTTGTGACGTATTCGAAGGCAAGGCCTTCGAATCGAGTGACACTCGAAAACGAGCCATAGGGGTAGAAAAGGGAATTGGGATTGGCCCTTAGTATTTCAGATTGGGCCACCACTGGGGCACCAGTTGGGGTGCCAGTACACACTACTGTCTCTCACAACGACTCACATGCCAGTTAGCAGCTCGAAGATGAGGATCCCCAGGGACCAGCAGTCGGCCCCAAAGTCGTGGCCCTTGTTCAGGATCACCTCTGGGGCCACGTACTCCGGAGTCCCACAGAAGGTCCAGGTCTTCTTCCCCAGGCCGATCTTCTTGGCAAAGCCAAAGTCAGCCTGAGAAAACACAAGATAAGAGACAGATACTGTACTGTGTGAAAGAGAGGACTTTGACAAGTTACGGCTTATCAAAAGCTGCGAAAGACCGAACACTCAACCATAACTCGATACCTGCTACAGTGGTGTATGTTAGTCTACTGTACTTCAGTATTACTGTACGTCTATGTACCATTTTGACGTAGCCCTCTGCATCCAGCAGCAGGTTCTCTGGTTTGAGGTCTCGATACACGATTCCCCTGGCGTGGAGGTAGTCAAAGGCCTCCAGGACACAGCCGATGCAGAAGCGGGCGGTGGCCTCTTCAAAGAAACTCCTGTTTAACAGACAAGGCCGTTGTTAGGCTATGGACATACTAATCTGCTGCATCCATCTATTACAGATTGAGCCAATGGTTTCTCTATGGGAGTCATCTGTTGATGGGCAACATAATAGGATAGGATAGGATAGGATAGACAATATGGAGCCATTGTAAATTACGATCCACAGATGCACCTATATAACCTAATAACCCTATTTTCACTGTCTGTACTAGTATAAATGGGAGACAACTCCAATAGTACTTTGCTCATCCTGCCAGCATGCTGTAACACCTGTACGATGAGACCAGATCTGCATAAACCGATTCAACCTTCTCTGAGTAATTGACTTTATTTCTAGGTTATTCTTCTTTATTCGGCCACGCGACATGATTACTTCCGTCTCCAATATCAGAAATCATCTTATCAGTCCTAGTCATATGGTCAGAAAAACAACAACAACAACAACATCTGGCTTTAATTATGTTTCAATCTGACCGTCACCCACAAAAGTTCTAGTAAAGTAGGTTTGATTTGAAGCAAAATCATAGCCTTTTCAAATGGGTGTTAATTATGATGTACAGTACTGGAAAACAACCTACACTCACATGTCCCGTAGCACACTCCACAGCTCCCCACCCAGGCAGGCCTCCAGCAGCATGTACACAAACTTATCATCCCGGAACGTTCGGAATAACCTGGAACACACAGTGACACACCCACAGGTTCATTGGTGTTAGTGAATTTAGGCATAATTGTTCAAGAAACATTTTGAACATTGTAGATGTGCTGCTCCATAGTAAAAACAAGACTGTCTGACAAGTGCATTCTCCGGGACTATTTTTGTTAGGCCAGGGTACTTTGGGGTTAGCTTTGTGTTATAATGTATCATAATTAGTGTTGTCAATTGATTAACATTTTTACAAATGTAAAAATGTGTGTCACAATAATAATTCTGTAATTAATCAGATTAAGTTTATAATATACGTTAAAAATACTAGTATTTACTTGTATATATATGCAATGTGTAATGTAAGGCCCCAAAGAAACTAAGAAAGCGAAAGAGAGAGAAAGAGAGAGAGAGAGAAAGAAAGAAAGAGAAAGAGTTTCAGAGAAAGAGGAGGAGAGTAAGGGAGGATGGAAAGATAAGAATGGGAGAAAGATCATCATATCTAGACTGAACTTTCTTTCTGAGTGGCAGCTCAAAGCAGTGTTTGTCCTGCTCTTTTGTCCATGAATGTCACAGGCCATATAAATGAACCCTCAGTGTCTCAGTGACTCAGAGTCTACACATTCAGCTGTGGGACGGGAGACAAACACACATTCTCCAAAGGGACTCCTTAGCAACTCCTACTAGGATATGGAACACAGAGATGGGCCTCTCTCTCTCTCTCCCTCTTTCTCTCACCGAGAAAGCAGCTCCAAGTTTACTCACAAGAGCGACTTCTTGTTTCAAAGTCAGAGCCCTTTACTTTCACAGACCACCATTTCCCTGTCAATATGAAGGCCATTATGCTTAACATACAAAGCTTTTAACTCTGCATTCACTTACTTTTCCTATATGTCTTGTATCCTTAAACGCAAGGAAGAAGAATACCCCACAGTCTGATGCCACAGTGGACTATGCTCACGGTCTCTGTTTCATAATTTAGTTTATTAATATCACACTCCACTGTAGTATGCATTATTCATGCACTAGGCTACGAATGCATTTCTATTTTGACCACAAACAATATTTTTCTATGCCTCACAGATCAGTGAACAGTGAAGAACAGTGAAGTTGTTCTTTGTATTCATTTTGACCTTTGACCTTTGTATTCATTCAGGGGACACTAATCAGCCGACACATACATACATCGACCTACTGACGTTGTATCATGTGGTGTAATCATGCATTGTTTTATCAAACGGAACATGAAACACCTCCTTTGAAGATCCATGGCTTTGTTATACACTAAAGAGTTCCCCGCGCCCTATTATTATGTAACACCAAATTCGGTTGTCTTATGTCCTTGATCCATTTCATTATGCCAGTCCAGAAGAATGCAAAGTCAGATAGTGAATAGGTCATTCAACCTCTCGTTTGTTCATACTATACTAGATTGCTTTCACTCCTTGACATTGATATACAGTAGCTACAATAGCAACAAGCATGACTTGAACCCAACATGAACACAAGCCGATATCCACACACAATGTTGTTGATCAGACCTTAAGCCATGAGGGGTCATTTGACCCCTGTGAGTAAAAAAAAGTGTTATATCTTTGCACTCGATCAAATTTCAGGACCCTCCTTTCATGACTTTTCCTAGATATGTGCGTTCTACCACCCAGTATCCTTACATTTTCAAAATCACATCAGGATAAGTTAGCATAAAGCTATTTTGCCGTTTTTCTGTGTAGGAAGCAGGCCAATTTACAAGCGGCCAACTAGCATTGTCGAGGCGGCTCTTTTAGTAGGTAAAAAAGGCACGGCTGTTCTAGTGTTAAGATAATCTACTTAATAATGACCTAATAACTACCCCCTAAGTCTTAGGGCCTAAGACATGTCTCTCATCCACTCCTGGACAGTGGCTGGCAGACTTCTTTGTGCCACAGTAATCAGTGGTTATACCCTCATGGGAATCATAACCTTACTCATTGCCAGCTTCAGAGCATCCTGGCCACCTATGCTTAAGTCACCAGTCCAGACTATTTCAAGCGTTTGATAGCCCCTGTACCGTGGCTTGGGGTGGTCCAGTGGTCTAGCACCGCTGTCTACAGTGCACACATATGCCCATGTCGGCATGGGTTCAAATCCAGCCCATGCCCTGCTGACATGTCCTCTCTTCCTTACTTTCCTGTCTGTCTTCACTATATCTGTCCAAAAAAATTAAAAATATGAGTGGGACTGCCCCCACAAAAAAAGGGGAAAAAAAGAAATATTAGATAGCCTTGAACTGAGACACAGTTCAAGGCTACGACCTGCACCATGAGTGCCTTAGACAATGTTCACCAAGAGCACCTGAAAGTGTGATATCAAACAGCTTCTGAGATAACTGCGTTCCAAGCCATGCATTAATTTGGTTGACACATGTAAATGACACTCAGCTGTGATATTATCAGAGATGAATGCATGGCTTAGTTGACTAGCGAGTGTGTCATTGATTTTCAACAGCGTTTGATATTTATTTACATTTTGTCGGTTGCTGACTTGTTCCCCCTTTCACTGGCTGCCGTCACATATCTGCTAGGCTATATCAGATAATGTGGAGTATAATAATAATAATAATAATAATAATAATAATATAACACAGACCTGACTATGAAGTGTGAGTTGGTCTGCTGGAGGATGTTCTTCTCAGAGTAGATGTGCTCCTGTTGTCTCGTGTCCACAATGTGCTTTTTTTTAATACACTTCAGAGCGAAAGCCGTGTCCTCGTCCTTCAGCTTCACCTTAGATACAAAGATCATATGATATCTGCTAAGGAGAAACCACAGTGAACAGGACACTGAGCTTCTGTCATGAATGTTACTGTATGAAGAGAACTGTCAAAATATGTTTTTAATGTGTGGATTATTAGGAATCATGCTCTCGTAATAATAACCCTGCCCTGAGACATAACTGAGACATAACTTAAGCGCCGTCCTTGGACCTCGAGGATATCCTCACGGTCTAATAGCAGACACTTGGATCTTCTGTGGAGATTTGAACCCTGTCTGTTACATACTGTATGACAGTGTGTGTGCACTGTGCACCCACTGGGGGTGTGGCCTCAATGGCATGGCGTCTCACCAGCTCCACCCGTCCGAAGCCGCCCATGCCCAGTGTAGCGACGACCTCCAGGTCGTGGAAGGGCAGGTGGGTGGGCAGGTGGGCGACCCTCTCCCTGAGTCTCCTCAGCTCCTGGGCCTCGGGGGATGATTCCATGAGGGGGGACTGAGGCCTGTGGGAGGAGAGACGTGTTAGTGGAATCATGTGGGATTTGGTCCTTCATTTGGAAGGGATAGCCGTGTAGTTTGTTAGCCGTGAGCCTGTATCAATACTCACTGTGCGTTTCTCCTCACATCGCTCCGAGACAGCTCCTCCACGTACTCCTTCAGGTAGGCCTGCAGCTCCTCATACGTGCCTACCATCTGGTTGAAGTTGCTGGAGAGGTACCATGAAGAATATAGATGTGAGAGTGTGCATGCAGGTGTGTGTGTGTGTGTGTGTGTGTGTGTGTGTGTGTGTGTGCATGCAGGTATGTGTGTGTGTGTGTGTGTGTGTGTGTGTGTGTGTGTGTGTGTGTGTGTGTGTGCGTGCAGGTATGTGTGTGTGTGTGTGTGTGTGTGTGTGTGTGTGTGTGTTGTATTGTGGTGGAGGTGCTGATTGTAGAAGTAGGCTGCCCCTTTGACCTGTACATGGACCAGACTTTCCAGGACAAGTATATCAAATACCAACCACTACTTAGTACGATAACCAGCTTTGGGTACAAGTGCAAATTCAGCATACTTGTATTTGGAAGTCTGGGCCATGTATATAAATGCACCATGAGGGGTCTGAGAATTGCTGCAATGTCTAAAAGAAAGGCCAAACAGGTTGCCAAATTTTGCTCTGTCTCAGCTATTATTGGCAGCTTGGCCGTGTGGAGAAGGAGGTGTTATGTGTACCCTTGAGTGTTCAGTGCTGCTTAGCCCCGAAATATTTGATTCCCTGTTTGTGTAATATAATTTGTGGAACCAAATAAAGTATTCAAATGTGTGTGTGCATGCAGGTATGTGTGTGTGTGTGTGTGTGTGTGTGTGTGTGTGTGTGTGTGTATGTGTGTGTGGTGTGTGTGTGTGTGTGTGTGTGTGTGTGTGTGTGTGTGTGTGTGTGTGTGTGTACTGTGCGGTGCGGGTGCATTGATGCTACTCACTCTCTGTCTACCACCAGGCACTGTGTGTCATTCTCAGTGGAGATGATGTTGGCTGAGCGAACATCCTCACTGGAGAGAGACAGGTTACATAAACCAACCACACTATACCGCTCGGAGAAACGGTGCAACTCATCTCATTCACCAGCAGGCCCGTAGGAAGTGGGGGTGCAGTTGCATCCCCTGTCAGTGGGTGTCTTAATAAACGTTTACGTTTAGCATGAATCATTATGTTAGTCGCATGAAAAGTCACCGGAATTGTTTGTTTAACAGGTGCTAGGCAACATTTTGTTTGATACATGTTTGATACTAGAGCAGAGAACAGCCTTTTGACCTTTGACAAAGATAGTATAGAGTGACAGCTCTTACCTAATGAGGGCTTTCTCTCCAAAGTAGTCCCCCACACCCAGAGTCTTGATCTCCTGGGGTTCAGGACATCCCTCCGTAGTCTGTGTGACAGACACCTGAGACCAAGAAACACAGCATCTTAGGGTTCCCCTTCTTTCTCCATCAATCTATTTGGCCAGAATGGTTGACTTGTTCAAATATACACCTGTGAATGTGCTGAAGACAGCGAAACAAGAAACATGCAATGGTATACTCTGTGACAGGGCCACCTATGGGATCTCATCACCCAAGCAAAAAATACTAATACCTTAAGCATACTTTAGATTGTATATTACTGTACATAGCTCATACCTGTATATACCTCTAAACTACTGTACTTGCCATACTGTAATTATCACTATCAGTGTCATGTTTTCATATCATGTTCTTATATCACTATTTGCACTTCTGGTTAGATGCTAAACTGCATTTCATTGTCTGGTACTTGTACTCTGCAATGACAATGAAGTTGAATCTAATCTAATCTAATCTAATATAATGTAATGGTATGACTTTAAAGTATACTTTCAGTAATTACACAATTTTAGTGTACTTTAAGTAATTATAGAAAAACATAAATATACTTTGAGGATGTTAATTATGCTATTAATTAATGTATTAATTGTTATTAATCCTTTAATCTATTTTCAATACACTTAAGCCTACTTTTTTGGCTTGGGAAGGGCCATCTATGGGAATCTGCATCATCACTTAATAATCCCCATTAAATCCAAAAGGACAGAAATCAGTCGTAGTGATGGACATCTTCAACACCTGATGGTGTGAGTAGTACCTTACCTCTCCTTTAGCTATTATGAAAAAGGTGTTCCCCTCCTCGCCTTCTCGAATGATATACTCTCCTTTATCAAAATAGTCCTGAAAATTAAACAAAAGAGCAACTCTTTGCCACATCAATAATCTTCCCAAATGGACTGTATTTTTTTTTAAAAGGTCAAACTGAAAAAACAGATGTACAACACAGTTAAGACTTACCACTTCAAGACAGTCAACGATTTTAGCAAGCTTTTCTTCTGGTAGGTCTCTCAATAGAGACACGCTGTGGGTTAAGTTCACAGAGATAGTTGTTGGGGGGGGGGGGGGGGGGGGATATTGTTGATAATAATGATTGAGCTTTAATTCTTTGTATTTTTTTTTCAGATTGGGTTCATCATTGAGGAGGTACAACATGTTTTAAACATACTCCCCCTATTTCAGGGCTATTGGGGGGGGAAATCATATAATGTGCAAAAATGTGCACTACAGCCATCTTCAGTTGTTGTTTTGTGGTCTTTTTGCCTACAATCTACAATCAGACATGGTCTGTCAGGAACATTCCACTTTTCGGCCCTCTCTAGTTGCTATGGCAGCATGTTTGTGGTAATTGTCTTATTGTAAGACAGAGCACCATCCAATGAGTTTGGAGGCATGTTTCTGTACACATTAGAATACATTCTGCTGCTGTTATGCATGCCCCAAAAAACCCCCATTAAATTAAGGCTGAGAATCTCTACTTTAACTTCAAATCCAAACTAGTATAGAGCTAAAATATAGAGCTAAAAAAACATGCTTTCCAATACTTATAATACTACAATACTAGGGCACTGTATATGTTACTGTTTTATGTTTATGGTAACAATAATAGCTCATTATTATATACTATATAACTGAGATACTGAGGTTGAGACATCAAGGACTGACTCCTTAGCTGTACCTCCGTAGGAAGCTGAAATACTCCTGGTGCCTGGCCTGGGTGGACGTCATCATGATCCTCTGGAAGGTCTGGCGGTCCAGAGCCCAGATATGAGACTGGGATACAGCTGAACCAATGAACACATAGTCACATGACACCTTGTACTACAGTATGTCGCCTCACTAATACTTAAATGACGACCACAATGGAAATAAGTCTTGGACTTTATTATGTAATACTCTCAAAGACTTTATTAATGTACTGTACAGTACACATGGCTATTGATATGTGTGCTTGCTTTTAAGATAAGTCAATGTATTTTTCATTGTGTGTTGATGCAAATGTGTGCGGTGATGGAGTACAGATAGAAGAGTGGTGGTAGTATATACAATTACATAAAGAAAGGGCGGTGGTTGTGTTAAAATTGTATTAAAGTGTAATTAATATAACATGTTGAAAAGTGACTGTTGAAACAACAACGTCAAAAAGATTTGGATTTTGGCAGTGGTAGCTGCAGCAGGTGCAACTATTCTGTCGTACTGATAGATAATTATTGGTATAAAATGTGTTATAATAAATATGATTACTGTAATTGTATATGTATGGAGATACCATCTCTGTGTGTGTGTGTGTGTGTGTGTGTGTGTGTGTGTGTGTATGTATCAATGTATGTATGTAGTCTCTATATATGAATATACAGTATATGTATATATATTACTATAGTACTATCTTTATTTTCAATACACTTAAGTTTACTTTTTTCACTTGGCCATTTGAATTGGGATGCGGTTGTGAATTGGGATTGCGATTTCTCATAAAATCATAGACCACAGACAGACAGACCGCTTGCTAGCGCCAACTCACCTTTCACTGTTGCAGTTCTTTTACAGTTGTACAAAATGGCCAACTCTCCAAAAGCCGTCCCAGGACGCATCTCTCCCAGCAGCTTGCCATTCTGTATGACCTCTAGCAAGCCATCTAGAGAGGAAAAGATACTATATCTTTATATATTTATATATATACAGTACTTGTACTCTGCAATGACAATAAAGCTGAATCTAATCTAATCTAATCTAATCTAAAAAGAGAGAATTCATGCCAAACAGGTGTTTAAAGTACAAATTCACTATCAAAAGCAACAAAAAGGTTAGCTATGCAAATGAATACGAAATATTGACTGTTAGTATTCCAAACAAGCGCAGTGTAGCCACAGACACATTCTACATGGAAAGTGGGGTATCTGGCATTATAAACTGGGCTCTATTTAAATTGATACAAGTACAACAACATACATAGACCAGCAGGTGGAAATATGAATGTGTTTATTAAATGATGTATGACCTGCCAAAACATAGAGGTAGTTCCCAGGCTCTCCCTCCTGGACGACCACCTGGCCCTCAGTGTAGATGTTCTCGTACGTGCATTCCACCATCTCCCTCATGTGCTGCGGCTCCAGCTTCTTCAGAAAGTCGTTGTTCATGAAGGCATCGTTGATCAGCTTCTTGGTGCTGAGAGCATAAGCGGGGGGGAGAATAAGAAGCAGCATGGACACTCACTAGGTCAAACCCAGTTGTTCTTTTCTCTGATCCAGGATCAGATCGAGCTGGGTGATTTTCCCTATACGACTCCAAATCAACCAGACAAATTTGATCCTGGATCAGAGAAAAGAATCAGGATCATTCTGATCCAGATTAAACTGGACATTAAACTGGATTAAACTGGTCAAATACCACTTCTGGCAGGATGTGAGATATTAGCTGGTACTTAGAGGAGCTCAGTGAGTAGATTTGTGATTTTATGTATTAGTAGTTCATGTTGTGGCTTTAGCTGTCCTTTCTGGATAATGTTTTCTTAAATCCATATGACTAATGTTCTGAAACAATATCACACATGGTGCCAGCAAGGGAACGGATTTAATAACTTTTAAATAATCTTCAGAATTAAATTAGAATTAAATGATCTATAAGACGCAGAACATTTTAGTTGAACAAACTAGTTCAGAGTATTTACGTATACACTGCTCTCATGATGCTTCCAATCCCCAATGAGAAACAAAAAGGAGCATTCAATACAATTACGCCTGTCAGTTTCCCTCTGTGTGCCTCCTCGTCATTATGAGGCTTCTGATTACCACATCACACAGCAGAGGTTCCGTCTATTGACCTAAAATGGACCTGGTGAATGTATTACTGCAGCAGAGTGGGGGGCAGGCAACCAATGGCAGCTTAATTGTGGCCATTATGATCCAGCCATGCATATAAAGGCTCTAGGCCTTTGTTTCCCTCGTCTTGTGCCGTTTCTATTATGTCCCGATGCTGTATGGTAATACAGGATATCAAACCTCCTTGGAGTGGGACAGACTACAAAGGCAGCTCCAGTCTCTGGTCTCTGTCCTGCCCACCAGAATCAGCTTGCTGACACTTCCTTTCAGTCAATACATGACAAAATCATATTTATTCAACTGCAAAAATAAAAGTGTTACATTGCTGCTGTGCTGTTGAAAGAGGACAAGGTTTGTCATGAAAAGTAGCCCATTATTAAATGGGCTAAATGGTTCTGACACCAGTAACAAGGGAATGAGAGTCTGGGATACTACCCACCCGTATGAATTATGATTCCAGACTACAATACGGTACATTCACACGTCAGTTTTGTCGATCACGCCACTCACCTGGAGTCCTTGCGGACACGGGCCCTCTCAATGGACACGTGATTGGCCCTGAGACCCCCGCAGAAGTGCCCTGAGGTGGGCTCGGCCGACACGCCCTCCTTGGCCTTGAGCCTGCGGTGCACCTCCACAGCCGCCCTGTGGAAGCGGGTGGGGCCCTGGTTGATGACGCTGAGCAGGCGGCGGCTGTGGCTGCGGGAGGTCGCGGGCGGGGAGCGGCCCAGGCCGTTGTAGTCGATGGCATCCTGCAGCTTGTCGATCTGGGAGATCTTAGCCTCCAGCTCGCTCTGGAGCTTCCGGAGCTGCTGCTCCTGGGCTCGGAACTCCTGGTCCCTCCGGGTCAGCTCCTCCTCCAGGTGGGCTATGCGGAGCCTCAGGGGCTCGGTGTCCCACGCCGGGGGCTCCTTCAGACTCGGGGCCAGACAGCTGTCCTCGAGCCGTGGGGCTTTGATCGAACCGTTGCCCATGGCCACCATAGGAAAGTCCTTGGTCAACCTCACCCCAGCTACTGAGAGGTCTCAGTCCGTTGGTTGGTTAAAGGTCCCCGTTCTCTCACTCCTGGAGGGACTTGTGCTGTTTCAGAGGCTCAAGGACATTCTTTAAAAATTGAGAGGGATCGTGATGAACAATAGATATATTCAACATGTATTCTGATCAGAATGTGTCAATGTAATTTTCATGAATCTGGATAAACAAATCCCAGAAAGAATATGTATCTCATTGTAGCAGGCCATCTCTTAATGTAACTGGTATGATCAGCATGACTTGCTTCATCTGCCAATTAATTTAAAATCAATTAAGTGAAAAATGCTATCCTGGCAAAGACCTCAGTAATTAATTTCCCCCAAAACAGTTTTAAAGTAAAAAAATGTTTTTAAATAATAATGTATCACACATATTTCTTTGATTACTGCAAGTCATAGTTACAAAATCACTTTTAGATAGCATTATTTTAAGTAAGAGATAAGGTAATAATTTACTATTTTTTACATACAGTAATTATTGTGGGTTTTAGCCTACATAATGCAACACACAATAATAATGAAAAACATTCACCACGTGATTCTAATGTTTTCATACCTATACTGTAATACCATGCACTCTCTACATATCATGTCTTTTGCACTATGACACTATGACACTATTTGCACTACCTGGTTAGATCTGAAACTACGTTTCGTTGTCATAGTACTTGCACTCTAATTTAATACCGACAAACTCTCAAAGGAACTTAAGATCATACATAATGTATTCCGCTGTGACTGGTTAGTGTAGTCGTTTTAAACCCAAAGTAAGACCACTATGTTTCCCTAATCCCAACTGTGATGTACAAAGATATGGTTTACCCATCCTCCAAGTAGCCTATATCTTACGAACGTAGAAAAGAAGGCAATTTAAAACACTTAAACGCGGCTATTTTACTTAGACTACTCTATCGTTGAATATTGCAAAAATACATTTCGTGATGTACAGACAAATGCATAACTCATCTGATGTCTAGATCATACCCTATGCACCTCACCTGCAGGGACGAAGACGGTCATCTTTCTCGCGTCTTCCCTCGACTGTGACATTCATCCTCACGGCTCTGAGTCTCTGGAAGGTTCATTACTGACAGGCTGCATCGGCTGGCTACCCCTGGTGGTCGCATGAAGCCTTGCTGTATGGCTACACAGCCAAAATGTCACTCTGTTAAACGCTGTACTGTGCAGTATATCACCTAAATACCTGGCCTCTTGGACAGCAAAGTTAATTAGCACGCTACTGTATTTGTCAAATTTCTTTGAATGTATAATACATGGATAAAGCATGTACTACACATTTGGACAAACGCAAATGATGCCACCAAAAACAAGGATCAAAATCATCATAATTTTTTATTTTTGAATAATTGACAATAGTTTCACGTGTACTGAACAGTGAAATTATTCTTGGCAATCAGTGACTAAAGCTGCCATTTATGGTTTATAAAAAGTAAAAACATTTTGAAAATAATAACGTTATCAACAGTCAAAGCACTTTTGATAGAACCCAGTATGTCATTACTGTGGATTGAATTGAATACTTCTGACTTTTACTGATGAAGCAGATTTCAATCTAAAGAAACAAATGTTTACATCTCAATTAAATGTTCCAATTGCACTTGTAAATTCCATAAGGTCACCGAACTAACAGATCTCCTCACATTGTGCAGAAGTGGCATGTCAAATTGCCTAAAATTATAGCTGAAACAAAATAAGTCTGCCATGTTTTACTGTTGTTATTAAATGTAATACAGTTGTACTTATAAACAATATCAGCATGCAAATGGTTTTAACATCAAATGCATTGAAATAAATGCCCTCTTGTTCCTTCTCAGTTACGAACTGAAATGGAGAGAAATACAGATTATCACACAAACAGTTTTTATAATATTATACATCTTAATTTCTACCCAGCACTCATACAGTATAGATAGTTAAGAGAAAACAAATGTATACCAACAGCAGGTTAACTATATGGCATAGTACTAGGCAAGTGTTTTACAAAGAGTTCAACTAAACTTGCGTGTCTCTCCTAAACTGCTTCAAATACAGTACACAGAATAATACTGACTTAAAGAAAATATACTGTACTGTACATCCTCCTCATACAATAGACTGGCATAAATGTATCTGTAAAAGTAACAAAATGATTAACCAAATCTAACTTTAAATTTGATACAACACCATTCCGCAAAGAAAATCTGTGGACTCTTCATATTCTTTTTCATTTTTAAAAAACGTTAATATTAAGCACTTATGGCAACCAATCAAAATGTTCTGACTTTTATTTTGAAACATGGAAATACATTTCAACGTTGTTGAAAATCACAACACAAACTCGCTGGTCAAGCCTATTGCAATGCAATGGATTCGGTGAGTAATCCTCACCTAGTTAACTAGAACACTACTTTACATTGTTAGCAGGCTCACAAAACAAGCTGTGTTCGTTGATTAGCGAGTGTGTCATTGATTTTCAACAAGGTTGAAATGTGTTTACATTTTTCGAAAAAGAAAAGTCTGAACATTAAATCGGATGCCGACTTGCGGACCAATTGACCAGACCGTGTCAAATATTGTTTCGGACATTAAGTAATTAATTTCTATATTTAAAGAAGTGTTTGTAATCGTAAAACAATATATATACATATACTGTACATATAAGGGACCACATGTGTGCTTTGCCCCAGAAATAGTGACCTATTTCCAGTAAATAAGTGATTCTCAGGAGTGGCATGCTATAAAACATAATCGGTTACGTGATTTCATCATTTGAATGTGCTTTACATGAAGAGTACACTTTCCAATAGCGTACTGTAACATCAAGGCACAGTAAAGATGTGTGAATAGGGAAATGTATACCAAAGAAATATAATACAAACATGTCATGATATTGAGAGAATTCAAATTAAAGAGTACTGTCACATTGTGCAAAAATATGTGAAGAAAGCACACAAAAGGTCAAATATGAACCTATAACACTGTTAATGTACCTCTGTGAATGACAGTTTTGTCATAAAGAAGAAATATGTCATTTTAATTTGAACGGAAAGGAAGATGTCTGAAAATGTGTGAACGTGGTTCTTTGACCATTCCTTCACGACTATAGTCTATCCTGATTACTAACAGTCAGCAGACTATTGAACTTTGCAACACAGTTCAAATAAAAGGGACAACTGTCCTCATTCCTCTCACAGTACTTCTTTGGAGATAAAGTGAAGGACAATTATATTTAGACCACTTTTCTATTAAATTACCATTATACCATGTAGTAGCTCTATATAACTATGTTAAATGGGACCAGCAAGGGCAAACTACGCAATGAGGCATACTTCTGAATGGTCAATTTATCTGTGTAAAGAGACAATTATGGTGTGATCCAGACACCTTTTGATCATACTGTACATTTCAATCACATCTTATCACATGTCCTGCTTGTTTGGGTGGTGTGAATAATTCACCATCTCTGCGTAAATATGGCATCAGCAGGGGTGGAGGAAGGCAGGGCCCAGGGCATGACATATGTACAGTATAGTCTCTAGCTTTGTAATGATTCAAATAACTATTCCTTCTGTTTGCAATATATTAATAAAAAAGAATGGTGCAATGTTCACCACTTTAAATATGAATAGAAATATTAATTGTGCATTTTGGTTGAGTTGTGAAAAGATTAGAAGACAGTTGTCAATATGACATAAGGAATGCTTCTGTGCATTAGGTTTTTAACAAAACAGGAACGATTGTGTTAGACATGGTATATAAGGCACACTATACAGTATCATATTATTTGACCAGGTGGACCTGTTGGAAGCCTATAGTCTGTTCAAACAAGAACCATGACGATGCAAATCAATTTGTGGAAAAGACACATTTTTTCAACCTTTTCGCTGTAGCTGCTTAACGTACAGCATTGCAGTTTCAATCAGTTTCCCATCCATAATAAACAAATATGTTTCAGGCTATCCATATAGGCCACACAATAATAAGATATTTGGATGTACAGTAACACATAACACTGTGTTACCATTACGCCTGTGTAGTTATAATGACTCTAGTAACAGCATTGGAAAGGTTTGTTTTTCCACACACGTGACAGCTCAACTCCATTATAAATATATTTTCTACTGTGAAAAAACATGTTAATACCACGTTGTTACTGAATGTTACTACACAGGTGTAAGAGCACAAATATAACATGTTACTGCAATTAATTAGATTTATAGTTAGTCTCTTTCAAAATAAAACAAAAAAAACATTATTCAATGTGCAAGCAGAACTTCCCTTGACAAATAATGTTCTAAAGGGAGAAAAGCTGCCCCTTATTTTCATCTATATGAAAATAATTTCAGATTTATTATGGATCATATAATAATTCAAATGTGACACATTGTTTTAAATGCGTACAATAGATGAGTTATTCTGAAGTCCACGGATTAATAAATATGATACATAATGTGTTGAAATGAGCTCAAATGAGCTGCATAATACTGTATGATGCCACGATGACTTCCATTCATATCTCATTTTAGGATGAGGAGATGGTGAACATGTTTGGCTCTACCCAACTAATATGAAGCAAGTGGTTACAGAATCTGCAATCAAGTATGCAATCTATGGCTATCTAAGTCAGGATAAAAATGAAGTATGCAACCACGTTGAATGTTTTCTTGCGATGAAAAAAACAAACTAATTTGTCATACCTGCAATGATTTGATGCTTGACAGGTACCCATGTCAAATGTTATATACACATATATGGAGGGTGCGTTTTATACTGTACTTACCATGTGTGAACCCTCTAATACTGTCGTACAATACTGACAGTTACAGCATTGATATACAGTAAGGAGTCTGTTAATACAGTAGTACAAGAATGTGAATACATGTAAAATAATAAACATGTATAAATGTATACCAACAATATGCTATAATGCTGGTGTTGAAGGTCTTCCTTGAGCACAGACGACATACTTAATACAGTATGTTACACCTGCAACTCTGAGGATATTATAGAAGGCAGGGAGAGTTTGAAATCAGGAATCATCAAAAGTGTTTCCTTTTGTTTTTTTTGTTTGTCTTGGAAACACATGAACACAAGAGACCGCGTCTATCTGTTCTGTGAGCTGCACTGAATTCTTGAATCACAGTTGTTGGTGTTGAATAAAACACAGGAAATTGTACACAATAAAAAAAGTTAATGTCTCGCTTTCACATAGTGAATAAAATAGATGAAAGTATCAAGCACATCAAACTCAAAGAAATGTGTCTGTATCTCTCTGTGGCCGCTCTCTGATGGCTTTTCCATCCAACAAGCCTTCAACAAAGAACTGAAAAGGAATCCAAATCCTCTAGTTTTTTTAGTCTTATTGAAGTTAGTCTGCTCAGTGCTGACACGGGAGCCCCCCCAACGTTACTGGCCCCGTGTTCAGCCTCCTGGAACAACATTGAAATGGCAACCCCAGGTTGGGTCAAAACTCAAAGATATCTCCTTCAAGTTTCCATTCTGCAGCTTTGAGCGATGCATCATCGCTGAGCAGATCTATCGTAGAGCTACTTCTTGGCCAGTTGGAAAGGATTTTGACCCTTTAAAAGAGAGATTCATATAGATAAGGACAACAAAGGAAAGCCTTTATCTCATGGGAGACAGAAGCTGTGGAAGAATCCAGCACAGTGGTCTTTCGAGCCAGATGTTCTAAAACACAACAAAATACTATAAATGGAAGATGTATGGGTATCATTAACGTGTTAATTCTTGGTAACCACACTGATTAAGCAGAAGTTGTAGACCTTAGCTAAAATATCAACATCTATGCTTGTTCACATTCATGTATTGTGATGTAGGTATGTACAAACCACTCACCTCAGGCAACTCACTCAATACATGCGGTGAGACACACACAAACTCCAACTCACTACAAACCATAGACATCAATACAGATATTGCAGGTTAAGACATGAGATTATCAAGATGCTATCCAATTAGCTATCTTATCTTTATCAAATTACCAACTCTGTATACAAAAAGTAGGTATGTTATGTTCTTTAAAGCACGACACTTTATTACTTTAGTACTATAAAATGGTATATTTATTTCTGATTGTCAGTTTGGACATATTGGGGTCAACAAAACATTTGAATGTCAGTTAATAACACATTAAACAATTTCGACGCAACAGCAGCAAGGCCAGCTGAGGATTAAGGCACAAATTAGTACGAAGTACAATAACCTGATGATAATCCTATCGAGGGAGGGAATCTGACAATCTCTTAATCTAGCTAGACATTTTCAGGCGGAGCAGAACATAAAACAGATATTTTTTACAACGAGCAGCAGTTAATGGACCAAGCTCCACTCCAATCCCCTACATCCATTTCTTCAACACTGATTCAACTCATAAATGCAGTTAGCAAGGGCAACTCCACTGTCAGACCAGGGCTACCCCCTGGGAAACAGATGTAGGTAAGATGCCTGATATTTCTTAACAAAAGAGATCTTCATTGTCCATGAATAGATTTCTTCATATAAATAAATGGATGAGGTACTCTGGGTGCATTGGCAATGTGGCTGTTGCAGCAACCTGCCTTAAGGGTGAGCAGCAATATTTCAGTCATTCAAGAGAAATCTTGTAACTTGGGGTTTGTGTAAATCTTAAAACGTTCTAGCAAAAGGCCAACTATTGTTGAAGAGAGCCCGATAGTCAAAAAGCAGTAGACGGGGGCCTCTTAGATTTGGTAAAAAATATTTGTAAAGGATTTGGATAGATTGAGGCTAGAGGGTTATACGGTATGATATAGCTTAGAATAGTTGACCCCTCTAGCTGGAGAACTACCAAGACGGTGTCAAAGCAGCAAATGCAAACAATTTGTTCTCTACTCCAAAGCTACTATTATGCCTTGATTCAAAACAACTAAAGCTTCAAAATGTTCAGACAATCTTAGTTGAAACCCTCTTCATAAGATGAAAATGCTCCCTTTTGGAAATAACAAAAGGAAAAACTAAATTGTCAAAATAGGATGTTCTGTAGATGGATATAGCTCTCCATATGGAACTAAACATTACGTAGAGATTAGTAATGAATAAAAAAATACTATAATGTACAGTGCAGACTAAAAACAGTGCTGTCTGTCACTGTGGGTGGTGTATACATGTACTATTACCAGTACTTAGACAGAAATTGTTTTTGCTAGTTTTAGCCATTTTCATCTCTACAAAGAGGGTTCAACAAATAATTCAAAAAGCAAACACTTCATCTTTCCAGCCCCACAATTCAGTGCAGCATGGTCTATTACAATATTTAAAAAATGACAACATAATACAATAAGTTAATAGGCAATATCCATTCACATTATGCACAAATATCATGCATATGTAGCCACATTATAATTATTCCTTATCCAAACATGTTGAAATAATACATAGATATAAAATCCAGTACATAAACATTATTACAGGTAATAAAAATAAACAATATGTACACAAATCCTGGCATATTTTTTTTGATTTTGTTTTTTCATCAGTATAAGAGAGCACATAAAAAGTACAAAAATAAATATTCTATGTACAATCACACATGCCACTCTGAAGTTATCGTCACTGCAAGAAAACAAGAGGCAAAAACAAAACACATATTAGTTCATGCAATGTTCATTCAATGAACAATGAACACAATTTCTCAACGAGTAAATGATGTGGTTTAGAGAAGGTACAAATACAAATAGCATGAATGAGGATACAGACAGATTGAACTACAATGCCATATATCACCACACAATGCAAATGCACAGCAAAAAAAACATTGAAACACATTTTCACTTCTCACTTACTTTATTCCAACACCCTGGTACTGGTAAACCATCTTCTCCCTGGGGACAGAGGCAGAAGGAGTGAGTGAGGAGTGTGAAAGAGATCAGAGTGCTGCTACAGTATGACTAATAGAAGAAGCATAACCATGCCAACACCAACATAAGCAATCTACTTTTTAAATTTGAGCTTTTGAGCCACAAAAATATGACATGAAAGCCTGTGCAATATGTATACATTTTTAAGTGATTATACCTACGCCAAAAATGTATATTTTTCATTTCTGACATCTCTGGACATCTTAAGGCCAATGCACACGGCGTGCGATTTTGTCGCACGACAACATTCGATTCTCAATTCACACCACCGAAGTGAGTGGGTGTGAATGGAGAATCGAATGTTGTCGTGCGACAAAATCGCATTGCACGCCGTGTGCATTGTCTCATTCAAAACAATGGAATTGAATTCGGCGGTGCGACAAAATCGCCGCCGTCTGCGTTGGCCTTTATGAGCATTTTGCATCCATTGAATCTCACAGAAACTCACCCTTTTGACCCCGTACAGGAGAATGTATGTGTGGACAGACTGTGTTAACAGACTTCCCACCATTTTTTCAGAGAAAACCTAATATAGTGTAATTTCAACAATCAGCTGAAAGTGTTTATTAGGATCTATTGTGTAAGACAGTACTTTCCTTTTGTGAATCGATCATGTACAGACATTTGACCAGGGGTTCAAAGACATTGTGTCCTAGATGCAACCTCGGGCATTAAAGGGTTAAACGATGAATGTGACCCAAAACCGCTTCAGATTGTGGCTTTAAAAAACTGTTCTAACCAGCCAAACAACTATCACATAAAACCCCTCAAAAAAGTTCGGAAACGCTTTTTTTGTTGATTATTCCTACTTTTTTTTTTTTTCACACAATAGGGGAGGAATAATCAACAAGAAAAGCGTTTCTGAACTTTTTTTGAGGGGTTTATATATATAATATATAATATATATAATATATCCTAATGTGACAACTATCACATATCATATATATAATATATCCTAATATGACAACTATCACATATAATATATCCTAATATGACACTATCACATATAATATATATAATAAATCCTAATATGACAACTATCACATATAATATATCCTAATATGACACTATCACATATAATATATATAATGTATCCTAATATGACTCCACATTCTAAAATCATTCCCACTTTTATTTTGAAATATGGCGTAGGCCAATTGGTTGCTAGTTTCTCTTGGCTGACTGCTTATTATGTCATATCATGTCAAGCATGTCATTCATCTCATCCTGCTTAACACAAACATTTAAACAGGGTAAAAAAAAAGAGGAGATGAATATGCCTTTGGCATGGCTTTACATATCCAAGTGATTCTTTCTCAATACCTACGGGTCCGGCCACAGGGAGTTCTATCTTTCTCTTGCCCCAGAGGAAATAGGTCAGAAAAAAGTTGCACCATGCAAGTGATAGTGGTGGAAACAAGGATGTATTATAAAGGAAAAGTAAGGCCTTTAACGCCAAAATGAAGAACTAACAATTACATTAGTATTATATAATTGATATTAGTCACAACCATCCATGTTAATGGAAGAGTTGCAAGTGTGAGTATGTTTGTTCATTAAATACATATCTATCTCAAATGGAGAACAAATTCAAAGCTAGCAGCTATAGCATTGGGTTAATGGCTTAAACCAGTTTGTTTAATACTTCTATAGCCCTACAGTGAATAAGAAAGAGTGGTTAGAAAAGCCAAAAGTGGTTAGGAAAGCCAAAGCATGCTGGGTAGGGAAGGGAGAGAGAGCACCATACCACAGCACAAGGGGCATCCAGCCCGTCCAGGCCTGGCAAGCCCGGTTCACCTTTCTCCCCTTTAAAGCCTCGGAAACCCTGTTTGTGAAATCAACCACATAAACATCCACGCACTGACCCCCTCCTGTAGCAGCAGCGCCCCCTGTTGGTCCATGGGAGAACCTGCTGCCGTGATGCAAGCAGACCGGAGCCTGCACAGGCCCGCCTAAACATGCAGGGGCCTGGGACTGACAGGAACCAGGCTCACTGGAGGAAGTGTGGCAACGGGTGATTCCATTGGGGGAGAGGAGATCATTATTATTAAGGGGCTTGACTCTGACTGGACCCTGTCAAGTCTCTGGCTTTAATGAGGAGGTGGAACATGTGGTTGATTCAGCCTGACGCTGCAACTCAATTAAATAAATCACTCGGTGACAGTGCCACATGTCAGCAGTGACTGCCTGGTTCCTGTCAGTCTGAATCCTGGGGAAGAAAAACCTCTCAGATGGGCTATGGTCCCTGGCCCATGAGCCAAATGCTCATCCTCTATCTTATCCGACAATTATATCATTATGTGCAGCACTGTATACTTGAGATGTTTGTCCCTTGTGGCACTCTTGCCAGACAAAAGGAGTAGACTTGACGTTTTGTCAGCTATCAATGAATACAGAAATATCATTACTACTGTAAAACGGACACTTGGACCAGAACCCCTCTGAGGTCTATTAGAATCATTACACATCAGAGGCAAAAGGAAGGCCACCTTATAACACAGACTTTTGGGAGTCCTAGTGAAGGTTTAGCGTTCCTTTCTTTTGCCTCCTGCCTGCACTTTGGAGAAAAGACATACCAACGGACAGGGGGCATCTAATCCGGGTGCTCCTTGGTCTCCCTTATCCCCTTTGGCCCCCCTGTTGCCTTTCTTGCCCCTCTCTCCCTGCAAACAACAGTGCATTAAAACAGACAGGCTTTAGTCCTCCTGGCTGGCTTGCCACACAATAAGCAAAATATTTGTATTTATTTTTTTTAAAGCAAATTCATGAGGCTTCTTCAATTCTTACATGAGCGTAATTAAAACATTTAGTTTTTTACTAATGTAGATATTTTAAGGCAATAAAAGTAACGGTTGAATGCTTTTTTTGCTGGCTTTGTAAAGGGGAATACGAATGTTTAAGGTCGAATGGATTTAGTGGTAGGGAGGGTAAGTTGAGGGAGTTAGGGAGTAGGGATACAAGCTTTTGTTGCTGGTGAGTGGGTTTCTTTAAAGCTTGCTGTATCTTGTTACCTTCACTTATTCCTATTACAGGAACAGAACACTTAATTCTTTTATTAACCCCCCTTCCCCCCCCCAAAACACCCCCCCCCTCCCCATGTTGTCTTTGTGACAACATGCTATTCTTAAAATGATCATGAAAGCAAACACTGACTGAATAATAATCTTTTTTATCACCTCAAACGATACTTGAGGAAAGAAAGTCTACATGAAAAGCCACTACAGGGACAGGCAATTGCTATTACACTATCTGCACTACACTATACTACTATACTATACTATACTATACTATACTATACTATACTATACTTATACACATAGTAGCTCATTGTAGTCTACTACTGTATCTGTACCTGATAATCATGTAACATTGAACATTGTCTCAATATTTACCTTGAGTTATTCTATGTGAACAAGGCACCCTCACTGTTGAGATGGTTTTCATTTTACAACGCATCAGACAAATTGCAGTATATCAAAGTAACTATGGTGCCATTTGAGGGTGCAGGTAGTACCCCAACATAATGTTGACACACAGTACGATATGTTAGCTTGTTAGGCCAAGCAACAATAAAAACTGTAAGTTTGCTTAACTATTATATTTCTACTATATTTGAGTTTAAATATATGAAGTATATTCATTGATATTAAATGACCCATCTTAAATTGTACTAAAGTTGTATTTAATATTAAAATTTTTAATGGTTTTGAGCATATTAAGTATACTTGAAATATGTTATATTGCCCCTTCTTAATTATTTTTTTATTTTATTTTTTATAAATGTTTTGACACTTTTAATCTAAAGTGATTTTCAATTACAAATTACAGGGACATTCCCCCTGGAGTAACTGAGGGCTAAGTGCCTTACTCACTATCCACTAGACCTATAAGTATACTTGTAATAAGATTATCTGAAATGACCTTTCAACACAGTTAGAATGTAATTTTTCATCATATTCAAAACGACTGTCAAATAGTATGAAGTAATAATAATTTTATTATAATATTATAATAAAAAATGTATAATGTGTCACTAGCATATTTCATCACATTCCATGAGATGCAACTTGTTCCACTCTTGCAGCAGGTCAACTGCCAATCAAGGAGGCCCATAGGCTTCTGTCTTGTACACAGTGCATACCTGCTCTTGTACACAGTGCATACCTGGTCTTGCTCCTAATAATGGTCCTAATTATTTGGAGTTATGGTTAGCAACTTAATTTAATAATTGAGGGATAGCAGGAATCAAAGTATACAAAACTGAAGGGTAGCACTCTTAATACATAATCCAATGATCATTGAATCCAGTAAATAACCAAACTGTAAGCGTTGTTGTAAAATTGTAAAAACGTACATTTGAGATATGAATGCTGGGTAATATGTTAATTATATTAAATATACTAAAAGTATATTAACATTATATTCTAAACATACTTGATCTCATATTTTTCAGGATATTCTGCAAATGTTTTTGTTTAAAGTTGTTGCTGAGATGGTTTTCCCATGGCCCAAGACAACCAAGATACATGTCAAGCTTGACGTGACACTCTTCTGAAGTGAAATGAATGCATTCAATGAATTGCATTGTTGTCACCATGTGCTTTTTAGATGTTAAAATTACATTCCAACCCTGCTGAAAACCCAAACCTTTTTTAATGAGTTGTCCTGGGCTTGGTCAACTGTTTTAAATAAACGTTAAATAAGTTAAATAATGAGTTTTGAGTGTAATTAGAAATATTTTTGCACAAATGTTCTCCAAAATATTTAAAATGGACAAAACCTGACCAAACTGTCATTCAAACGTCCACTCACCAAAGTCAAGGGCTTTGAAGGATCAGATTAAGATTACAGACGAGTTTATCGAGAAGGAATAGGAACTGAGAGGATAATAAAGTCCTGTCCAACATGCACCGCTCTCTCAACATTTCCTCAACATTGCCTGTGCAACCAGCGGCATAGTCTAATGTTGTGGCAATGTTGACAGACCACTACTTGTCAGCCAGGGGAGGAGATTACAGGCAGGCTTGCAGGGAGGTAAGTGGTAAGAGGAGGAGGGAGGGGGAAAGGAGCAGAAGGAATATTAACCCGGGACTATGACATTAGAGTGCAGGAGGAAGAGCAGGAGGCCAGGGTGTGTGAGAGGGAGAGAGAGGACCACCCCGGCAAAAAAAGAGCCACGGGAAATAGAGCAGGGTGGAGGGGAGGAAAAGGGGATAGGAAGACCTGCGGAAACAGAGGAAGACAGGAGGACAAGAGTAAAAACAGCACAGTCATCTCAGCAGCACCTTCAACTGGAGAGCCGCCAAACCAATGTTTACCCCAGTAATCATATCTATCATTTGTACATTGTACAATTTTGTACAAATACAGAACTGCCCATTGGCAGATAAAGGGGAGGTTTTATAGCAGACTTTTAACCAGTTGAAAGTGCTGAGAAGGTCAATGACATGTTGTGACTTTCAATAAGGAGAATATTAAAATGTCAAGGTCAAGGTCAAAGGTCAAATGTTAATGGGAAGGAAACGACATTCTCTGGGAGGGAGGGGGTATGAGCATATGGACAGATGTTCTGTAATACACTGCTAACTAATAGTAAAGGAGCATATTTGTATTTCATTTTGCAGGGCTGTTTTACCAGTTAATGACAGTTGATCATACTCTATTATTGAATAGTTACTATTGTATCTGAGATTATTTATTTTTTTAACTTACTATCTTTAATGACTTTTAATTAGACATGTTCATATAACACTGGGTAAATCTATCTCAACGAGGATGCCATATGAAACAACTTTTGACTGGTCTTCAAAGCAAAAAGATATTGTTGTTCATTTGTTGCAGGCCTCTCATTACCAAGGTCTAACATCCGCCTTTGATCTCTGTGTTCCTCTATACTTGTTCAGCCTCACTTGAATATGTTAACCCAGATTAATGACACTTAGAGGTAAAAAAGACACTGCAAAACAAACACATTTGCCTCAGAAAGGCAAAGGACATCAACATAATATCTATTAAGAAACAACAATGTGTCCTGTACTTTGTGATTCATAGTCTATTGTTTTCACACATGCTATCAAAGATCAAAGCTCATCTGAAGTAATGAGAGCAACCATTAAAACAAAAAAGCTGAGGTTAATGATATTCACATTAACATTTTGATTCAGATTCACACTCAAGAGAGCCTTTGAACCCACCATAGTCCTGCTCATATTACCTCATACATCCCCACAAGGTCTGAGTCTTTAATAACAGGTTGATTAAAACATATATTTCTCTAATAACTATTATTATTCACTTAATCAAAAAAGACCAACAAGATAAGCTGTATAGAGTGGGCTTGGTTTAGATTAATAACACGTTATTTCATATTTGGTTGGGGATAAGAGTTGAACAAAAGCATGGGGGGGTCAGCAGCCATTTTGAATGCCATGATTTCTCAATTGGGGCAATTTTCTCTGTGTGTGCTCTAAAGTAGCATAAAACATGTTATCGTTCTCTGGTTTGAACGATAACATGAAAGCATGACAAGCATATAATTATCATAATTATCTTACCCGATTCCCTTTAAACCCTTGTGGTCCTACTAAACCCTGAAAAAAATGAAATGAAATACAATATGACAATGCACTACTATATTAATATATATATATATACAGTATATATATATATATATATATATATATATATATATATATATATATATATATATATGACAATACACTACTATATTTCCAGTGTTTGCAATTAGAGAGATTACAGTGAGTTATGGTTGTATTGTGCAGTAAATTAAATATACATTTGTGACACGTTCTGCCGCATGTCGGCATCCGATTTAATGTTCAGACTTTTCTTTCTAAAAATGGAAATACATTTCCGTGTTGTTGAAAGTCAATGACACATCGCTAGACACAGCTTGTTTTGTGAGCCTGCTAACAATGTAAAGCAGTGTTATAGTTAAATAGGTAGCAGTGGGGATTACTCACCGAATCCATTGGCTTGATTAGCGAGTTTGTGTTGTGATTCTCAACAACATTGAAATGTATTGCAGAGTTTCAAAATAAAAGTCGGAACATTTTAATTGCTTGCCAACATGCGGACCAAAACACTAGAACATGTCAAATTTTTCCTGAAGACAGAACACAACATATTCTACATTGTCCATGTTTCTATTAGCAAATTCTATTGCTTATTGAACAGAATCCATTACTATTGTTTGTGTAATACAGTAGATTTGTGTAATAGTGAGAAGTAGTTAGCAGCAAAAAGTAACACTACTGTATGACTGGACAATATGTTGAAACAGCTTCTGCTGCCCTGGCACTGACAGATGACTTACAGGGATGCCTTGAGGCCCAATTGGTCCTGATACTCCTGAGTCTCCATTGAAGCCCTGCATTGACAACAAAAGAGGACAAATTAATGATTAATCTCAAAACTATAGTTTGTTAAAAGTCTTCCCTTTGGTATGATTTGATTGTTTTCTGAAACGTTGTTTATGCATAATGTCTGACAGCACATTGGCAAATCAGTGTGGAGCCTAGTGCAGTGTACATTATGTGACATTAGATAGTAGGGCACAGTACTGTAGGTAGGCTTCATGTTGTGTATTGAATGTCCGTCCTACTACTACTACTACTACTACTACTACTACTACTACTACTGCTACTGCTGCTGCTGCTGCTGCTGCTGCTGCTGCTGCTGCTGCTGCTGCTGCTGCTGCTGCTGCTGCTGCTGCTGCTGCTACTACTACTACTACTACTACTACTACTACTACTACTACTACTACTACTACTACTACTACTACTACTACTACTACTACTACTGCTACTGCTACTGCTACTGCTACTGCTACTACTGCTACTACTACTACTACTACTACTACTACTACTACTACTACTACTACTACTACTACTACTACTACTACTACTACATTTTATTGAAAAGCGCCTTTCTCAAACTCAAGGACACTGGACAGAAGACAAAGAGAAGCAGGACAAAAAAACTAAAAACAACAACAACAACAACAAAACAAACAAAAACAGAATGAAGATACAGAAGATAAAATCATATTCAGGATCAGCCAGCTATGGGGGATAGTGTTACTCAGGACCCATGCCATGGCAGGCGAGCCTGAACAGATGCGTCTTGAGTCTGGTCTTGAATGTAAGTAAGTAAGTAAGTAAGTAAGTAAGTAAAACTTTATTTATATAGCACCCTTCCCAGCATGGATGCACAGGGTGCTTTACATACAAGAATAAAACAATATATAGTATTGAGAGTATCAGAGCATTGGATGGCTGATAGAAGGGTGTTCCCGCAACTTGGGTACAGCAACAGAAAAGGCACGGTTGCCAAGTGTGCGTCGCCTAGTGCGGGTATGACGAGGAGATCGGCATCGGAGGAATCGGAGACGTGCAGGGGTGTAGTAGCTCAGTTAGGTAGGCAGGAGCCAGTGCCTTAAAGGTGAGGAGGAGGAGGATCTTGAAGGAGATTCTATGTTTTATGGGGAGCCAGTGAAGTTGTTGCAGGGTGGGGGTGATGTGCTCCCAGAGTTTAGTGCGGGTGAGGATCCTGGCAGCAGAGTTTTGGACATGTTGTAACTGATTCAGGGCCTTGCTGGAAACACCAAGAACTACTCTGTTACAATAATCCAGGTGGGAGGTGAAAAAAGCATGTATTAATGTTTGGGCAGAGGTATCGGAGAGTGAAGGTCAGTGACGGGAGATGGTTTTGAGTTGGAAGAAGGCACACTTGGTGACTGACCATACGTGGGGTTAAAAAAAAAAAGGGTCGGGTCCAGAAAGACCCCCAGGTTCCTGACCTCCGAGGAGGGGCAGGTGGAACCGCCATCAATGGTGAGGACAAGGTTGCTGATCTTTTGAAGGAGGGTCTTGGGTGCAGCAACCACGAGTTGTTTTATTGCTGTTGAGTTTGAGAAGATTGGTGGTCATCCATTTTTGGATTTTATGGAGGCAGCAGGTAAGGGAGGGGGGGAGGAAGCGGGGCAGAGGGTTTGGTGTGGAGGTAGAGCTGGGTGTTATCAAGTGTGGAATTTGAGATTTGGATGGGCCTAAGTGGGAGGAGGTAGATGGTGAACAGTAGCAGGTCAAGAAGGGAGCGTTGAGGGAAGCCTTGTTTCACTGGTGCTACTATGTACTGTGTGTGTGTGTGTGTGTGTGTGTGTGTGTGTGTGTGTGTGTGTGTGTGTGTGTGTGTGTGTGTGTGTGTGTGTGTGTGTGTGTGTATGTGTGTGTGTGTGCGTGTGTGTGTGTGTGTGTGTGTGTGTGTGTGTGTGTACTCACTCTATCTCCCTTTGGTCCTGCTGGCCCTGGCACACCGCCTGGTCCTATTAGACCCTTTAGAGGAGAAGGTTGTTCAGTGAATGCAGACGTAACAATGGGAACATATCAGAAGGAAAGGTTGTCCTATTATGAATATAAATAGATCAAAAAGCTCATTGGTGCACTTGTAAAACATTCCATCAAAAGAGGACTTGTGACTTAAGGACGAATTAATTCAATCTTAGATGGTGGTGGAATTGAGCGAGGGTGTATGGGGGTTAAGACTACAGTTCTAAAGTTCTCTATCTGTAAAAGTAACACCGAGCTTGTTGAGCTAGATAATAAACAATTACCACAAAAAAAGGAGAAAACATTGATGAGTATTTCAAATGTAAAAAAAATGTAAAAGAATTAAGCTGCAGCTCTCTCTCTCTCTTCTTGCGGAAGACAGGATTGGACAGCAGGCCCTTGCATCTCAGGCATAATGCACATCAGACAGACAGCATTAGTATGGCAGGGAGCCATACTGCCCTCCTGAAACAGTACACTGTCCATATGAACATGCAGCATGAGCATCCCAGCATGCTCTCCTGGTGTGACATCACAGCCCCAGTTCCAAGCTTTACAGCGACACGGCTGGCATGTGATCAGGTGGATCTGCAGGCACCGTGCTTAAGACACCTTTTTTTGATTTGGATTTGCATTGGCACACAGTAGCTCCTGACATAACAGATGATCTTTTGCCATCATGACACATTACTTACATTGCCCTCCAACCTCACTGATGCCACAACAGTAGCAGTAATAGTAATGAAAGAGGGAGAATATTATATACTATAAACCCAGTAATAATGGGTTACGGGCAAAATCTGCACGAGCCACAGTCATGTTCTAGTCATCCCTAGTATGCCAATGCATCCTCAAAAAAAGTCCCTTAGCAGACGATGAGAGAGGGACAGGACAAGCATGGAGACAAGACAAAAAAACGACACCAGCAGACAGGCAAGCAAGCTGTTGGGTTGAGGGGAAGCAGAAGAGGGTGTAGGAGGAGGAGATATGGGGTGGAGGGAGGGGGGCGGGGGGGGGGGTGAGGAGGGGGGCGCCACTCACCACTGGACCAGGTCTGCCGTCTAACCCATGAGCCCCCTGGACGGTCGTGTGAACAGTTAGAGAGCAGAGATGGAGAGATGGGAGGAGGGGGTGGTGGTGGTGGTGGTGGGAGGAGGAGGAGGGGGGTGTGGAGAGGGTGAGGGTGGAGGGTGAGTGAAGCAGTGGTGACACGAGTGACTCAAAAACAACACATCCAAGTTTTGAAGAAGGGTGACGGTCGTGGTGAAGTGATGACGTGAGGAACAGCAATCAACAGTAACTCCTTTTATCAGGTAAAAGTTGATCAATCTACCGTGCCGTTAAGCCACACCCACACAGAGGCCCAAGTTCTTTGATAGGAGCATGCTAGAATTACAGTTCAACCTCTCCAATCAATTGCAAGCGTCAATCATATCAGTGTATAGTAGATGCTAGATTTGTGCATTATAACTCAGTGTGAAGCGTAATCCTTTGCAAAGATCAAGTCTTCAGGCAACATTGATCAGGATATAAGATGTGATACATTATATATATCCGTCCTTGTTCCCAGATAAAAGGAGTTACTGTTCCGTTGATGATGTGATGAGTAAATAAAGTATATCAATGACCTTTGACCCCAAGGAAGTAAACCAGAAGTAAAGAAAAGAGACCCCAAGGGATACCCATTGGTGGAGACCGTAAATTAACATCGAATCATTATTTTTAAAGACATACAAGTTGTCACTGTGAGGACAATAATCGGAAATCCTCTCCAGTGCATACTACAAGTTACAGTATTATTATTTGAATAACATGGCAAAGGCAAAGTAGATTACATTTCTCTGGTCGTCATATCAGTGATTTTATTGCCTGTGTTTTGGATTGACGCACACATCCCACATCCATGCATTTTGACAACATTAAGGCAACCGTTGAGCCATGAAACTGTCCTTGGTGAGTTCGGCCGAGTTTCTAAGCAACACACAGTTTGACAGCATCTGAACAACAGTCATGTTTCTTGGTTCTAAAACAGAAAAGACTGGGGAAATAACAGCTCTTTTCACTAGAGTTTGGTTTCCACACAAGGTCTTAGGCCGAGTTCCACACCTACACAGGTATTTTCTCAAAAATATTCCTGTCCACACAAGCACTGTTATAGAAAATATCTCTGTCCATAAGAAAACGCAAAAACGATTTAAAATGCTCACATAAGCATGCCAGGCCAGTAGGTGTCGATGAAACACACGTCAAACACCACAGAAGAACATTAGGAGCATGCGCATTGATGGGCTTCTTCTTGAGCGGGAAAATACAATGTCCGCCATTGCATGAACTGTCGCAAAAACTCTGTTTTACCTGTCTAAACGTCAAGACTGAAAACTGAGTTTCTGAATATCTTCACCCTGGATGAAGTTTTCCAAAAGATCAGTTTTCAGTGACCTAAAATGCAGTGTGTGTGGATGAAAGGCCAAAACGCATAGAGAAAGCTACGTTTAAAAAAATACCCATGTACATGTGGACAGGGCCATAGGGTTCAATTACTCAACCAGTTCAAGTTTAATTTAAATAACAACCACAACAACAACAACAACAACAACAACAACAACAACAACAGCAGCAGAAGCAGGAGCAGCACACCACCACCACAACCAACAACAACAACAACCTCAACAACAACAACACCTTATTACAACAACACCTTATTACAACAACAACAACAACAACAACAACAACAACTCTAACAGAAGGGACAGAGATAACAGCTAAACAGAGGGTGAGTGTTGTATAACTGAAGTGGTATACTTACAGGAAGTCCAAGATGCCCCCTGTCCCCTTTATCACCCTTCAGACCAGACGCTCCCTTCTCCCCTCTCACGCCTATGCCTGGCTCCCCCTAGAGGAACAAAGAGGACATTACACATCCTTCCTGCAAATCGACAATCAAAGTAGCAGAGGAAACGTATCACTATCGCTATCAAATTAATGTATTGTATAACAGCAGCAAACCCAATCAACTCTTACCTTGTGCCCTGAGAGTCCTTCGGGTCCCTGGGGATGAGGTGACACAAACTTGAGTCAAACATATCAAAACATATCAATCGCATCATGTTGTGTATGATACAGTTGAAGTCAGAAATATACATACACCTTAGCCAAATACATGTCAACTCAGTTGTTCACAATTCCTGACATTTTAATCCTAGTAAACATTCCCTGTCTTCAGTTAGTTAGGATCACTACCTTATTTTAAGAATGTGAAATGTCAGAATAATAGTAGAGAAAATTATTTATTTCAGCTTTTATTTATTTCATCACATTCCCAGTGGGTCAGAAGTCTACACTTGGGTTAATCATTGTGGGAAGCCTTCCACAAGCTTCCCACAATACATTGGTGGAATTTTGGCCCATTCCTCCAGAGAGAACTGGTGTAACAGAGTCAAGTGTGTAGGCGTCCTTGCTTGCACACGCTTTTTCAGTTCTGCCCACACATTTTCTCTAGGATTGAGGTCAGGCCTTTGTGATGGCCACTCCAATACCACCTCCGTTGTCCTTAAGCCATTTTGCCACAACTTTGGAAGTATGCTTGGGGTCATCGTCCATTTGGAAGACCAATTTGCGACCAAGCTTTAACTTCCTGGCTGATGGCTTGAGATGTTGCTTGAATACATCCACATCATTTCATGATGCCATCTATTTTGTGAACTGCACCAGTCCTTCCTGCAGAAAAGCACCCCCACAACATGATGCTGCCCCCCCCTGTGCTTCATGGTTGGGATGGTGTTCTTCAGGTTGCAAGCCTCCCCCTTTTTCCTCCAAACATAATGATGGTCATTATGGCCAAAGAGTTACATTTTTGTTTCATCAGACCAGAGGACATTTCTCCAAAAAGTAAGATCATTGTCCCCATGTGCAGTTGCAAACCGTAGTCTGGCTTTTTTATGGCCGTTTTGGAGCAGTGGCTTTTTCCTTGCTGAGTGGCCTTTCAGGTTATGTCGATATAGCATTTGTCTCACTGTGGATATAGATACTGTTGTACCTGTTTCCTCCAGCATCTTCACAAGGTCCTTTACTGTTGTTCTGCGATTGATTTGTACTTTTCGCACCAAGTACGTTCACGGTGGTGTTTATACTTAAGTACTATTGTTTGACCAGATGAACGTGGTACCTTCAGGGCTTTGGAAATTGCTCCCAAGGATGAACCAGACTTGTGGAGGTTCACCATTCTTTTCTTGGCTGATTTATTTTCCAAGCAAAGAGTCACTGACGTTGAAAATAGGCCTTAAATACACCCACAGGTACACCTCTAATTGACTTAAATTATGTCAATTAGGCTATCAGAAGCTTCTTAAGCCATGACATCATTTTCTGGAATTTTCACAGCTGTTTAAAGGCACAGTCTGACCCACTGGAATTGTGATATAGTGAATTACAAGTGAAATAATCTGTCTGTAAACAATTGTTGAAAGATTACTTGTTTTTGTGTCATGCACAAAGTAGACGTCCTAACCAAAACTATAATTTGTTAACATGAAATCTGTGGAGTGGTTAAGAAATGTGTTTTAATGACTTCAACCTGAGTGTATGTTAACTTCCGACTTCAACTATATATGATGTCAGTTTTTGTTGATACGTTTTAGGGATAACTTCTGAGGGCCTAATATTGTTTACTGTACTAAATAATGCAGACTGTAAGATACTCACTGCAGGGCCAACAGGTCCTTGGGGTCCTGGGGGCCCTGGGGGTCCATACACCTAAACACACACACACACACACACACACACACACACACACACACACACACACACCAGGAAAAGTGATGAACTGATACACTTCCTCATTAAGTCTTGCTGTGCTTATACCATAGGGATAGAAAGAGTAGGTGCCGGTTATCTTTCCCATTCATTGCATGTGACAGCATGAGGAACACTATGTAGTCATGTGACAGCATGAGGAACACTATGTAGTCAACTAGGGTGGGACTTCCTGTGAGCTGGGAAGGCATCAACCAATTGGATCAACGCATGGTCTTTTTCTTCAATAGATTTATCTGTAGATGGTAAATTGCTTTCAGGTGTATGATGTCATCTACTGGTACCAGTGTATGACATCATCTACTGGTGCCAATAAATGACTGGTGCTGAGCTGCTACTACAGCTGAATCACCAACTTTTGATTTATGGCCACTCAGATTACAGAAGATGAATTCAGTTTACTACACGGCACCCCCCGCAGTTAAGTTAGGGGAGTGCTCCCTCTGGTGTACTCCCAACAACAAAACCTGTAAGCCTCTGAATCTCACTCAAACGTGCAACATTAAAAAACAATCCTGCAATGGTGGTATATATATATGGAACCCTTACCATGTCTGACCTGTGTCCCTTATCACCAGCCTCTCCCTTCGGACCCTGTAGCGTTGGGTAGAGACAAGTACACAGACACAAGGTTAACAACATCATCTCCCCCCTGCAGCCAGAGGGAGGTGAATGAACCACGACATACCGTGACGTTAGAATTATAAGGTTCTATCTCCATTTTTGGTCAAAATTTAGTTTTTTACATAATCTGATCCATTAGGTGTTTATTAATGCCAGTGTGGTGTTATTTTTAAAATGTAGAATTTTTTGAGTTAGTAATTCATAAAATACAAAGGTTCCATCTCACAAAACATAATGGAATGTAAAAACTTTGATGCTCAATATCTCTGAACTACCCTAAACGGAGATAGAACCTTATAATTTTAAGTTCACGATACAACATCACAGTGCAGTAGAGAAGAGTACAAGTAGAGTACAGATGAACAGTGTTCCCCTGTGCCAGGCCAGTCAGAGGCATTCTGAGGGGCACCATTGCGTTGCGTACCATTGAGCCTGGTAATCCAATGGGGCCCGCAGGCCCAGCAACTCCCTTTTCACCCGTAGGGCCATCTAAACCCTACAGAACAAGGAAGCAGGAGGTGGAAATATTAACATATCAATTCTGGGGATTATTTGTTTTTGTGTTGGGTTAATTTTCATATTAGAGTGTCAATACAAAATAGAAGACACCGACTTTTATTTTTTTTTTGGGGGGGGGGGGGGAATAGTCAGTTGTTTTTGAGAGCACCAGAAATTAGCAGAACATTCCAACCAGCTGGTGAGTTCTTGTCCCTTTTTAGGACTTTTTTCGTTGTCCCTTTTTAGGCTATACAGGGACACATTCAATTCCTGGCTGTAATGATAGTGTATGAGATACAAACAACGAGGAACGCAATGCTGCCCGCCCCTTTCTCAGTGTCAAAGACACACTGACCTACTCTACACTTTCTCTCAATCAATATATGGCAGTACTGTATATATGAAGTGATACGTTTTGTTTAAAAAACATTATGTATCACTGTCAGTAGTAGGTCCATTATCGTATAGTAAGTCTCTAACCCTAACCATAATAAGAGTGGTACAAACAGCTAGCGTCTTCCCTTCCCTCTAGTTCATGACAGCACTAGCTAGGACTCTGGTGTTGCTGTGGTAGCCTGTGTAGTGGTGAGTTGTGCATCTGTGGCGGGTCTCCAATCACTCACAGGTGATCCAGAGGGACCCCTGTCTCCCTGCTCTCCTTTGGGCCCAGAGAAGCCCATGAGGCCTCCCTCCCCCCTGGGACCTTCACGTCCTGATGGACCAAACGGGCCGGGCTCGCCGGGCTTCCCCCGAGGACCCTGACGAACACACACAACATAGTCATCACTGTTGTCCTTACACTGTTGTCTCCCCACCATCATCAGCATTTTAGTTATCATCGTCATCATCCTATAGATGATTGTGTCATGTGATGTGTTTTCTAGAAGTTGATGCATGTCATCAGCATTAAATATGTACAGTATAAGCATTACGCAAACATATTTCGTTATGTTCAGTTCGTTTATACAGGATGAGACGAAATCTTACCTTCTCCCCGTCAAGACCCGGGGCACCCGGAAGCCCCACATCACCCTGTTGAACAAAGAGGTTTTAATTACGACTAATATACAACATAGAGCAGAGACAACCGTAATCAGAATCTCTCAACATCATTGTGAAAGTAAATAAAATCATAGTAAAAAGGACTATTGCATGTTCACGAGCAATACTGTACCTATGTACTGTACCTATCTACTGTACCCCTCTACTGTACCTATCTACTGTGCCTATCTACTGTGCCTATCTACTGTACCTATCTACTGTGCCTATCTACTGTACCTATCTACTGTGCCTATCTACTGTACCTATCTACTGTGCCTATCTACTGTACATATCTACTGTGCCTATCTACTGTGCCTATCTACTGTACCTATCTACTGTGCCTATCTACTGTGCCTATCTACTGTACCTATCTACTGTGCCTATCTACTGTACCTATCTACTGTACCTATCTACTGTACCTATCTACTGTGCCTATCTACTGTGCCTATCTACTGTGCCTACCTACTGTACCTATCTACTGTACCTATCTACTGTACCTATCTACTGTGCCTATCTACTGTGCCTATCTACTGTGCCTATCTACTGTACCTATCTACTGTACCTATCTACTGTACCTATCTACTGTACCTATCTACTGTGCCTATCTACTGTGCCTATCTACTGTGCCTATCTACTGTACCTATCTACTGTGCCTATCTACTGTACCTATCTACTGTACCTATCTACTGTACCTATCTACTGTACCTATCTACTGTACCTATCTACTGTACCCCTCTACTGTACCTATCTACTGTGCCCATCTACTGTACCTATCTACTGTACCTATCTACTGTACCTATCTACTGTGCCTATCTACTGTGCCTATCTACTGTACCTATCTACTGTACCTATCTACTGTGCCTATCTACTGTGCCTATCTACACGCCCCTTACCTTTGTTCCAGGAATGCCAGAGACTCCTGAAGGGCCAGGTAGTCCAGGTGGGCCCTGCACAGAGACACAGACAGACACAAACATGCATAATGTCTGGTGTTACCAATTGCTAACATTGCAGCATTAGCAAGGGATGAGTGCAGAGATTGCTTAATTAAGGTGACGGTGTCTGGTGAAAAAAGAAAGTTGTCTCTCTGCAACAAAGGGGTCTGTTCTGGGCCCTCTGCTGTTCTCACTGTACTTGGCACCACTGGGTCAGATCTTGCATTCTTTTGGTCTTGCTTTTCATTGTTATGCTGATGATTTACAACTATATATGCCTATAACAGCAGGAAATGTCTCAGACTTAGTTACGTTAAAGACCTGTCTGGCTGCTGTAAAGGGCTGGTTATCAGCAAACTTTCTGCTATTAAATTCAGACAAGACTGAAATGATAAATTTCGGTCCAGCTAGACTAAATCATCCAAGTGATGGTCTTGTTTTGACCTTGGATGACTGTGTCATCCAGTGCAGGGACAAGGTTAAAAATCTCGGTGTCATTCTGGATCAGAGCCTCACATTTGACCCTCACATAAAGGGGGTGATAAAAATAGCATTCTTTCACCTCAGAAGAATTGCTAAGATTAGATCAATCCTTTCTTTTGAAGATGCTGAGGTTCTGATCCATTCTTTTGTGACATCCAGGCTAGATTATTGTAATGTCCTTTTGTCGGGACTGCCAAAAAAGAGCTTCCATGGTATACAAATGGTCCAAAATGCTGCAGCTCGCATTTTGACTGGGTCTAAGAAATACGACCATATCTCACCAGTGCTGGCCTCCCTTCATTGGCTCCCTGTCCATGTTAGAGCGGATTTCAAGATGCTGCTACTAACATACAAAGCTATAAATGGCACTGCGCCTACTTATTTAAAGGACCTTCTCGACCCATAATGTGCCCTCAAGGGCTCTGCGCTCACAAGGCTCTGCCCTGCTCATTATTCCTAGAGTTAGAAAAAAGACAATCGGTGAGCGTGCGTTCTCCTTCCGTGCACCAACTCTCTGGAACCGTCTTCCACTGGATATCAGACAGGCAGAATCAGTGAAAGTGTTCAAAAATAAGTTAAAGACCCACCTGTTTTCTGTTGTCTACATGTCATAGGCTGTGTATTTGTGCTGTTGTAATTATGTGTGTTTTTAAATTGAAATAGTTGTTTTTAAATTGTTTAAAATTGTTGTTTTTACCTATTGTATTTGTGCTGCGAAATTGTGTTTTTTTAATTGAAATAGTTGTTTTTAAATTGTTTTAAACTGCTGCTTACCTATTCTAAAGCACTTTGATGTAAAGTGCTATACAAATAAAGTTATTATTATTATTATATATTACAAAGACCTAAGGTACCAATAAATAGACTAACACTCACCATCAAAGGTACATTCCGAATATCCTGTGAACAAAAAAAACAATGTTACGATTTTGAATCATTAATCGGACATAGGCTCATCTCACAAGGAAGTTAATAGCTGGTGACAGACGTACATTTTCATTGTTTAGGATTTCTGATTTCCCTGGTTCCCCCGCTGGGCCTGGAGGACCCTATGAAGATGGAGAAAATATAAATATCAACGCACATATCATCAAACTGCATAACAAGGAGCTCACTTTCACACGTTTGCTGTTCTACATACATGTAATCGACAATGGTTTGGTTTCAGTTTTGGAAGAGTGTAAGTGTCAAACAGATGGAAGAGTCCATAACTCATACGGAAACTAATAACGCCTTCACTTACTCTTGGTCCAGATGGGCCCTCAGCTCCCAACTCTCCCTGTAGGAAGACCAAACGTAACATAATTAGCTTCCTCGTCTTTCAATCAATCACTTCCATTATCGAGTTAGGAAGGTGAGGTCATCCTCTTCCAAAGTGACACACAATTGTTCTCACCTTATGACCCTGGTCACCTCTGTCCCCCTGGAGAAGAGAGGTTATTAATAATGATAAGTTGCACCTATGGGTATCTATAACATTGCCAAATCCCCCTATTTCAGTACAGTACCTTGGGTCCTGATAATCCTGGCGGTCCTGATGTGCCTGGTTCTCCTTTAATGCCCGTTCCTGCTGTGCTGGACTCTCCCTTGTCACCCTGACGCACATCAGAAGCAAATGCAAAGTGGCATCACATTTCTGTCCAACACAACACACTTCCTAGTCCCCACAACTCCACAGGTACAGTTCAATGCCACCTGTGGCTAACAGTATACATTTAATCCTAGTTGAAATGGTTCAAAATCACAGAGTAAATAGCACAACATGCAGCTCCTGGTCTTCATACGCTTCTAAAACAACAAGGCAAAAGCAAAACAGCCGCTAGGCAGCTAGCCTTCTTAATCCCCTGACACAGGTACACACTCAGAGCTTGCATATCTATACAGTACACTACCATAGAGCACAGCATATTGACACAGTACACTACCATAGAGCACAGCATATACTCACAGTACACTACCATAGAGCACAGCATATACACACAGTACATAGAGCACAGCATTCCCCCAGAACAGGGCATGTTGGCACACAGTTTGATGGGAAGAAGAATGCATGGGGTCATGTTAGTGAATGACCTGTCTGAAATGGTCCACACAGTCACATGAAATGAGACATATCGCTGCATCAAAACCAACCATGCAGAGACTGACGAATTAGGACTAGACATTAAAGGTGATGGGGAATGTTCTGGTAAATCACTCATGAGCACTCAGAAAAGCCAGTAGAGCAGCAACTGACAGCAGAGTGCTGTCCGTCACAAAAGACTGACAATGACACGGTTAGAGTGGTTGACCTGATGGAGTTGCTAGTTGCTAAGGAAACAGTGATGGCTGACAAGATGCACAGCAACCACAACCACAACCACGCGCCACTCCACGCCAGCCAGGCCTACCCTGTAGCCTCGCTTTCCAGGTATGCCTGCGGTACCGCTGGTGCCCGCTTGGCCCTTTATGATGGAACGGAATGAAAACAGGAAGTTAACAGACCTCCTATGACTGTAAGGTTTGTTACCACCAGTATAAGCTCTCTCACACCATTCAGAGGGAAATTACCTTTCGTCCAGGAGTGCCTGGAAATCCTGGCTCTCCCTATAGTGACCAAACATGCACAGGTCATAGGTCATGGAGGAGGGGAAGGAAAAAAGAGAGTGAGAGAGAAAGAGTGAAAGCTAACAGTAGAAATGCACGCACACACACACACACACACACACACACACACACACACTCATGTGTACTCATGTACGCTGGTTTCCAAAAGCTACCCTCTTTTGATAATTACTAACCATGCCACATGTCCCAACAAGCATGTTCCATAATTCCATAGCTGTTTGAAAGAGTAGGGCTTGTTTACATTTGGTAGGAGTTTGGAAGGACATCATTCCCCCAGTGCAAACAACCATGTACTGGGATCAATTCATATCTGGAGAGGCATGCTGTGGTTGGTGCATTCTATGCTCGCAAATAGGCCATCTTGGTTTTGGACATGAAACTGTCACTGATTATCTTCCGTCATAGGGCTCCTAAGCTGACCTCAAGATGATTAACCTCTGAAATTGGTTGTTATAAATAGTAAAGAACACATGAGAGTTGTTTAATTCATCTCTGTGTTTGCTCTCCTCTTCAATTACCTAGATTAACGAGTAGACACAGCAGGGGATGATGTATGGCCACAGCTGTGACCACAGCGCCCATTTGAGCTCATAGGAGGAGATGCTTATGCAAGACTTAGCTCCATCTGTGACTAGGATTATATATATATATATATACACAGCTCTGGAAAAAATTAAGAGGCCGCACACCAAATTTTTCTCTATATACAGTATATGGCAGCCATTCCATTCGAGTGTCTGTTGAATTCCAAGGCAGGCACACCTCATTCTACTTAGTGAGGTATTGACTAGGTGATCACCTGAACCAAATTGTAATCCTATTTAACAAGGAAAAGTATAAGAAAAACTCTGCAGTGGTCATCACTATCCTCTTGCAACCAGCTGGATGGCAAACACAGTGCCAGTAGTACCTCAAAAGTAATTGGAATCAAAAAATAACTATTCACCATGCCAAAAGAGCTGAAAAGAAAGAAAGAAAGAACGTTTTTTAAGTGAGGAAAAGAAGGGTTAAATTCTGGCTTTACTGGCAGAGGGATACAGTGAGCATCAGGTTGCTTCCATCTTTAACATTTCAAAGACGGCGGTTTATAAGAACAAGGTCAAGAAGCAGACATTGGGGACAACAAAGCTATAGACTGGCAGAGGGCGAAAATGACTCTCCACTGACCAGGATGACCGCCAACTCATTCGAATGTCACTCCTTAGGATGTCATGAACTGACCTACAAAAAGAATGGCAAACGGCAAATGGGGTGAAGTGCACCGCAGTGACGGTTCGAAATAGGCTCCTAGGGGCAGGGCTGAAGTCGTGCAAAGCCAGGAAAAAGCCCTTCGTCAATGAGAAGCAAGGAAGAGCTAGGCTGAGGTTTGCAAAAGACAATAAGGATTGGACTGTCGAGGACTGGAGTAAGGTCATCTTCTCTGATGAATCCGATTTTCAGCTTTGCCCAACACCTGGTCGTCTAATGGTTAGACGGAGACCTGGAAAGGCCAAGAAGTCCCAGTGTCTCGCACCCACTGTGAAATTTGGTGGAGGATCGGTGATGATCTGTGGGGGCTTCAGCATAGCTGGAATCAGACAGATTTGTCTTTGTGGAGAATGCATGAATCAAGCCACATAAAAGGTTGTCCTGGAAGAAAACGTGCTTCCTTCTGCTCTGACAGTGTTCCCCAACTCTGAGGATTGTTTCTTCCAGCAGGACAATGCTACATGCCACACAGCCAGGTCAATCAGTGGATGTGGATGGAGGACCACCAGATCAAGACCCTGTCATGGCCAGCCCAATCTCCAGACCTGAACCCCATTGATAACCTCTGCAATGTGATCAAGAGGAAGATGGATTAAACAAGCCATTAAACAAAGCCGAGCTGCTTGAACTTTTGTGCCAGGAGTGGCATAAACACCCAACAGCAATGTGGAAAAACTGTTGGAGAGATTGAAAATCAGGGTTATTCCACCAAATATTGATTTCTTAACTCTTCCTAAGTTAAAACAATAGTATTGTGTTGTTTAAAAATGAATATGAACTTGTTTTCTTTGCATTATTAGATGAAAACACTGCATTTATTTTTTTTATTTTGACCAGTTCTGAAAATGCTCTAAATGACAATATTTTTATTTTGAGTTTGGGAGATATGTTGTCAGCCGTATAAAGAATAAAAAAAACAATGTTTATTTTACTCAAATACATACCTATAAATAATAAAACCAGAGAAACTGATAATTTTGCAGTGGTCTCTTTTTTCCAGAGCTGTATAGTATATATAGTTCCCACTATTAGGGAATGCTTCTTCAGGAGATTGGATTAGGCAATGTTTCATTATGGGACTGGATTAGGGAATGCTTCATCAGGAGACGCAGTAGTTCTTTTAGCATGTAGCAGGGGGGTCTCAAAGTGAGGGGTTGGGGGCTGCTTGCACAGGGGTGGACTACCTTCACTCCATGTTTCCCTGGCATTCCCGGCATTCCGAGTTCCCCCTAAAAGATGTCATTGATAATCAACAACTAACATCTTGCCCAAACAAGATGGTGGGGTGGACATTGTACAGTATTGTAGTAAGTGTTGATAAGCACACACATGCTCAAAAGGAAATGAATCCATTAGGGGTCACACTCCAATCAAAACCCATATTAGTGGTTATGTCATGTCAACCATTGAAATAGACAAATCCCATGAAAACAATGTATCTAACAAATGGTTCTGTGAATCTGACCCTAAAGAAAAAAACGGTATCAAACTAAGAAGAAGTGGAGGAGAAAAGTGGTGGTACGTCCCTGGCAAGTCCCCGACTTCTTCCCCTCTCTTCCTCCTTGCTCCCCATTTGCCCCCCGCCTCCCCACTGACAGAAAGTGCAGTCCCCTCGTCTCCTCTGACACTCAGCAAGTGAATTTCTGCCGGAGCCTGTGACAGGTGGCGGGGGGGGGGGGGGTTATGGGTGTAGAGTGTCCGATAGCATCCGTCAGTTTCTAGGAAGATGAAAGCGTTTTTCAGATCCCCCCCTTCACATCCCATCCTCCTGACTCTGACTGGGGATCAGGGGACGAGGGCGGCGACGGCTGTAATCGCGTGGAGAGGCCCCGTGTGCCCAGCTCCCAAACAGGAAGCAGCGTCTGTCTCTTTGATCTCCTGCTTTTCCAATCAGCTTGCACCATTCCTCCCGTCCACTTCGCTATCCACCCCCATCATTGTCACTCCCCACCCCCTGGTTCTATTTTAACACCGGTGTGTGTGGCGTGTGTGTGTGTGCCTCTGTGTGTGTGTGTGTGTGTGTGTGTGTGTGTGTTTGTGTATGTGTGTGTGCATGCGTGCGTGTGTGTGTGTGTGTCCGTGTCTGAGTATGTTTGTGTGGGTGTATGATGGCACAGCACCGCAGAAGAAAAGAGGCAATAAAGAAAGGAGAATTCCACACCAAAACAGCCCCTCCTACCACTACCACTACCATGACAACTATCCACAAATGCCCCTATTGCAATAACATCTGTGGATCAAGGATTGGCCTCTACAGCCACCCGAAGACCCACAGACCAGACACACAAACAGGAGGACAATCATACTCTACAGAGAGCGATTGCTGACTGATGGGTAATCTGTCGACCGACAGGCTTCCTACTTGATTTATCAATACACTAATCTGTTATCGCAAAGATGTGGACATGGCCTTTCCAGTTCAGAGGAAAGGCACTGAGCCTCACAGGGGACAGATTAATCATCTGTTCAAAAGAAGAAGGTACAGTACATGAACATAACATTGGTTTGCAGCCACTGTATGTCGAGCAACACCAATAAAACATGCCATTATGTAAGCGCCTACACCTGGACTTATTACTCTTAACACAGAAACAATACTGAATTATTGATTTGCAAAAAATCGTATTGATTCACATACTGTAACCCGATTAGAAATAGGAAGTGTGATGCTAACGTATGGAATATTCAGACTTTTGGGTCCAGGAAAACAACAAATTCGGTTTTTTGTACAAGCAGATACCTGTACAAAGACTGATCTACAGTCTCTGGAGGCAGTAACTGGACTTGGTCGGTGTACAGACTGTAGACTCCTCAGTTGCATTTTAATGCTCTCTCCAGCTGTGCTGCTGCAGGGCTCTCTCATTTCCAGCCAGTCAGTCTGTCAGTCTGTCTGTCTGTCTGTCTGTCTGTCTGTCTGTCTGTCTGTCAGTCTGTCTGTTGGTCTGTCTGTCAGTCTGTCTCTTTTGCGCAGCTCTAAGCTTTGCAAATCCTGCTTCCCTCCACACCTCTTCTCCTCTGTCCTCCACGGCACCCTGTCACAATATCCACTGTCTTTGTCCTCCTCTCTTCCTGTGCTGGGAGTCTGCAAGTGCCCACACAGCTGATCCAGGAGGAGGGAAAAAAGCCTTTTTTTTTTTTTTTTTTTTACAGGCTCATTAAATCAACCAGCTCCTCAGACCCGGGGACAGAGACATCCGCCATTACTGTTCTAATGATGATCCACTGTACAGTAACGGTGTAAGTATTTCACCATGACGGAGGCGGAGAAGGAGGTCTATGGGTGGCGCTATCCTGTCTTCTAAGTCTAGCCAATGCGACAATTGCCTGCTGTGTGAGGGTCTCCGGATCCTTCTGTCTAACGTGTAAAGTAGAATCCAGTCAGACTTGTGGTCGGCCCCATGGAGAGATGAATGGTTATGACTTCTGCCTCAAACCCTTTACCTGTTCATTTAATTTCCAATCCGCTTGCGCTGAAACCGATCCATCATGGAGAGTGTATATATAGACCAAAGATCCCCAAGGCCTGGGCTAACCGAAATCCGTAGGTGAAAACATCGTATAGCTTTGAAGGGGGCTGGCTCTGCGAAAGTACTTTCTTTTTTATTATAAAAACAGTAAAAAAATAAATAATCTATTCCTCTTGCACTGTTGCTGTGGATACCGTGTTGAGAATTGTTCCCTTCCCTTCCTTGAAGTGTTTTTTCCCTCTCTTTTCCCGATCTGTCCATCTGCAGGGTCTGATGGGAAAAACACACGTGTGTTGCTACTGCTGGGGCCGGGGCTGGTGCAGCAACAAGGGGGGGGTTGCCATGGTAACCGGTCGGCCCCAGACTCAGGAATGGTAGAGTCGGTACGACAGTGAGCTGACAGGTATAAACAAGTGGCCACGCTGCATCAGCCACTTCCACTGGAGAATGGTCCCACAGCGCCTGTCTGAGAGACGTCCAGAGAGGGGTGGGGGATGGGGGGGGGGCAGACGTGGTAGCCCATAAGGAACATGAAAGGATTAGAAAGCCCCCCATCCAAGTTGTTGTTGAATCAGACAGTCCAGTGATGGACAAAACAGCTCCTCTTCTTTTAGAAGGATCCCCCTGCATTCTTACAGAACCCCCCCCCGCCTCCCCGCCTCCCCCCGGTATGGTTTTTCAGCTTCTTTATGTTTGCTCTGTTCTGCTGCTAAATTCCACTGTGTGCTGTGATGTTGTTGTCGATCGTTAAGCCCACGTTTGAAATGTAGTCATGCCTTCTGACCAATGTACCAATGTTTCAGCCAAACTATTATTGATTGTTTTGTCATTTCAAAGATACAAAACAATGACCAAATGACCAAAACAACACCGTAAACATGCCACACTCCACCAATGCATCTCAGAATACCTTTTCTCCCCTCTGTCCCATGGGACCGGGTTTCCCCTCCGCTCCCTACAGCGTGGATGAAGACATCATCATCAGAGGAGCAACAGCAGGCAGAAGAAAAGCATGCTATTTCAAACTGGCTGGGGGAATCAACCAATGTCACCAAGGGAAATCACTTCACCTTTCATGACATAGACCCTGAAATTGGGGTAACATAAATCTCTTTCTTCTTTTTCCCTTTTTTCTTTTTTAAACGACTGACTCATGGCCATTTCAGTGCACTGGTCCTCTCTGCTATGATGAGGGCCCTGCATGGTGGTCTTAGGGTGGGGGTATTCCATCAAACCCTTATCCAGGAAGGAATTGAACAGGACAAGGCCACACCACTCGAGGCTTTTTTGAAGTGTCCTGATATCTCATCCAGACATAGGACATGACTGACCCAGCCTTGCTGTGTTAGTCTAACCATAACCACAGATACAAGATAGACTCCCCGGTTTACTTTAGATAGGAGCTTGTTTTCAATGGGAGGCTCCTCTCCTGTGAAGACTTCGGAACTTAAACTTATCCATTCATAAAACTGACTTAAGTCAATGGCTGAGGTCTGTGGGGGTGTATTTCTACTTCAGCATGCTTAAGTTAATGAACAACATTCAGCTAACAGCCCAACCGTCTTGTTTTGGCGTGAAGACATTCCCATTGAGAAACACAGTCTGTGAGCAACATAGACCAAGACTCCTGTCAAACCAACAACACAGAGAGAGAGAGAGAGAGAGAGAGAGAGAGAGAGAGAGAGAGAGAGAGAGGCTCTTACCTTCAGTCCATAATCTCCCTTCAGCCCCTATAGAAGGGCAGAGAAAGACATACAAGGCCCAAGGATGTTAGTCACAGAATAAATCATTCTAAATAAATAATTTGGAAACAACTACAGGATTGGACTGTACCTGTGCAGATTACTAAGTTATACAAGGTGTCCCTATTCTTATAATATCACTTGAGCTGCAGAAACACTGTAGTATTGAAGCTAAACAAAGCCAAGTTGTAACATATATATATATATATATGGAATAGGGTTAAAACAAAAAAAATGCTGAGAGTGCATTTAAGCACAGGACACAGAGAAGGGATACATTCTCTGGCAAACAAGATCTCCATTTAATTGATGACATTGAGGGTAATGAACTGGAAATTGCATGTCCTTGAATTCATGTTTGAATTTACTTTCTCAGGAAAGTCTCCTTTCTACATGCAGGACACTGAGAGACAGTTCTCTGGAATGGCACTAGATGGTGCAACACACTCTATTTGAACCACCACTCAACGACAGAACCAGGTCATGATTCATCCATTATGAAATGTGTGAGTGAAATGGAAAGATTCACAATAAAATGAAATAAATGTCACATATTTAAAATATATATTTTAAACTTTTTCAATGCCGTATACAAACTGAGGTATACAAACTGAGGTAATCCATTTTTCAAACACTTCAGAGCATGTCACCTTAAGTATCACATTTCAAAGCAGTTCAACTCGTTCTGTAAGGAAGGACAACCAAACCGCCATGGGCCATTTGTGGCCTAAGTATTTTTCTGTCCCACATGTAACCTACTATATGGAGAACCGCTGTCCGTATAAACCGTATTAAGCTTCTATGAGACTCTTTCATGGGAAAAACAGCGAGATGGAGGAGAGCTGAAGTTTATATGGCAATAACACAACCAGGAGCTCCAGGCTTCAGGTTCTTCCAGAGGTCTCCGGATTAGAGGTCAAAAGAAATATTGAGTGTGTGGCACAGAACAATGGCAATTGTCATACGGCAAGTGTATTTTACTATACTAAAAAAAAAACGACCCCTATGGTTTGAATTAAAATCTGGTATATCTGGCTCGAGGTTATCATCACTTTCAGAGAGGGTCATGTCATGGAGAGGTTAGTGTTTTTTTTCTGACAGCGGCAGCCAAACAGTTTTGACACCGCACAGATGGCTAAGACATTTAGCCTGCTCCTGGGACAGTTCCTGGAGGTGACCCTATTGTGGTGGGGAAAGTAGGAGCCAGAGAAGCTACGCTGAAACTTCTGGTCTCCTTTCCCTTTCTCTCTCTCTGTTTCTATACCTAGATTTCTTTCTTTCTCCTTCTCTTCTCTCTCTGTATTTCCCCATATTTTTATACTCCCTATCCCCCTCTTCTCTTACCCTTTTCTCCTACTCTCTCCTGTTCCTAGCCCTCTATTCTCTCTCACTTCCACTCTATACCTCATACACCTCTCTCCCGCTTCTACCTCCCTCTTCTCTCTAGTTCTCTCTCTTACTCTCTCTCTCTCTCTCTTTCCCCCCCCACCTCTGCCTCTCCCTCCACTACCCCTGTCTCTCTCCCCTCTCCTGGAGTCACGCTGTGTGCTGGCTGGGTGTAAAACCCAGACCAGATCAGTGAAGGGCAAGGGCAGCAGGCTGGGAGTAACCCCCCCCCAGAGGAAGTCCATTAAGTCGGAGAGAAGTGGAGAAGGAAAGGCACGTGGAGAGTTTAAGAGTCACAGCCCCCTCTACCCCCCAACAGCACTTAAAAGGCAAGGTTAGCTCTGGCAGCCCAGAAGTGCGTGTGTGTGTGTGTGTGTGTGTGTGTGTGTGTGTGTGTGTGTGTGTGTGTGTGTGTGTGTAGGAGGGGGAATGCTTCCATGACCAATGATGGTAGGGGGCCGTGTCCATCCCTGGATTTCCAATCCTTGGGAAAACCTCAGGGATAGGAAGGCACTATGGTTAACAGCTAAGAGCTATGACTGGGATACTGTCACGCAATTGTCGGCAAAACCGTTCAATCAAACATAAATGGCCAAATGATTTCTGTAGCAGACAGTGAGGAAGGTAGAATGGTACTAATACTCAAAACAGGTAATGATCTTAATGACAATACCTTAGGGCCTTCTGGACCAGCAGGGCCTCCATCACCTCGATCACCCTGGAAAAGAGAGACACAAATGTGAATGGAAAGAGTGAATGAGGAAGTAATAGGAGGAAAGTGAGGGCAGCTAAAAGATAAAAAGATGCAGGACTACTATCGGGAAAAGTAGACAGGTATTACTTTTCCTCTATCATGAAATAAATATCTGTATATAATTCAACACAGAATATGTGATTCACAGTATAATTACAAACTGCATGTACATTGATGCTCATACTTGCACTCATACTTTATACTTCATTGAATGTTTAAGATTCATTTGAGGCAGAAAACCTACCTTTATTCCTGGCATGCCTGGTTCACCCTGTAATGGCATAGACAGTTCATGTTCATTAAACACAAAGTAACATACTGTACTGTACACAACAGTGTATGCTCTTATAGTCCTTCAACACAGAGTCATGATATGGATGGATCAAGATCATGGTTTCCAACCAGACGGCAGCCCGGTTGAGTGGAGGTGTTCCTTATTGTGAGGGCCAATCAAAAGTTACAGACCTGACTTTCAAGTTCCTGCTGTGATTTTATGGAGAACGTGGGCTTGCTGTTTTATAGGTTTTTTGGTATTTCCACAATCAAAATTACCCAGGAGAAGTTGATAATTGAGAGATATATTACAATGTAGATTTGAGTTGTTTATAAATGCTGCACACACAGTGTGTGTCCCTTCGGGACAAAAAAGTTTGTCTTTTCTTATTTTATCTCCCACAGATTACTTGCATTTCACTTGTACAGGCATACCGTATCTAACTCCTTGTCAATCTAAACAGCCATACATCTATGTACAGTGCAGTAATAATGATATTGAGAAAATCAAGATTACCTTAATTCCTAATAAGAGCTGTAAATAAAATGGGGGAAATTACAAGAATGTCAACATCATCGTTTTAATAAGCAATAGCATCTTTTCCAAATGTACTTTTATGACTAGTTACATCTGGTATTAGCCTGCAGCTGTTGTAATATGATCATGAATGTAGACAAAACTCACCTTTGGGTCTTTTCCTGGTTTTCCAGACTCACCGGGTTTACCCTATATCAGATATAAGAAAATACCAATTGTAACTGTAATATCATAATCTTTTGTTCAAACATTTCATTACAGGTTAATCTCCATTGCCATTTCCTCCTGAATACAGCAGTGTGGTCCAGTTTCGGGGCCGGGTCAGGTTGTGTTTGGCAGGTTGAGGTTGACTCACCGGTGGTCCACTAGCTCCGTTCAGTCCGTCGGTCCCAGAGGGGCCGGGGGGTCCGGGAGGTCCAGGTGGGCCTTGTGCGCCAGGCTCGCCCTGCTGAGAGACCTACAGTTACCATCTGCCAGTGTGAAGCCAGCCTGCTAAGGCCAGGCCAACACAACACCTCAAACACAACAGGGGAGGGGGGGGGGGTCATAGCATCATAACAATGTTAGCAGGGATCAAGACAAGGCGTTATGAGGGCATTCCTGTTCACTGAGTACCATGTTTGGAGGCATACCATTGTGGATGACTTTACATTTACATAAAGTAATCACAGTGAAATAAAAAAAAATCTAAAGATGTATTTCTTTAATAATATGTGTATGACTTCGATCATGCTGTTGCTTCTTTGGCTCATTCAGTAACATACAGTTTTGTATAATATCGCTTCCCGAAAACCAAAAAATGCTTGTCAACTGAGTTCTCCTCATGACTACTCTGTGGACACTCAACTGAGAGCTAGAAGATAGTAACTATCGCCTTCCTTATCCTACGTATCCCAGTACACCGCCATTTCGATCTAAAGAAGCAACTTCATAAGACACAATACATACAGCGTGATTTATGACTGTACATGTGGTATGACTTTAAGGATTTCATGATACAAAATCCCGGCCTTCACCTCAAAAACGTCCTGATCACTGTGTAATGTGTTACTGTACAAGGAAAACACATTCAGCTCTGGTAAAGCCTCTGTTGCCAGGCCCAGACATGGAGGCCCTCACATAATCTGGAAGTCAAGTCATCCACATCAGATGCATATTTTATCAATCCCCTTCAACTGAACAGGATGTGTCTGGTCATGATTTATGTTTCCGGATGCTTGGCCATTACATGAACACATTCCGCTATGCTTCTCCGGACTGATTCCAGGGGGCTCAGTTTTTTAAAAAGCAGAGCCGTTCGTTCTGGCCTGGGTGGTATTTCCTCCCCCTACTGTCTGTCTTTGGTTGTTAGTCTACCACAGTGTGTAGCATTGTCTCCAAAACAAGGTATTCCGTCTTGGCACAGAGAGACTGCACACCTGGAGAAACAAGATGGAGGGCGGATGCCAACAGGGGGCCTCTGGTGCCAGGGCGCTCCCTCTAATAGGGTATAGGGTGCGCTCAGAGCACACGACAGGGACACTGAGGTTCTTTGAGAGAGCGATGGTGAACATTCATATATACAGGAGATTGGAGAACATTAACTTCCTGTCAAATAAAGGTCCCATTACTTTTCATATCCTTTGCTAATGTTATGGAGATTATAGATGTTAGCTTTTCAGTGGTTGTTTGTAGGATTCCGTTGGCCTAAAGAATGCTCTCTTTTCCCGCACTAAGGTACTGTTGACAGAGGACCAGCCAAGGAGCCGAGTTGGATTTAAAAATTAACTTTCATGGGATGAAAATGCGGCTTGTCTAATCTACTGCATATCCGTTTTTATTCTAATACCTCTATGGTCAGTTCCAATTTCAACATGAGAAGTTTTGGCAAAGTCCCAAAGTTTGATCAAGGATTTTTATTTCACCATGTGGTCACTGAATGTAAATGAATGTGAACTCTTTTATTTGGTATGACCCGTCCCTAACCTTTTATCATTCAACAGTTCGGAGACACGCGAGTGCCATAGAGGGTTAGAGGGAGGGTTATGCACGGGTTAGGCAGAGAGTTATGGAAGGGTTTGGCGGTGGTTCGATGGCGGTTGGCATCCAGAGAAAGGCAGGGAGGGGCAGAGAGAAATGTACCTTGAGGCGCTTTAGGATTAGAGGGCTTATTGAGGGCATGTTGCGCACGGTGATGGGCAACATCTGTTGAGGTCATGAAGCACAGGTGGCCAGTGGTGCACACAGCCACAGGGCAACAAGGTCATCAAGAGGTCAGGGACAGGAAACAGGGTAGAACAGGGAGGGAAGAAGAAGAAGAAGAGGAAGAAGAAGAAGAAGAAGGAGAGAAATTGGGAAAAAAATATGAGTGAACAGCAAATAAATAGCAAGGCAGCGAGAGAGTATAGGTAGAAGGTAGAACGAAAGGGAGAGAGACAACAACACTGCAAACCAGGGACCAAAAGTACGTGTCGACAGTAGTATTGATGTGTCCCCATGGTGAGATTTGATACCGAAATGGTCACCACGTTGTAGGATACTGTACCTTATTTCAAAAACATACACTATACAGCATTTGGATTAAGCAAAATACAGCCTTTTGGGGATTTAATTAAAAAGAATTGCCGCTGTACTTTACTGGTTTGGGCATCAATTTCCCACATCAACCATACTCCCGGCCCTTGTTGCAGTGAGTTGAGCGAAGATCAGGAAGGATTCAGCCTTGCCACAAAGCTATTACAGTACACAACCAGACTTACTGTCAAACCTCCAACACAGGGCTGAACAATACGCCGCTTCTGTTGAAATCATCAGCAGTATCAGGTACAGTTTTATGAGAAAATGTAGGTCCCAATGCTTTCCCCTTTTGATTGGCCCTCACAAAAAAAACTTTTCAACTTCATGCTCTGAGTTGTTATGAGCTGTTTGATACCTAATCTGTAATTAGGTAACAAAAGTTCAATATGGTGCGATTCGAAGGGCCTTACATAAACCATTTAATAATAGGAGGTTGGGTTACATTTGAAATGGACTTTAGCTATCTGCCAACTCTTTTTGTTGGCACCCCCACACATAGCACCTTATCACATGTTCTGTATGCTCCAGCAGCCTGCCAGTAATTGCCTTGTTTTCCTCTCAAACAGAAACTGCCCCGGAGAGATCGGCTCATTTGCATCGTGGCTCGCCTGCCTCCATGTGTTGCATGTGCTACCAATCATGGACTCATTTGTCTAGCCACTGCTTCTTCTTTTTTCCCCCCCCCTTCTGCTAAGCTGAACTCTGTTATAACAGACAGTCATTTACGTCTGTACCTGTGAAAGATACCACATTATTCACCACAGAGACAACACAACAGCATAACATTGGCAGCTTAGGATGAATGCTAATACTTCAGCACCGTCCACTGACCGCTATAGAGATACTGTTACACTGAGGTGGCAAATTGCAGTGAAAACAACTAGTAACAGTGAGTACATAAGGATTCTCCTTCGAAATATTCCAAGGATATTCATACTGTATTTATGAATACATTTTCGTCTCTGTTGCTAAAGTATTACTAACATTATCCTTCTGCTGCGGTAGCATCACAAAGGGAAAAAATATGATTATTTTCTTACCCTGTGAGAGTAGTCTCCACATATGCCCTAGAAATGAAGCAGAACCACGAAGAGCAGATTAGAAACTCTCCATTCACACAACTCAATGTCATGATGATACAGTGGATTATGTCATTTAGGAAAATGTCATTCACCTTCTCCCCTTTCGGACCAGGTTCGCCCTGGCAGGTAAACAAAAACAAGTGAGGAGTGAGTGAGTTACCAAACGAATAAGGTATGATTAACAGACATAGATGCATTCATCAACACACAAATGACAAACTAAGAGGGGGACACTTACTGTGACTCCTTTTAGACCACGTTGACCCTTAAAAATAAACAAACAGTACACCAATCAGACTTGTCAAATCTTGCTAAACAATACAGCATGTGTCAAACCAGCCATTTGTGCTGTAACCTGTGACAGAAGCACACTAGAAGCATTAAACAGAAGAGAAATAAAGAGCCACCAAACATACTTGAACACAACTCACAGCCAGAGAAAATAGGGCACTCTTAAAAGCTATACTTGTCACTTGTCACACTCTCTACTCTGTTTGACTACCCATCAAGACCTGGGGAGAGCTGTCTAGCCACCTGTCACTGACCACTGGCTATTTGATGAATGAACTCAAGGAAAGGGCACAGTTGGACACATCACACTCACCCCATGACCATGACCCCCATAAGGACCCCCATAAGAAGCATTGTAGACTTCATCTCCATACAGTTTACCAGACAAGCCTGTGACTTTTAAAACACTCCTTGGACATTTGTTAGGAGAGTAAAGAGGAAAGGGGGCTCATTATATGATCATTTATGAAGATTCGACATGATCCACCCCCACTTGGACCCTGGATCAATGGTTCAGTTGTATTGGCCCCAGCTCCCTGCGTGTGAGCTTCTGTAAGGAGGCAGCGTTCCAAACACGCTCCGAGCGAAAGATAGCAGACGTGAATACCCCCCCTAATAAAACAAAGCCCCCTCGTGATACCTCCTCCAGTCCAACAAAGAATAATGGGTTTCAAACAGAGACACAAAAGCCCCTAAAATCAGCAGCTGGCCTGATAAAAGGCCGCTGGCGGAGGCGAGACGATGAAACAGCTTCCAGGGTGCCATAACCATCATCCAAGAAGATGATTTTTTTTTTTGCGGACAGGTCTTTATTGGTTAAAAAAAAAAAGAGTTGGAGGGGAAAGATTTCAATAAAGAAGTGCTCAAACCCCCAGATGAGAGTACTTATGAGCGAGTTCTCCAGCGGTCACAGAGTTGGAGGTGGAGGGGCACACTTTAACAGTCATTGTGTAGACGCCTCACAGGGAGCAGGCAAGATGGATGTGGGCCTATAAAGTTGTCAGAGTGATGGGGGAAATCTAACTCTTTTCCTTGGCACCTCAGGAAAGACTGTTTCCCTGAAGCCAAAACAATGTATTTTTGGAGGATTCTTTTGAGGAGGAGATGAATTATTTGGTTTTCAGGCAAAGTACACCCTTTTCTGGATACATTTTTGTCCACTATGTTCTTTTTTTTTTTTACCTATTCTCTTTTAGACATGTTAGATATGTTATGTTTTTCAGTTATGTTTATCAGTAAAAAAAAAAAATCTTAATTTGCCGATGGAAGAATTTGAATCATCATCTACTGTATATGGTTTTCAACTGTTGTTTATACTTACCTCAACCAAGGTTTTACTTAAGCCTGATTGAGGACCAGAAAGTGTATAAGAGCTCCCCTTTGACAGTCCATCTACTAAATATGGCCAAACATTCTCGCTGTCACAAAAAAACAGGCTACCCAGTGGTTTCCCATTACTCTCCACATAAATCAGGCCACAACACTGTTTTGCCAATGAATTCATGTGGCTACAAAGTAAACAACCGACACCACAGTTTTACTGGCACGTTTTTGATAATGACATATGCATCCAAGCATCCAAAACGCTATCAGACTTTCTTTTCTTTTTTTACTTTGGTACTTAGGTAATAACCCTTCATTGCATCATATAAAGTATCTACACAACAACAGCATACCATTTCGACAAAATGGAAAAATTGCAGCTATAACTGAAAAATGCTTACCAAGTCGCCTTTAAGCCCGCTTTGTCCCTGTGTGAGTATACAAAAGTGAGTTCATGTGGTAAAAGAATGAAATCGATTTCAACAGCTACATGTTCTTGAGTTTCTTGGGAAAACGTTTTAGAAATATCAATTACTCCCTATAATAGGAATAATGATACTAATAGAGATGTTATAACAATAATGACCATAATCATTATTAACGTAATTAGCCTCATCATCATTATCATAAGGTGATGGGTTCTGTCCACTAAAAATGCTCAATTACTCAATTATTCAACATTTGTCAGGAATAGAGGAACTCACAGCCTTGCCGTCCAACCCAATCGGACCCTGGAATATAAGGAGAGAAGTAGACAGTTAAACAAGGGTTAATAGCAGTTACGTCTCTAATAGCTCTACAGTCCACTACACTGATGTGTGGCTGAGGATTTTTTTTTATTTCCAGGTCAAACCCAGATATGGCTACGGTTTAATGAAAGAGTAGATTGTTGTGTTTACAATGCTGGCTCTGTGATATAGGATGAGTCCACCTGGTCGTGGTAAACTACAATATGAACTTTGAGAAGGGATTTAAAGGGGATGATAGACTAAGATGATGCAAAAAATTGCTTGAGACAAATGTCACTTTAAATGTCATTATACTATGTAAAGATTGCGATAAGTTTGCTATTGGAGAAGGGCCTATCCATGACTGGGAGGGGCAAGCATTTATGGCAATAGCTTTGTATAAAACACAGCTGGGCACATTTCTTTTTTTTAAATGAAGGCCCACTTCTGGGCTCTCTTAGTGACTGCCTAATACAGCTCCACTTGTAAAATCTTAACCTAACATTTTAACACTGTTTGTAAAAGTTTTTAACTGGATGAGATGCAGATCCACACTTAGACTTACCGGGAAGCCTGGAAATCCTCTGGTTCCTGGCTGTCCCTAAAAAGAGACAGAAATAGAATAGTCAGTGACTCCAGCCACCACAATCAGAAACTGTTGGAGCTACTGTCGTCTGGGAAACGGTACCAAAGCCTTGTGGCTGAAACCCAAGGCTGTCAGCAAGCAATCAGCCTCCTGGAGAAATACAATGGAAGACAACAAAAGACTGCCAGCCCCTAACCAACCCCATGTTTACTACAAAAATGTACATATTACAGTTTCATAACTACTGCACACTACTGGATTACTTGTATACCATTGGACTAATTTACTAGTGTAGTGTTGAATTGTTTTATATTGCATTTCATATCATCGTACTTTGCACAGCATCTTTCCACTATTGAAGCCACTGTAAAACCATCACTTCACTACTGCATCAATGTAGGGTTACTTATTCTACTTACTTATGTTACTTATTATTATTATTATTATTATTATTATTAGTAGTAGTATTATTGTGTTTTTGTATCTGAATGCTGCAATGTCAATGTTAAGCAACCAAAGCCAAAGAATTTTACTCTTGTACAAGTGTGATTCTATCTGAAGTGCATGTTTTTACTTCTAGAAGATCTGGACATGAAAATCATGAAGATCTGAAACATGAAAATCTGGAGAAAGAGGGTAAATGTAAGAGCGTATGATTCCCCCCCTCAGTAATAGGTTTTGGGCAGTGTGGTACTTGAATGACAGAGGGAGTGATACCGCTATGGGGAGAGCCTTCTGTGTGGGTTGAGGGGAGAAAACGGACTCAAAACAAAACAGTAGGAAATAAGATAAAAAGAAAACACTGAAAATAGTTTTGGGGAGAAGAAAGAAACAAAGAATGATGCTTTCTCAGCTTTTCCAGCCAGGTAAAAAAGTGAACAGCTGAATGAGTAAATTATGTCTATAATAATGAGTGAACATGTTTTGATGACAACAACAACAACATTCAGCATGTTTGCTGCATGGTTCTGTGGATATGCTATCATGAGAATCAAGGACCCCAATTGAAATAAGCCAGTGGCTTTCTTGGGTTTTTATCCTGTTAGTTGACCTTGTATGTAATATGTACTTTCATGTACCTACTTCTGCAAATCTTCTAATAAAGTTTTCAATCAATCAATCAATGCCAGTGAGGCCAGGAGTGGCCATTCAATATCCCAGGAAACAATAGAGGAAGGAGGCAATAAAGACACAGAGAGAACATTGGTAGAGGTGAAAAGGGAGAAGTGAATTAGCCTAAAGTGAATTAGCCTAATGAAACAGATTGTATGTCTAGAACTAACTGGACCAGTTATTGGGAGCTGTGCATGTTTTGTCTCCCAAGGGATCCCATGTCTGTTTAGAAAAAAGAGAGTAGAACAAACAAAGACATGGCTTATTACCAGTCGTTTACGTTGACATGATGCATGAACCACGCAGATGATCTGGAACATTGAGAAAACATAGAGAAGAAATGAAGCAATAATGTCTGAGAGGCCTCTACACGCTTCTGCGTCACGCGATTCGTGCCGTGCAACACTGTTGCAAGCACTCTGTAATTCATACTTCTGCGTAGCGAAGTAGCATTCCGGACATTCCCGAGTAAACTCTGCCGCTCGTTGTTTCTCGATTAGCTCACTATGCTATAGCTTTTATGTTGGCATTGGCCATTTTATATTAAAAGACCTGCTAGCATGCTTTTAGCATGCCGGGATGCTAGCGTCAGCACAGCATACACAAATGTGTCATGGCATTTGAAAGACCTGATTCCATCACCCCGGACAAAGCTTGGCAGGTGGACACTATTTGGCATGACACAACTCGCAACTTGCAAGTTGCGCAGCCTTCGCAAATCTATGCAGACCGTGGTTGCGTGATTCAACCTTTATCGTCAATATTGTCACTAGTAAGGGGAGTTGTTAGGCACATTGTGCATCGGAGTGCCGGCAAACCACTACCAAATGACAATATCAGTAGCGGACTAGCTGGGAGCACTGGGAGGATTCCCAGGAGGCTGGTCAATCTGTGGGCTGTGAACCGGGTGGATGTTTGGGCTGCGGGTCCGGTGAGAGATGCAATCTGTTGGCTTCGTACAGCCCTGCCTGTACCCCCACCACGTTTTGTTGTTCCAGTCCATCCCTCGACAATGTTGACAATAAATCACGGCCTCAAGGGCATTATTGCGTTTATATGGTTATAACAGTTACACACAACAAATCCAAAATTGTGATAAGAAAACAACGCTTTGTGCCCCACGGTGGTGTAGCGGTCTAAGCACTGGCCACTAGTGCATGCTGCCCACCGGGGACTGGGTTCGAATCCCAGCTCGCCAGATCCGGATATGGCTGGGGCACACACGCGGAGCGGCATATTGGGCGGCCGCTCCCGAGGGAGGTATAGGAGTAGTTCCGGACAAGGATCCGTCGCGCAACAGCGCCCCCGGGGTGCCGGAATAACAGGTGCTGGGCTCGAGGAGCCAGTCAGCTAGTCTGCCTGGCGGCCTCCTCTGGGACTGCCGGCCACGGGGGTCGTGCGGCGGATCCTTCGCAATAGGCAGGGGATAATTGGATGCTAGGTTGGGTTCAATTGGCTACCAAATTGGGTGAAAAAGGGGATAAAATCTGAAAAACTAATTTAAAAAAAAACAAAAAAAAAACAACAACAACAACGCTTTGACCTTGTGAAAAGGTCCGCATGTCGGCAATTCTCAAGTCGCGCAAATGACCAAAAAGCTTATTTAAAAAATAAAAATAATTCCGTTGCATATTACAAAAGTTGAAGTGTTGAAGAGCCCACTCGATATAACAAACAGTTTTAGGGTCACTAAATACTTATAATTTGTGAATTGGATTCACTGTTCACTGGATTCACAAACGTACGTTTTAGGACGTGTTCAAAAGCAAGGACTGTGTGATCATCTAATTATGTGTGCTTATGTGTTTTTAGCATGTTGTGATGTGCTAAACATACAGTTTATAATGTTTATTTTAGCTGATAATTACTAGCAGCTGTTTTGCATGTGTTTTGATTCAGAGCGAGTTTCTCCGGTATTTGGTTTGAGGTGTACCAACATTCATATCTTCCTCAACTATTTTCAGTTTCAATGTATGACACAGAATTTGAAAGCTTACAAAATATGCACTTTAATAATCTGGAAAAAAATGAAAAATGACCGTGCCCTATTTGAGGACTTTTCCACCAGACCATGTCACATTTATTTTGTGATAGATTGTGGGGGTTTCTGCTCTGTGCTGTGAAATATACATTGTTACAATATCGTTATTAAATCACAGCTTTGAACGCCTCTCAGCCAATCACAATGTTTGTTCATCAACTTGTTGTATAATGCTTGACAACATGGAAGAACATGGGTCAATCCAAAGATTGTGACTATTTGCTTGATCTTACACAGTGCTGATATTCAGTAAACACATACAGTATATATATATATATATTATATATATATTTAAATCCAATAAACAAAATGAAAATCAATCACATCTATACAGTAGCTGTGTTTTCTCAGTGGTAGTTTGCAGTAGAACACTGTGCTATTCATCTGTCTGTGATGTCTGTGTGACTGACTGGGCAGACAGGGCCACCTGGCAAGAATAAGCTGTCATTTCCGCTCTTTTCTCTTTTCAAATCAGCTCCCTACCCCTCTCTAAGGTCAAGACAGAATCTCTCATGTCAACCTCACCTGCTGAGAGAAATCACCTTTCAAATGCCCGCTTGACTGGCTCTCTGTGCAGCTAATGCTCTCCTACTGGGCTTAGCTTCTCTCTCGAACGTGCCATTCATTAGAAACGTCTTATTACCAGCAAAAGGAGGAGTGGGCACACAGGTATGTATTGTAGTAGTCAATTTTAAAAACAGATGTCTGGTCTGGTCCTAAGGTCTGTAGTCTATTGGCTGTGCCACAAGGCAATTCGGCTATATAAAAAAAAAAAAAAAAGCATAATAAGAAGAGGAAATTGCTGTGGGTGGACACTATTTTTTCATCCTTCTGTTGTACAGAAGAGATGATTAAAAGGCATAAAAGGCACTGAAATGGGATTCAGTCCTATTTCGTCTCACAAACATACATTCTTGAATAAAACGGGGCCCAAAATAGTTTGAGCTGACATTTCTAAATACAAAGACTTACAACTTTACAAGATAAAGAGTTTAGGACTGGAAAGCAGTATTAATACAGTAGCAGTATTTAATCCCACAGGTTTATTAGGTGTAAGGAGTGAAGACACTTACAGGAGGTCCTCGCGGCCCGATGATGGACAGACCTGGCTCCCCTGGCGCTCCCTATGGGACAGGTACAGAAATAGTAAGAAGACACCAACCCACAGAGGAACAAACACAGGAACAATACCATTCACACACTCCTAGCCACCTCACCAGATGTTTGTCATCTTTAATATGTCTGTACATTACACACTCTAATACATAACTTCAATGGTAAATGGGGGGGAATTATTACACAGAAATATCCACTAACATCTGTAACACATATTATACTGTACAGGAGGTATGTTTAACCACAGAAACACTTCACCTCTGCCACTTTACTAGGGAGGCATGTATAAGAGCATAAGTGTTCTAATTTCAATCAATTTCAAGCAAAGTGAGAAGGTTCTAATTTCAGGGCCATACTTTAAAACTGGACAACAGCGCTCTGAAGGTCAGCAGCACTGCTGTGCAAACAGAGGAAACCCTCTGGGCTCCTCTCTGGCACAAAATGGGTGATTTGCACGGTGTCAGCCCTGTCTGTACAGCCCCATGGACCCTCCCAGCACAATCCCAGAAATCACTGGGGCCAGACAGGGCCGGATTGGGTTTCCAGCACTTTCCCTAATTAGCTTTCCCCCTGAAACTCTATCACAGAGACATCTTTGATGGCCCAGCCATCCATCAACTTTAATGTTTCTGAACAAATGCCTACTTTGGGAAGGGAAGTATTTGTTTTCACACTTTCACACAGTTAGGTGAGTCTGTCGCTCTGCAAAGTGACCTGGAGAAGATGGATTGATGGTGGCTATGCCTCGCAGTGGCCAAAAGGCAAACCAAGGTGAAAATGGAGGCTTTAAGTCTGCTAGAGAGGTTTACAGTTACTGTTGTAGTTGAACAGAGATTTAGCACACTGGACAAGTGAAGATCTACAGATACTCCTCCAAATCAGAATCAGAATCAGAATCAGGAACAGATGTATTGCCAAGGAGGTTTTCACATACATGGAATTTGCGTTGGTCTGATGATGCATAACAATAACAACAAATCGCGAGAACAAAAACAGACAGAAACATAAGTGACAAATAAATAATAGAGATATGAAAAAGTGTTATAACAATAGTGCAGTGTGACTGTTTGGTGTCAGTGGGGGTCAACATAACAGTCAGTGTCAGTGGGGGTTCCGGGCCTTGTTAATGAGGTGAACTACAGTCGGGAAGAAACTGTTTTTGTGCCATGAGATTTTGATCCTGATGGACCGCAGTGTCCTGTCAGAGGGGAGTGGTTCAAAGAGTTTGTGTCCAGGGTGGGAGGGGTCGGACACAATCTTTCCTACCGGCCTCAGAACCCTGGAAGCGTGCAGGTCCTGGAGGGACGGCAGATTGCAGCCTATCACCCTCTCAGCAGAGTGAATGATACGCTACAGTCTGCGCTTGTCCTTAGCAGTAGCAGCAGTGTACCAGATGGTAATAATAATAATAATAATAATAATAATAATACATTAGACTTATATAGTGCTTTTCTAGACACTCAAAGACTATGAGTGTGTGTTATGATTCAGTCATAGTAAAAAGAAACAAAAAATAAATAAAAGAAAGTATAGGGGCCTAATTAAGGTAGTGCTGGGGACACATGGGAAGGGGAGGGGGAGAGGGTTAACTGGTGAAGGCAAGCTTGAAGAGGTGGGTTTTGAGGGCCTGTTTAAATGTTGGGTGGGTGTTGGCCTGTCTGATGTGGTTGGGGAGGGCGTTCCAGAGGGACGGGGCTGCGGCTGAAAAGGCCCTATCACCCCAGGTCCGGAGCTTGGTCCTGGTGGTCTTGAGGGTGGTTTGGTAACGGAGGAGGTTAGGATGGACTCAATGATGGCGGAGTAGAAGAGCCCCATCGTTGGCTTTGGCAGGTCAAGGAGGTCAGGTTACTGGTTGTTGAAGAGGGTCAATCTCCAAAGCCCAAGCCAAATCTCAACTAAGACCAGAACCTACCCAAAGCAAGTACCCATATACTGTTAAACCAAGGTATATGAAACTCCAAGAGCAAAGACAGATTTGCTGGTTCAATTTCCTCTCAATGGGAATCTTCCTTACCAATACAAAACAGCCATACTGTATGCATTGTGAGTGGTTCTCACTTTGCTTAACCAATCCATTATTTGGTGTCTTATTCTTTCCCAGTCTGGCTCTTGTTGCCAGCCAATTGTCCTACACCCACAAACCCACAGAATCCCACTTGTTTGAACAAGGTGATGTTTTGTAAAAGCGATCCAGCTCTGGGTTGGCTCCCTTTGTTGTTGGCTCTCTGTCTTGGTCCTGGGGAGGATGTGTGCATATTTAATTCATATCTACAGCCAGGAGACTAATCACACCACCACATGGGGGAGAAACATTGTGCTGTGATATTCCAGTGTGCACTCCTTTTAAACAATTGGTGTTTAGAAATATGAGGAAAACTATCAGACTGTTTTGGACGCTGGATCTGTTGAGAGCTCCCAAAAGCTTACTTGTGTTGTCTGGTTCTCCGTTTACAGTCTTGGTGGTCATACTATCTCGCATGTCTACCCATAACTCTAGGCAGAGTAGCACTCTGCTGGCCTTCTCCAGCTACGCTAACTCTCTACTACAGTATGACCGTGAAGAATGTGACGCATGTTTCTCCTCTCACCACACATTCAGCTCTGCATGTCACAAATCACCTATGAATTGATGAAAGTGAATCTGCAAAGCTGCTGTTTCTGGCTTTGATTGGGTACAAAGGGGAGAGTTGATATGATTGCTTTTACAAATGTGGCTATTCAGTCTGCGGTGTGAACTTTAGCATGGTCATATTACTATGGGCCATGAGAGGGGGTATATCCAGACTGCTCTTTGCGGTGATCACACTATTGAGATCTTTGAACTGAAAACAAGACGTGATGGTTGTGCAAACCACCACCGATGCAGGTTTGTCATCATAATATGTCATTTCACCAAACGTGTGGGGTTTTGAAACTGGGCCAATGCTTCGGCGTCCATAAATATCTCTACTTTCTATAGGGAGCCTTAAATTAGAACTCTGAGACTCTTATGTGACAATTCTTTACTATTCTGTTACATTTTTGGAAAAAAACACAGGTAATCCAACCAGGGTGGGAAATGGTTTTCAGAATGTGACCCTCACAAAAATACAGACCCAGGGCCCATGATATAAATCAACTATTACCTGTGCACTCTATAGTGCACAAGTCTGTGCTTCTAACCACCAACACCACTAACACCACCCACTAAGCCTGAGGCCCGCTATTTGCCTGATGCCTCACAGGAGGGTAGACGTTCCTACAGACAGACAGACTCCACTACAGGACAGACAGATGCGCCTACAGTACACTTACCTTCTCCCCTGCATGTCCTTTTAACCCCTGGGTCAGTCACAGCAGACACAGAGTCATGCAAAGTGTGAAGGGAGGAGAGAGACACAGAGAGAGGAACCAGGGTTAGAGAGGCACGGAGAGGATACAGGACATGCAACAGCCTCAGAGGTGGTCAGGGATGGGGATGGGGGAGGATTGGGGGGGCTGGGCTGGGCTGGGCTGAACCCAGGCTATGGGGAGTCATGTAGTGTCGAGACAGACTTTTTTTTCCCCACAGAGGCAACGGTGAAAGAAGGGAGGGGGAGGATAGGAGCTTGGGAATGAGGGATAAGCCATGAAAAAAAAACAGACTTCCTTTGAGGAGGTGCTTGAGGACCACATACTCGCTTAACTCTTTTTGCGCTGTGTGAAATATTCTCACAGTGTGGTTCTCACAGTCAGAGGGACACTGCAAAAAGCCGATGGCTGGATAGGGAGTTTTTATAGCCAAAGAATTTAAGCCCACAGTGTCTGCAACCAAACAGGAGTCCGATTTGTGAAAATCCTCTCCAGTGTGACTAAGCTAAACTGAGAGAAAACAGAGGCTAAAATGTTATCCATGTGTGTCAGTATAAAATGGCCTTGAAATATGGTCAGTATCCAAAATACACAAATCTAAATAAATGAGAAAACAAACGTCTGCTTCACAACATGGGGGAGAGCATTGGTATGTCAGTGCAACCTGTTTTTCTCATCTCCAGAATGAAAAATGTGTGTGTATGTATTTTCTCCTGGCAACTCCAAAATCCGGTAGAAATGCAGCCATTGATTTAGAACCGTTCCCTGAAGTCTTTGAAAAGATAGACATCGTGGATTCGATCATAAAACACTCAAGCATCATCCAAAAAGGAACAGATTTAAATGACTGGGTGCTGTGTTTCTCATACTTTATAGCTACACGTTTGTGAAAGTATTTGCTTCTGAATCAACATTCTACTAAATGAAGGAACAAATCCACTAAAAGAGGGACAGAGCGTGGGAGAGGAAGGGAAGTGATGAAATAATTGGATGATTTAATACACAGCATTTCTATAATGTGCAATAATGATTTTTAGAATATCACTGAGAAATGTCAGTAATTTGGCATGTTTGTATGCAGCTAACATGACAGCTCTATTACAGTAACATGAGTTACCAGCAGTCAGAAGCACTTATGACATGACGTTTTTAATGCAGGTCAAAAATGCCAAATGTAAAGGTCATGTCCACACACAACAGGTGCAATTATTAGGTGATACCGTATGAGCGATTATGAATTTCATGACTGCATAAAAGAGCCTAGGTCATAAACTTGCAATGTCAGCAGCATCATGCAAACATGTCAAGCTACAGTAAAACTATTCATATTAAAACTTTTGCCTGATCTCTTCCACAGATTCACCTGTACATTCTGTGATATTTTTTTTACGAAGGGGCACCAAGAATTATCTGCAATGATAATGATAATAATTATTGATTGTAACACCTTACAGGAAATCAAAGCAACACAATGCACACAATGACGTGCATATGCAGGGGAAATGCTTTATCTATGTCAGGACAATTACAGCGTATCCTATGGTGCCCTTTCTCTGAAGTATTTTCTTATAAAGTTTCAACACATGCTACTAACAGTCATGAATCTATTTGATCAACTGCCCTTCACCTGTTTCTACTACACACTACTCAGGTATGCACATTCTCAAGACACTCACCATTCTTCCAGGAATTCCCATTGTTCCTTTGTCACCCTGATGAGCAACGCAAAGTCAAGATGACAGGGGTCAACAATAATTATGATGTTCTACTACAATCAAAACAAATAGGTTAACTTTACCAACCTACAGTGAACCTTTCATTCTACCAAGCCATCCAAATGGTATGTGTTGCTCTTTTCTGCAAACAGGAAGAATGTATTAGGTTTTTAATTGATGGCAGTCATGCTCTAGTCTAGAAGAAAACGTTGGTAAAGTTAAGCCACTGTGTAGTTTTGGATCTATAGCCAAACATCTCATACGGGTAGGATGAGCTATTTTGGTGTATTTTCATGCCCAAAACTGTTCAAGGCTTAAGGGGTGCCTATGGTGGTCAGAGAGCAAGCCTCACCAAGGGCAACTTTTTGTCACAAATCATTCATTAAGTTAATATGAACCCATAATGTGGCCTTTCATTAAGCATCCTGTATTGACTTGCAAGAGATGATTGACAGCTGAGCTGACCACACCATAAAGCCACATTCCCTCTGTGAGCACAAAAGAAAACACATTCTCTTCCCATAACCGCTGGGATCATTTCTGTTATGTGTTGCCCTGATATCAAGTTCAACTTGGGACACATTCAGAATCATTAAATGAATCATTAACATTTTTTAGGAATGCTAGTTTGCAGCTGAGCCAACATCAAAAGAAGATACATACACTATGGAGCTGACAAACTAAAACTTGTGTGACAAGAAATATCATGGAGTTTCATGTCTCAATACTTTACTAAAAACATGGAGTCTCAATACTTGACTGAAAACAACCAGATGAATTCCTATACTGTCTCTTTACTCAGGTCTCTAGAGATATGCTGGCCAAGAAGTACTCTCCTGACCTCTGTCCAAGGTGCTGATCCAAAGCAAGCCAATGCCTTACAATATTAACTTCTGAATTAGATCAATAGAATTCAGATTGGGTATAAAGACCCTAGCCATTTCCCATAACTACTAAAAACACCCCACTCTTAAATAGTTGATTTCCAGGCATTAGGCGAAAGACCTGCTCCATAAATCTTAAACAGCACGCGGGCTAAGTCTGTTATTGTGCTAAGCAACATTCGGAGAGAGATCTGAGACAGAAATCACTCCCCACTATTCCTCACTGTGTGTTGCTTAAATGCTTCTATTGAAGTGAAAAAGATAAGGGTGGAGGCCATTGACCCTCCTTCACACACCACTCCCTGTCTCCACTGCCTCTGGAGTGCCTGTCACTCAAGCCTGTTGGAGTTTCTGAGGCTATGGCAGTCTCGAATTCACTGGTGTCTGACCACATGACTGATCCCCGACTGAGCATAGGCACACGCACACAAGAACACACACACTCACACACACACACACACACTCACACACACACACACACACACTCACACTCACACTCACACTCACACTCCAGCCAAGAGGATTTATGTGGCCCTCAGCAGTGCAGTGCAGAGCCTCTCAGGTGTATTTACAGGAGTACTGAGACTCAGCTGGACTAGGCTCAGGCACATCACACACACTCCAGACTGACCACAGCCAAATCTCTCTCTCCATCACACACACATACACACACACACACACACACACACACACACACACACACACACACACACACACACACACACACACAAGCACACAAAAGACCAATTCATTACTTTAGATGAGGCGTAGCTGGAATATGTCTATGGGCTTTGTGATAACATTAACTGTGGTATAACGGTAAGTGCACAGAGTTTGCGTTATGTGATAATAAGTGAATGTGATGGTCCTAACTTTAGAGTAATAAGTCAATGGGGAATGAGTTAGTGGAAGCTGCATCGACGAAGAGCATAAACGAACCGTGAATTTAGAGTTCATATATCATTCCATGCGGTTTTGTCCTTTTGCTAAAACATCTGATATATACCATGTTGCATGGAAAAATGACTGATTTGAATGCAGACAGGTTCCCCCTCCAAAACCACATCCTTCCCCACTTCAAGAACAATTGAGATTTTATTTCCAACACGTAGACAGTGTAAATCAAAAATCCTGGAATCACATCCTAACTTTGACAAGCCCTGTCAGCTAATCTAGCATGAAACACTCTCCCCAACAAGCCTCCTCCTCCACTTCAGACTGATGGATTAGCCCGTTTCACAAGTGATCCTCTCAGGACTGAGGAGGGGGTTCACAGGTTTGTAACTGGCATTGGGGGTCAAAGATCAGATCTAAGATGGCCTCCTGTTGCTATGATGTGATGGAGAGCAGGCTAGGGTTTGGCTAGTGAGTTAGTTAGTTGTGTTAGCACTGGGTGATCACAAAAGCTTAGAGAGGGAAACACGTAAGCAAAAAGAGCCCAGCGAGGGTCTGGGAAGCTAGACAGTGTGTCTAAAGCACATGAGCACTTGTCCAATTCCAAGAAAATAGAATAACCTGCTGTAGGTCTTAATGAATGCATATATGCTGTGTATATACAGTATGTGTGTACTATGTACTGTATATACACAGGCAATGAATCTCTGTGACAGGCATTGCCCGTAGACACAAGCAAAAAGCCACTCATATGCACTCAGTCCCTCTGTTGAGCTGACATCTCTGAGGCTTCTTATCTGAGAAGCTGTCATAATCCCAGACAATTTAATCGATTCATCTTTTGTAAGTAGTCAATCAATAGCGTTTGTAATTATATTGAACTTCTTGGTTTGTCAGTTCAGTGTACAATACACCGTTTTTTTGCAAATCCTCATTCAAGAGTAGAGAACATTGTCATGATGCAAATACAACTTCTCAGTAGAAAGAGCACAGAGACCCCTGAGAAAAAAGTCCACATACCAGACATACAGGCGGACGGACAGACGGGCAGACAGACAGACTGATATAAAGACAGACAAGGAAGATCAGACACAAGTTATAAGACAGTTACCGGAAAGCCTGCGCGTCCAGGAGGACCCTGAAAAAGGGTGAGAAAAAAATGGCAAAAAAATAGAGAGTGAACTTGACATGATTACAGAGAGAGTCCACATCACAGAGGCACCCAAACTTGAGCCAGGCCAAAATAAAATGGTCACGTGAAGATTTTTGTAAGTGATTATTATTTGACTGAATATAATATATCATTGAACTTTCATTGCATAGATTATTATAGAAATGTTCCTTTCTTAAGTGCTCATTTTATTTTGGCAAGGTCAGTTCAAACAGGCAGACACAAAAGAAACAACACAGCATTCCACAACCAAAGAAGAAAACAATAAACTTTACACACATTCCTTGGGTTTGACTTAATTCATTTGAAGGTGCTGATACTTATGTGCCATGCTTCTTTCATTTGAAGAGAAATCATCTATCAGTAGTTACATTGCCATGTAGTTGTGTCTAAACGGACCTAACCTCATTGAAATACCTACCAAGGAGGGACATTAAAAACAACCCTTGAGGTGACTTCTAGAACAAACAAATCCAGAAGAAGGTGAAATTCAAATGCGTTGCTTTGCTTACTGCTGCTATGTTCAATGTTTGTTTTCAGTGAGCTAATAGGGGACCCAAATCAATGACGCTTTTGTCAGTGTTGTTCTCAGTAAAGGATGCAACACTAATTGCTATTCAGACTCAACAGGAACTCTTGACATTTCCCAAAGCCAGTTCCGATTGTTTGTCCATCGAGGTATGCTATCTCTTTGGGGGAATTCGGAGGGTTATATAGTGACATTTTGAACCCTATTCTTTCCTGAAAAGCCCTGAAAAATGATTGTTTCTGCTTCCCGGCGAGTGTGTGGGCGGCTCCTGGCCAAATGTTAGGCACAGGAAGTCATTATTCCTGCTTCAATAATCCTAAAGGGAAGAGATATTAACACACTCCCCGTCTCGCAGAGCTCTTTGATCCTTTCCTATTGACTAAAACTCTAAAAGCCACAAATGCATTGCAACATCCCTCTAAAAGGCCATACTGTAACCTATATCATTTGAAATCAACTATTCATACTTTGTAACAGTATGCTGTTTTGCCGATTTGAGCTAACTTGGAATATAGACAGAGCCCGAGGACTTGTGTCGTGTCTTAAGTTAAGTTAAGTTAAGTTAAGTTAAGTTAAGCGTTTAACTACACAATCTTGGTGTGTCTCCAAGCTCAGGAGAAGTGAAATTCGGGGCCTGCTATGTAACACCTTGCATGGCCATGTTAGTTTGGGGGGGGGGGGGGGCGTGGGGGGCAGCTGTGCGGTGCAGGCTGCAGGAACCCCTCAGTGGAATCCTTCGGTAGCCCTGGAACATGTGGCTCCCATTAGGCCCGGGCGCTGCCGTGGCGACCCTGGAGGCTACTGTGCTCTCACTGGGGAGGGTGTGGAGGAGGTGTGTGAGAGAGGTTTGGACTTCACTCCCTCCACTTAGGCACTGGCAGTGACATGACATAGGTCTGCACTGATTGGTTGAAGTGTTATCTTAACCAATGGGCTGCCCTCAAAAAAGTCTAGCAAGGAGTGACTGAATGTGTGTTAACTTCTGTTAAGGTTCTGTAGCTGTTTTTTTTTTTTTTCAACAAAGTACGCTTCCCTTGCTGAGTTGGCGACGGTCAACTGTGTGGTTTAAGCAACGCTGGATTTCAACTTAGGGATGAAGGCTTGTGATGCAGCTCTGACATGTTCAAGGTGTTTCCCATCAACCCTGATTGTATTAGAGTGTGCCAAACACTCACGGCCACAAGGAGGGCGAGAGGCCAAGCCCCTGTGATATGACCTATGGAAAATGATGGACTATTATGTTTTGAAAAAGTCAAGAGCCCATGGTTTTCGGGAAACAGGAAAGCACCAATTTCATGTCGTTTTACAGTTGCAAAATGGGTAATTGTGTTAGCTTAACATCCTTTACTAGCATTCTAAATAGAGGCCTGGGATAATTTACACAAATCATCTCTCAACTCATCTCTCAACTCCTCACTCGAATGTCAAAGACCACAACATGGAGCAGCACATCTACCACGGCGCTCTGTCACACACGGGTGGGGAGGGCCATATTGCTCCCTCTTACAACTGAAAACAAGCGCTAGCATTTAGTCACAGCGCAATTGATGGATTGTCAAATTAATCCCTGACCTGAATATAAAATATAGAAATACAGAAATAAACTTGTGATATATTGCTGTCTTTAAATACACTTTCCATATTTAATAGTGGTATAATATAGTGGTGAAGTAATAATACTTAGTAATGGCATAAGATATAGTGGTAATGTAATAATAGATAGTAATGCTGAATCACTGTCCATGTTATTCCTTATGCAGTATGGACATTCAGTTGAGGGGATCTTAGTTCTCATGTGTCTCTACTGCATAACTGAGTGCTGCTTTCAATTTATTTTTTATTTTTTACAACTGTACATAAAGACACACAAGAAAATCACTAACTCAAACCTTCATTAATAACGTGTAAATATGATTCTAATGTAAGTGTATGAACAAAGTATAAGGGACACCAATGTCTTGGCCGTCTTTCCATCATAGGGCGTCTTTCCATCATCTTCATTGATTCATTACAAAACCTTCCCGAAACCTTCACTTTTCATCGAGTGTGCAGTGTCGCTGTCCTGCTCTCTCTGTCTTTTTCCGTTGGCCTTGGACAGAGACCTCTCCCTCCCCTCTCCCTGCCCACTCCTCCCAGTTCACTTCCTGTCCCCTCCCTGGCCTGGCCTGGCCTGCCTGACTGTCTCTGGTTATCCCTGGATATCCCCTGGCCATCCCTCCTTGACTGCTGCTGCTGCCCAATCCATCACTGCCATGTGACCTTCACCCTCTCAGCACACAAGGACTCAGCTGTCGCACCCAATTTTAGCCCAGCCTGCCTGCCCAAGGTGTTCATACATCCTGCCACATCCTGAGGACCAGCAGGTTAGCCGTGAGACGACTGGGATCACAAGCATTTGGCAGGAAGATGCAGGGGGACTGGGGGAGAGACACGGCATATGAAAAGCTTCTGGAGTTTTCACTTGTCGTGTGGAATTATGACGGAGGCGTTGAGAGTGGAAAACACGCCTCCTCCCCTGACATCATCAGTACCTTTCAAACCTCCTCAGAAGAACTATCAGTCATTTTTTCCAGGGAGGGACATTTGGGGTCAAGTGCTCAATAACATTCGCAAAACTGCATGAACAAACACTGTATTCATAATGTCAAGACCACAGCCGTTCACTAAAACGCTTAGAGGCTCATTGTGTATAATGAATGTATCCCAATCTTTCTTTTGGGGGTGCCGACACAATTTGAGTTGTTAACTTCAAGTTGTGGCGACTGATGAATTTGCAAGTTGTTTGTCAAGACAACATATAAATATACTAGTTGTCTGAATACTTGAGGGGAGTAATCAGCTAATATATAACTTGCTCATCATCACAGTTCAAGGTCTCTGAACAAACGTCACACAGCAAGATCAAAAGGGTGCATCCAGGCAAAATGGGGTCTCACATACAGTACAGTACATCCCCATTGCATGAACACTCAAAAAGTCAAAAACACAGTCACATTACCACTCTCCGGTCACACAAGGCACGTCTACTTACAGGAGGTCCTGCGAAAGACAGAAAGAGAAAACATAATTTAATCACACGGTATAGAACAAATATTAATGACATCATGACAAACATTGAGTTATGAAATTGTGAGTTAGAAAGTTGCTGAAGTTTCCTTCAGTTTATGGTGATTTGCTTTGAATTTGTTCTTTCCTTGGTACAGAGCCTCACCCCCCACAACCTTCCTGCTTCTGACTGAATGTGATGACTCAAATACTAGAACACGTCTATTTGATTCAGAGAAGATGTTTTCCACACTCGCAGCTACAATGCGCCAACCACTGAGGTTGATGGATGTCTCATTCAGCTCTGTGAACTCACAGAGAAGGAAACTTTATAAGACACGCAAGAAAATAGAAGCACACTGACTGATGCTCTTTGTCTAACCCAGACACTCACAACTACATTATTGGAACACTTGGCAGGCTATGTTTTCAGAAGTTCTGTACGTCACATTGAAAGATTGGCGCATAAATCAAGGTATTCGTTTTGGGAGCCTGTTCTTAATGTACTGTAGTAGATTGCCAGTCTAGCAAGCTCCCCCAGGCTTTCCCCTGAGACTGCTGGCCTTAAGAGACATTTTCCTCTCTGGCAGCCTTGGGAACCGGTCTGTCTCCCAACTCCTGAATTGATGAGAGCAAGGAGGGAGACACAGAGAAGGAGAAAAGTGCCAGAGAAGCACCAGACGACACAACACTGGCAGCAGCCCACAGCCTTAGCCTGAGACGAACACCAAACCAGCACCGCTACTCAAGTGCTTAATGCCACATAAAAAAAGATGATGTACCCCTAGAGTTGCAGCTTGTTCTAATGCCAAGAGACACCCATACATACAGGTTATTACCAATGACCCTTATTACTGTGTAATAACAAGAGTTTAGAAAGTGTTGTCATCAGAATCCACTTGTTACACTATGTCAAAGTGTTATCAATATCAACATCTTAAAATACGCATGTACGTGACTTTGTGGGCTGCATACAAATAGCTAAATCAACTCAAAGAATAGAGTTGAATTGTTAGTTGATGTTCCATAAAATAACCGTATTAAAGGCACGCCGATGGTTTATAAAAACCTTCCAAACATTCATAAAACAAAACAGGACAGAACAGAGGGAGGTATATTACTATTATATATACTACTATATTATCTTTGACCTTTTCATAAGGCTAATCAGAACGACCTCTGAGAATAGATGACTGCCAAATCAAGACAGAGGTCAGAAACGACGCCATCACATCGATCGCAAAACAGTGAGGAAAACCAATGACGACAAAATCACTTCCATTCTCTTCTAGTCAGGTCAGTTTGCTCCAAATGTTTCTCATTGGAAATGAACTGAGAAAGCGGATAGTAGAAGAAGGGTTGTTGTTTTGCTGTTAAATGGTCTGGAGCCAACCAAGGAGACAGGAACAGGAGCCCAAGAATCCCAACATGATGGACAATGTATCAAAAGAGTGTACCAATGACTGCCAAAACTGACAGAGGGACTGCAGAGTGCCCGACTACTCCTCCGTCCTGGACCGACAATCATTCTGACATGAGCAATAATAACCAGGAGTAAAGGATGATGTAGTCAGGGGTGACAAACCTTCCCTTCGGGGGCCTGCATTATTCTTCCCTTTCCTGTTATTTTGCGGCTGTGTTTTCCTAGTAAGTTGAGGAGGCATTTTCTTCTAAGCTTCTGCTGAGTGGGCAGGTGCTATTTCAGTCTCTCCCTCTCCTCGCCTGTGGACCTGGGTGCATGCAAATGTCAGGCCCGTGTGGCTGGAACCCACAGGAGATGGGTTCAAATCTCCGAATGGGCCTTCATCGCGTTCCTGACTGACAGTTTTCAACTTTCACTTCATCATGAAACACAGACCAACCAAAAAAAAAACACTCTGCGTACTCAATCTGGTGTGAAAAGTTCATAATGCCACTAATGTCTTCACCTGGAGGAGCTGTTTGTTACAGCGCACGCAGTCCCACATTGTTGAAATAGTTTTCTCCAAATAAGAAGTGTAAATGAGTGAATGGAAGCATGGCATTGCATGATATTGATTCTCATCCTGTGGATTTTAGGGCTGCAGTGACTACTGGTGGTGATACATATCAGGTATCATTGACCTACCTGGATCCCCACTGCGACCTCTCTTTCCCCTCGACCCAGGAGGCCCTGGTTGAGAAACAACCAGCAGTTAGTCAACGGTTACACTCCGACATCCCCTGATGTAGAGGGGGCCAACACAGTGCACTTCCTAGTCAATCTAGATCAGCCAGTTGAGTTTTGGAACTTCCTGGAACTGGATACTGCCAGCTTATCAAATGACACACAGTGTGTGTGGGAGCGCAAGCCGACTTTCTACATGCAGCCAAAAAAGGAATCATCTCATTTAAAAAACCAAAAGCCAAAACAAAGCTTTGCGATGTAAGCTCATGCACAGGGCTAAAAAGACGCGTGCTCCACGACACACCCCCCGCCCCCCCCCCCCCCCCCACCCAGTACAGGCTGGGGTCCCTGGTGGGCAGAGGAAACATTTTGGGGTGTTCCATTTATTCTGGTGGCGGTGGTGAGTGACCCCAGAGTGAAAGCCTAAACCCCCTGTACGCAAGCATGGACTCAGATTCCTGTCCGCATTCTGCGCCCGCCATCACATCCTGTTGGCCAGACCCCGCTCTGGGACATCTATAGGCAACCTTGATCCAAAGGCATATTGGGAGGCATGAGAGGGTCTTCAAATATAGCCATGTGATGGCGCCCACTGTAGGGCTGCAGAAGCCAAACCTTGACATGCCGAGGGGTTGAAGGCGACCCACACAAGACACACACACACACACACACACACACACACACATTAAAAAAGGAAGTTGTTTCACCGCATTGACATCATGCATGCCAAGCTCCCACTCAGTCGAGTTAAACGCTATCCAAGTATCACAGACACCTGTTGTCCCTGCTTATGTAAGAGCCTGAGCTTGTGTTGGAGATCTAATGTTGCATGCTTACATGCAAACTCATGGTGTTCTCCTCCCCACCCCTGAGAATAGCCTCAAGGGGAAGGCATCCATCTAACCGCAGTTACCGGGATGTCTGTCTGACAATATAAACACAAAGCGTGTTTATCATTTACGCAGAATAGTTTTAGAGCATCACCTCCCCTCAAATCGAGTGACAAAAAAATCTGCGAGGCACATGGGCAAACAACATAGTAAGACCGTGGCGCTAAATTCACATGACCTTTTGTGTGGCTGGGGTTTACAGTACATGTGAGGAGCAGAGGCCCATGGGCAGGTGTGGCTGCCATCTTAAGACGATCCGTGTCCTGCAATGTAGATCCAGGAATAACCCCTGGAATTACGGTGCTTAAAATACTCTCCCCCCGACCCCCCCTCATCCTGCGCCAATCTCTCGGATTCCCTGCTTCTCCAATTGCCCTTGCTAAACACACAGTAGTGGCCGGCACAAATGTGGCGGCTCTCAGGCTTCCGTACTGTAAGCGTAGTGGAGAGATTCGATACACCAGGCCAGAGACAGGAACTAGCGGTTGTACCGGGCATGGTGTATGATGTACCCCCCATGGTGTATGATGCCAGGGAGTTGGGCACCAGTGATGCGCTGGGCGCTTTTCGCTTTTCACCACCCTGTTGCAGGGCCTTCCGGGTGGAGACAGAGCAGCTGCCATACTACACTCTACAACAGTTTGTCAGGATGCTCTCGATGGTACAACGCCAAGTTGACCAGAATCCTAGGAGACAGCTAGGCTTTCTTCAGTCTTCCCAGCAGGAAGTATGGACACTGCTGCGCCTTTTTGACCAGGGTGGAGGGGTGGAGGGGTGAGATGTGGACACCCAGGAACTTGAAGCTGGAGATACGCTCCACCTCCATCCCATTGATGTTGATGCGGGTGTGTTCACATGGTGTATGGTGTACCGGAAAAGTCAGACCAATATTTTCAGGCTAAATAAGATGTAGTCAACACCACCCTGGGCTCTGTCATGGTATGCATGTTATTCCAAAAGTCATTTTTGTGATGCAGTGTGGAAGTAATGAAAAAGATGGATAGATATTTCGCAATACCATTAATGACAGTGTAGCCTTGCACTTTGTTGTGGAGATTAATAGAGCCAGCAACGATACTTCCACCCTGGGAACGAACACTTTGTTTGGCTGCCCTCGGGCAGGCGGTTCAGGACCATGTCCGCAAGGACAAATAGACTGAAGCTCAGCTTCTACCCTAGGGCCATTCAGGCCCTGAACACAGCAAAGACCTAGGTTCTAGGCCCTGGACAATCTAGACAATTTGATGGCAGCTACTAGATTGTAATCAAGTGCAATACTGAAACACAACTGTGAACATTTCAAACCGGCAAACTGCGACACTTTAAATGAATGTGCAATAATACTATGTGCAATATGACAACCCTCGTGCACATAAGGTTCAGAGATAGGAAATGTTAGGATATTTATAGCATAGCATAGAGTACAGCACAGTGTTTTATTTGTATAGTATAGTATAGTGGATAGTGTATATAGCCTTTATTTATGTAAACCAGCTCTTTTCCCTTCTTGTTTTTAGTATTTTTTTTCCTAGCACCAGGGGAGCCCCCCCTCCCAAATTTCGTTGTATGGTACCTGTACTATATTAATGACAATAAAGACCATTCATTCATTCATTCATATAAGCACTGTTGGGTAATAGCCGGGAGGAATCTGATTGGGCCCAATAGGGGGCGCTCCTCCCTCTAGTCTACTGACCTCAATGTCTGAGGTGATGGGGAGATTGCCCAGCAACGAGCCCTGTTCTTAAACAAGTTCCATGGCCACCCGACTCACACTAGCATGACCATATGATAATCCCCAAATTCAGAGAGTGATGTGTGTGTGTGTGTGTGTGTGTGTGTGTGTGTGTGTGTGTCCATTCCAGGATGTCAAAATGCACTGTTAGTATTTATGTCCTTTAGAATTGTACTTTGTATGTGGACATAAATAAAGCATTTAAAATGTGTAGAGTGAATTACCAGATGGGTGCTGTGTGATGATTGAAGTGAGGTACCCCCTCTTGGGGCGCGTGGTGGTGTAGCACACTAAGGCGCATGTCATATCATCGCAGGGTCCCTGGTTCAATTCCGACCGTCAACATATCCTGCATGTCTTCCCCCCCCTCTCTCACCTTCCCTATCTCTACTGTCTCTATCCCAATAAAGCATTCATTATCTGTATCAGCATAACTTGCTCCTCCAGGGCCAATATACTGTACTGTAAATCACTTAATGCTTTACCTTCACACTTCAACGATTTTCCACTGAAATTGTGCAAACATTAGAAAGGATTGACTTATGAGGTGTATCTGTTGAAGAATAAATCTGAAGCCTGAAACCTGGAGAAATCATTCTGGTAATTGCATGCCTTTTCACAACTGATATATCTAACCTTGTCAGAAAATAAACTTGCTCGGCTTTCCAAATAGAAATACGGATAAGCGAGGGAGAATAGTTGACTTCTTTGTAAAAAGAAATAATAATAAGATAGGCCTCAGGTCTGCACCTCTGCCATCCCTCCATCCACCGGGGAGACAATAAACACTAACAGCAGCCGTATCGAGTTCCGAGCTCCCCACAAAAAGATCACGTCTAGACAAACCAACATTTAGTCACACACCCCTTCCACTGCTCATTTCCAACGTGTCCTGGGGAGTCAGTATCTTGTCCTGGGGAGTCAGTATCATTATTTTTTTTTTTTTAAGTTATTTTTTCTGAGTGGGGCAGTCCCACTCATATTTTTAATTTTTATTGACAGATACAGTAGAGATTTAGACAGGAAGGATGGGTGAGAGAGAGAGGAGGAATGACATGCAGGATATGTCCCCGGCCGGAACCAAACCGGGGACCCTGCGGTTACATGGTCAACGGTTAACCCGCTACACCACCTAAGCGCCCCATGGGTAGTCAGTATCTTGTGAAAAAGATGCCATGTCCAGAACGGTAGACACCTGACTGGTTCATTCTCGTACTCTCACAGTTGACAGTTGACAGTTGACCCAATCACAAAGAGCCATTTTACGTTTGTTGACTTTTTAAATATGAGTCATACTGTCGTTTAAAGACACAAAGTGATTTTCCTTGTGGCTCACACTCCACGAATGTCAGGTTATGACAAATGAATGAAACATGAAAATAAAAGATTTCATGGAAGTCAGTCATTATGAAAATATGCTCTCTAATACTGTTGAGGTAGGACTTTTAAAACCCCATGGGTGATAATGCTTCGGCAGACCACCAAAAGTTCTTTACTGTGTACACATTTCAATGGGATACAAAAATGCACATCCTGACACATTTCCTATGTGGTTCATAGCAAAGACTTGGCCATCAACTACTATGGTACATGGCTTGGTTAATGAGCTAATAAGCTTTGCGGTATGGAGGGCACATTACGTACACACACATTTAAATAATATGCTGGAAGTTATGAATACTGCCCTATGCAGTGTAGAGGACCTGACCTAACTTTCTCTGTGCAAAATGAAACATCTCAATTCACTCCAATTTGGTTTCTTTGTGCTAGTTCTAGTCGTTCCCAGAATGTCTGAAAAGAAGAAAATGGGTGTGCACCTATTATGCACTTTTATGCCAAAATGGCTGGGTTGAGACTGAAATATTTTCCCAAACAACTCTTGGAACCAAAAGGAAACGCTACTAAGCCCCGAGATTAAATAATTATGCAGTGCCTCTTACAGCAGATCATCACAAAGACGCCCATTGTGTTTGTGCCAGAAAAGCCACTATTAACCTGACTTTACCATTATTCTTCCAAATTGCTCTCGGGAGGGGGAAAGGCATACATTAAAAAACTTGAACAGCCCCACTCCAGTCTGGGCAGAAGAAAGACTTCCTACTCCAATCCATTGAAGTGAGTAATAGTATCTAAATAGAGATTGTTCATAAATCTCGGATTTGTTTTTGCATGGTGGGCATATTTTCCTCTATTTAAATCATGAGATCATCGAATTGTGGCTCCACTGGAGTCCAGACCCAATTACAGATGATGTAATTAGATTTTGAGAGTTATGAGTACTGTATGTACATGTAGTATATTTTGGGATTTGCAGGTATAGTGATGAAAGAGTAATATAAATGTGTATTATGTAGTGTGTAATGTAGTGGGCTGTATTTTGTTTTTTTCATGTAACAAACACATGACCCAGTACATTGGAAACCTTACATTTACATAATTATTAGAAAGGGCATTCAGTCTGTCTCCTCTTTCATTGAGTTAATAGCAGGTTAGCATCCAAACACATTGAGGTTTCATTCAGGTTGACATGCTTTGCTTTGCCTTTGTACAAGTTGAACTGCTCTCAGACCTCAGAGGCAATGCATTAAAAGGACACGAAGGACAGTAATAATAATTTGACTGAATTACAAGGAGGCGTCTGAACTGACAGGAGCGTCAATAGAGGCTCAGTGGGCAGCTGACCTCTAACCCTTCAAACAAGGCTGGGGCTACTGCGGGCTCTGCACTTCACGCTGTCACAGAAACCCAAACCCAAAGTCCAGATTAAAAAGGAGAGAAATTTGATTAACACCTGCCAGATCTGGCAGACAACAAAATAAATTAAGTAGCAGCTCACTATAAAAGAGGGGAGGGGCCGCAGAGAAAAAGGAAAATCCGACTGAGAGAATAATACGTGCTTGGGTTTCCAAGTGAATTTTTTTACCGGCAAAAAACTCCGGAAAAGCCTCCTCAACGCCTTTGCAAAGATTCTCCCCCGGTAACCCAAGAGGACCCGACTGGAGCTGTTAAATAACCTTCAAAAGTCCACGGGCCCTCGGTCATGAAAGCCAATATGTCATGCACCACGCACTTCCTTAGCTGTTTGTCATCAGCCAAAGGAAACAAGCCCCAGTGGAGTGAAGGCGTAGCTGTGGATAGCAGCTCGTGGCAGTTACATTTCATCTGCTTATGTTTTAAAATCATCAGGAGTTATTGGGACACTTCCTGTCATTTTTGGACTTAGTCCCAAAAAGCTGGGGGTGGGGTCGGTGTTTGTCTGAGGTGGGATGGGTTTAGTAAAAGGGCAGAGACAGTGCCAGTGGAAACTGTCTGCTAGGCTCTGATGGACACACACGCACAGACATACGCACACACACACACACACACAGACACACGCACAGACACACGCACAGACACAGACACAGACACAGACACAGACACACGCACAGACACACGCACAGACACAGACACAGACACACACACAGACACAGACACAGACACAGACACAGACACACACACAGACACACACACACACAGACACACAGACACACACACACACACACACACATTGACTTTTTTGTAATTGCGATTGGATTATTTGCCATGCCTCCTTTCCTAAATACATATTTGAGTCTTCATATCATCGAACAATGAGTGCCTCTTAAAGGTTTCAACAAAGAGATGTTTTACGCCTGTTAGGTAGCATAGCAAGTGGCGGCCAGACTCCACACTCGTCCCCTGGGCCACATGTTAACGCAGACAGGGGCCGTCGCTAAGGGAAACCACAACACTTCTTGACCCACAAACACATTAATTACCCAAGACAAATGGCAATGTGGCTAAGGTTAAAACAACAACTTCACAACGGAGGGGACAAAACATCCACCTCAAACGTGTGCAGTATGGAGTGTTTTATGCCTGCGCTAAGACAACAGTACATGCGTTGTGCCAGCTATAGCATTCCCCTCCCTTCAACCTTTCAGAGTCAATGTATACGCATATCCGCTGACGATTGTGCTGAGAGAGTGGTCTGAGACATGATCTAGACATGTGTTATTGTTTTCAAAATCTGATTAATGAATCAACGGTAGAACCTTGTAAAAACAGCCCTCCAAAAACAAACAAGGAGACGTACAGTCAGGAAATCATATAAACAGCTACATGGCTTGAAATACAAGCACAAATACAAATACACGTTTGTGTCTGCAAAATATCCATACTAACTAGTGTTCCTCGCGTTTCACTTGGAGTTATTCTTGTGGCGGACTCAGAAAGGTCAGTTGATGTTCATTCTTAACCACAATCAGGCTTATGGATTTTGACATGCTTCTAAGCACATTCTGGCTAGCTGTTAGCTGTTGCAGGTTTCTGCAGTTAGCGCTTTAGCCTACACTTTCTCCTACTGACATCAGTCTTCAGTATATCAGCATGCTGCTGACATACATCATACAGCTTGACTTTTACATGGCAATTAGTCACTTTCATAACCCCCATTGATCCTAAAACAACCAAAACAAGGTTGTTAGTTTCCAGAGGTCCCCCATATAGAGGTAAGTCTATCATCTGCCAGGGCTGAGACAAATGCATTTAAGAAGTTGTGTCACACCGCTAATGTGAAATAGCCCAGACATCACAACCCCCCCGGGGTTTAAGGCTCCGTCCCCACTTCGATTCATAACCCAACTTCTGCTGCCAAGAGCAAAAATGAGGTGCAATGTGGATTTTAAGAGCCGACGCTTCTCCATATTGGGTTACTAGGGAGAGAAAAATGGGGGGTGTCTTTGCTGTGCTAGAAGTTATTAAAACAGAAGCTCAGAGAGCAGACATTGCTGAAATAAATGGGGACGTACTCAACGCTTTTACCATGTGTGCTGTGGAGGATTGGCATTTGGCCAGCAGCTTCACACTACACACCGACTCTCGTGGTAAAAAAAGGGGGCTCTCAAATGGGTATTGCCTGTTAGGGGTAATTAGAAAACCAGAGCCATTGGCATAAACATCACAGATCCTTATGTGTTAAAGGGGACAAAAAACAGTCTGGGTTTGATTAGAAAAGGAACAAGCCTGACTTGTATGAATCTGGAGGAGGGTAAAATGGTGTATATGAAAATATTTGACTGCCTTATCGCTGAATCTTTGATATTTGAGCAGAAAAGTCTGTCGAGGGTGATAATGCTAGCTGTCGTTAGCTGGAGTAGAACCAATGTACAGCCCCGGCCTTCCCTTTGAATACTTATTATTGGACATCTATGTTCACCCGAGTCCTTGAAGTGATCCTGCGGCTCCACAAACCACAGAGTCCTGGCCCAGCCCGACAGGAGAACTATTGCAAAGCTTGAATTTCAGTGACTCTGAAATAACACCCTGCTACAAACACCACCCCATCGCCCGCTCTCCCCCCCCCCCCACCACCACCCTATGTTCCCTCTCCCTTCCCCCCTTTTCCCTATGTCCCCTCTCCCTCCCCCCTGCCCTATGTCCCCTCTCTCTTCCCTATGTCCCCTCTCCCTCCCCCCTCTGCCCTGTCCCCTCTCCCTCCCCATCTACCCTATGTCCCCTCTCTCTTCCCTATGTCCCCTCTCCCTCCCCCCTCGCCCTATGTCACCTCTCCCTACCCCCCTTTTCCCTATGTCCCCTCTCCCTTCGTCATCTGCCCTATGTCCCCTCTCCCTTCGTCATCTGCCCTATGTCCCCTCTCCCTCCCCCCCTGCCCTATGTCCCCTCTCCCCCCCCTGCCCTATGTCCCCTCTCCCTCCCCCTCTGCCCTATGTCCCCTCTCCCTCCCCCATCTGCCCTTTGTCCCCTCTCCCTCCCCCATCTGCCCTATGTCCCCTCTCCCATCGTCATCTGCCCTATGTCCCCTCTCCCTCCCCCCGTGCCCTATGTCCCCTCTCCCTCCCCCCCTGCCCTATGTCCCCTCTCCCCCCTCTGCCCTATGTCCCCTCTCCCTTCCCCTCTCTCCCTCCCCTCTTCCCTATGTCTCCTCTCAGACCCCTGCTGATATTATGGAGGAGCTGATATTAAAGCATCCACTGGTTCAGCCACAGGCATGCAGCCACATGTATGTTGCAATGTTGCAAGCTGAGAAAAAGGCACTGATGCTCTAAGTCTGCCGTGGACACCACCATGTCATGAGCTGAGACTGGGATGGCAAGTTTGAACGTTTCAAAACAATACAGGACTACTGACTGAGTAATCACTCTAAACACTCAGCTTCAGATGTGAAGCAATGCTCAGTGAGAGAATGGAAATGACAACTTCAAAAAGTTAATCAAGTAGTACTGTCGTTGCGTTGCGAGTCATTTCAAGGTGGTGTTGATTTGATCATATTTAGATGAAATATTCTTAATTCTTCTTAATTATATTACTGAATGTGAACATAAATAAGTCATAAATATATCATAAATATGCTTACAAATTAATTTTTAATATTTTCTATGGTTTTGTTCAATGACTGTACAGTGTATAAACCCAGTTTGTTGTGTGTGTATATACAGTATGTCACTTTGCAGCACACACTTTGGGGTTAGTATCATTCCATATGTTTCTACTATGAAAGCTTTCGTAGAACTGTGCTATATCATTTCCACAAATCATTACCAAGCACATTCTGAGTAAGATGGAGCATCTCAGACCACAGGAGATCGTTGCACTTCCTCTGAGAAATATCAAGACGGTGTGCCCCAGGATCAATTATCTATTTCTGTTCCCCCAAAACAGGATATCAAAACAAACACAGGACCTGATGAAGGATGACATTGTCCACTCAAGTCGACAAACAAAGCCAACATCGCATGAAAGTATCGAGTTTCCTTGAGAAGGTGGAAGCCTTGAAATGAGAAAAACAGACTCGGCCACAAACGCACGCTCACGTCCAACAGAGTGGAGCTTTGACTGACAACACATTCTCGCATTCCTTCAAACCACCACAACCCCCTGCACCCCATCCCCACCCCACACGCCGACCTCTACTGCTTAGTTAAGGGCTGTTGCCAGGGACACCAAGAACATTTACTTCACCCCTCTCGGTTACATCTCAAAATACCCCCCGTAAAACCACACTGGAGTAAAGAACAGACATATCATAGAGGAACTCGACAGTAGCAAATACAATTCAAAACATTCTCATTGTGAAATATGTACTGTACCAGTTGTATTTTTAAGTTGGGCATGGTGTTATGTACTCAGAACTATCCTAAGATCATACACTAAAGTTCTCGATGGCTGGAGTAATTACCAAAATGTCATATAGTGAAATACATTTGACGTCAACTGCTAACATCTCCTGTCCCATAGATGTATAAATGAAAGACCATGCTGTAGGCCGATAATCTTTTTTTATGCCGGTACTTGTGTGTCTGGATCACACTGATGTTTGCATCATATTGCTAGATGGATGTCGAGGGAGAAAGGCCACTTATTGTAAATCTATGGAGATATTGAGAGACTAAAGTTCACTCGGTGTTCTCCATCCCTGTCTGGTTAAACAGACAAACACTGACCAGACTAGTAGAGGCAGCTCCCAGAACCTCCACACAAACATACCCCTCTCCCTGTGTGTGTGTGTGTGTGTGTGTGTGTGTGTGTGTGTGTGTGTGTGTGTGTGTGTGTGTGTGTGTGTGTGTGTGCCGGTGTCAGTGGTTGTGTGGGTGTGCGTGTGCGTGTGTGTATGAATGTGTGTCGGTGGTTGTGTATGTGTGTGTGTGTGTGTGTGTCTCTCTCTCTTTCACTTTCCAGATGTCTTCCGCCCTGCGACACAGACAGCCCTGCAGAGATCTTCAAGGGATTTCCTACACATCTGCCTCTCAGATCCACTGAACACCGCCGTTGGCCAAACCTTCAGAAGCCAAACCGCCCAGCCCTGTCACCCCCCTCTGAAGGGGGTCACCCTACACCCTTGCCGTGCCACCCCAGCACTGGAACCCTGAAACCAAAACCTGGTCTTTTCCAGGTGTCCCCCCCTGAGAGAGTGGATCCTATCACCAATAAACCAACAGACACCGTGCTCTCGCTCCGAACAACACTGCTAGGCTTACTCTGACCGACTGGCAGATTGGCCTGCATTGCCAAAAGCAGATGTGCTCCATGCATACGGATGGCATGGACTCCAGGAGAGTCAATAAAGGTGCCTAGACTCAACCTCACCCTCCCTGTGGGGAGGTCTGGCTCCACCTGGGAACCAAGTATTCCACTGTGAGATGCATGCCGAAGTTGAAGGAGAAGCTAGAGAATGGGAGGGGGACTGAAACACACACATATACACACAGACACACACACACACGCACGCACACGCACGCACCCACACACACACACGCACACACGCGCACACGCACACACGCACACGCACACCAGTAGAGACTTGACTACTTCACACATTTTATTTGAGGTATCTCACCTCGGCCAACAACCACCAGGGAGCATCGTTGAGCATTCTAATGGACAGGCAACGTGTTGTTAAACTCATATCTGCATCTCCACTGGCCCCATATGTCAGCTGATATTCTCTATGGCTACTATAGAATAACATGGGAACAAACGTAACATAGCCTAGTGAGGCTAGGGTTAGGGTTAGGCTACAATAACAAGTTCACTGGCTAATAGACCCCGCTAGCCTCATCAGACAGATCACATGACCAAGATGAAGATCTCCGCGGCGATATGAGAGGCGATCAGGAAGATGAGGAGAAACGTGTCACGGCTTGGTGAAAAGGTCAGTGTGTCGGGAATTGTGAAACCTCGCAATCGAGCCGAACAAGTGCTGTTGTGAAAAAAATGTCTAATGTTTTTTTTGCATATCACGAAAATGATAGCCATACATCGTTTGAAAGCTTACAATCTGCCCTTTCATAATCTGGAAAAAATTATCTTGCCCGACTTGGGGACTTTTTCATCAGACCCTGTCACAAGAGACTAGTTATTGTGAAAAACAATCTGAAGTCATTGCCGTCAGAGCCCGGGTTTGAACTCCCACCTTTCTCATTATTATTATGAATGTTAGATTCAATGTGGTTTCCACAGGTTTAGCTGAAACGTTGCCACTAGTGTATAGGGGGCAAGCTCTTCTTGTAACAATAACAAAATGTATTTTGGGGGGGGACGCATTGACACTAAAAATATATCACAGCGGAACACTTGACTATTTTAAGCGAGGCTCTGCGATCACAAATCATCCTCCCTGTCATGTGTATTGTCCTTCACAGCTCATGTCCCTTACCTCGCACCCTGGCCATTGTTAACAAATCAATGGGAATTTTTAGGAAGGCAACAATCTAGAGTACCATATGGGGCGAGGTAGCGGAAGGTAAGAAGTAATTTACTCACATTTCTAAACATTCCTAACTTGATCCTGTAGTAATTCATAAGGTTGCATTACCAAAGATGACTTTGGCTTATTCATGTTAACATACCTCTAAAACATTTCCCCTGATTCCCTTGCGGCCCATATAACAGCTTAGGTAGAGGGAAGGTTTGATGGCTACAACAAACGGTATGAGAGCCAATATTTGAAAAACACCAGTTGGTCCCTGAAGATACTGTAACTTCATGTCCAAGAAAATGTCCACTCTTCATCTTCCGGTAATTCATGAGCTGATCTGCTATTTAATCAGCTGGACTTTGCCAAATATAGGAGATATATTTTCAAACATCTTCCACAGTTCTTGTCAGCTCCTTGTGGTGGCTTTGGTCAGCATTTTGGCTTCTTCTTTTTTTTTGCAGCTCAGCTCATGTTCTGTCGCAGCAGAGGCATTGGGGTTGCCCAACATTTCAATGGTAGTATGAACCTTTTAAACACTGACATACTGTACTACATAAATAAACAGGGAACAGGCCTTGTTTGTCTTCATCCCCTCTAACGGGAGCATATGGACTCTCTCAAAGTTGACACCCGAAATTAGGCACGTCACACAGAACTCCCCTGCAGAACACTTGCTCCAGGGCATTCTGAAACAAGGGGGAAGTCAGCTCTTCAGAGAAAACATGAAAACACCCCTCACCCCTTACTCCCTTCTTCTGGGGCTGAGCAAATGCCACTCACACACCAAAGGGAACAGACGTCAGGTTACTACAGCCTCAGGCTAGAGGCTAGCTCTTATGGAAAGGAGTCTACAATGCGAGTAATCTAGCACTGATTCAAGAAATTGACACAAAGTGTCCAGTTTTGTTTACATTCTGCAGGTTGTGGCGTACAGCGTTTCATAATGTGATGAGACAATTGTCTGGCATATCCAAGAGGACCATTCATCAGCCTGAGGTTTCTCCATTGTGGAAAAAAAACATTTTCAAGAAAAACCTTAACCTCACCTGTGTGCGTGTGTGTGTGTGTGTGTGTGTGTGTGTGTGTGTGTGTGTGCCTGTGTGCGTGTGTGTGTTCAGGAGGCTACAGTATATGATACTGAGATGGTCACTGATCACCCATTTCCAGGAAACATAGACTTCAAAGCATTAATAATTGACTCTAGGCCTGACACGGAATCCAATAAAACAATCCCAAACTGCACCGGGACTCCGTGGGGTGATAATTAAAATATCCAAGAGTTTCAGGATATAGAAGCTAGCCTCTCTCTGCTGGTGGTAGGGGTGGTGGTGAGTGACCACACTGGCCCACAAACCATCTGCTGTTTGATTGTTTCCCCCCCCAAAAACGAGAACAAAACAGGGCCTGGTGCGCAACGGTGGCCATTGTTCAGACCTGCATCTCTGGTTGGCCATGTGGAACCCCTAACCAAACACCACCATGACTGCTGCCTGGCTCCAGCCCCACGGTCTCCACAGGTGACACAGTGCTGCAAGCCAGAGAGTCATGGAATACAATTTGGCTCATTGGGGTGAGACCGATTCACCAGTTGCACAGTGGCGCCCAGCCCCAGCTCTCCGTTAGGCTTCCTAATCTGGGATATCCTTGTCACAGGAGTGTTACCATGACGGTAAATACTGAGATCAAGTTAAGAGTCCTATTTTTGGAAGAAAAGAGTTATAGAACTCTTAGGCATACTCTTAGGTTATTGTAGCTATTCATTTGAACAGTTTTAATAGGTAGAACATAATACTGAGTATATCCTGGTTAATTTATCTGTAAACGTAAGAATTAGCAGTTTACCAACATCAGCCAATTCCCATTTCTATACCTGGTCATTAAACCAAATGAAATGCAAATGCAGCTACAGTAACTAGGTTCGAACAGACACACACTTCACCAGCTGGGCCAGTCAGAGGAACCTGTTGCCAAACACAGGTGTTTGCGTACAGTATTTCTCACGTCTCCTGAGTCCATTCCATTCCAGTGGCATGGACACCCATGAACTGCAGCCAAACATTTCTGACGTGCTGCAAATTACCCAGGCACCCCTAGGACAAAGACTCTGAGACGGCTCTGTGCGCCCCCCCCCCGCCTCCCCCTACCCCCCATAACATAGCACACCACAGCAAATCTTTCTTTCATTGACATTTTCCTGTGAGAAATAAATCCACATTTAGCGTAAGGTTTGATGAGAGCAGAACAAGAACTGTGAAAAGTCTAGGCACATGCTTAGGAGCTCCACACCAACTCATTAATGCAGTTAATCTAAACCAAAAGAATAATAATTTGGGAGAGTTTCTCTGTGTGACCACTGTTACCGTGTGGGAGAGAGACAGGGCACTTTCTCGCAGGCCACCTCCTGTCTCCCCTAAACCCCAGTCCTGGATTAGACTCAATCATCGCTTTCTTGTCGAGCTGATATTGACAGATGGTAAACAAGAGGGGGATCCGACCCACACAAACAAAACACACACACACACACACACACACACACACACACACATATACAAAGGGGGGGGGGGTGTAATCCTGGATTACTATGAAGGGCCCTGACAGGCTGAGAACCCTGCCCCCCCCCACCGACCGACCACCATCATCATCAGCCACCTCAGCCTCCTTCCCCCTCCTACAGTAAATTATGATATCAGGTTTGGTGTGGATCCGAGCCTGGGAGAGTGGGGCGCTTTATCTAGAGGCCCGTCGTTATGTTTCACGGTGGGGCCCCAGGTCTTGGCAGACATGCAGAGGGGGGGGTAAGAGCACAGGAGGAGCTACATACAGAAGCGAGCCATGGCGCTGGAGCTTCAGGGTTGACCCATGCGGACGGTATAGAGATGGACCATAAACATCATGATAAGTCCTAGAGGAGATTTAGAATTTAGAGTTTAGAACTTCTAGCACAAGTAGCTATATTTGTATTGATTCATTATTGTAGCGATCTAGTGGCATACAATAGTTCCACTATCAACGATGCATTTTGAAATGTGCTATGCAAAAGTGTGAGGAATAAGCCAAGTCATTTCAGCAATCTCTCTTCTTTTTTGCATTAACAACATGCATGTGTAGTTTGAATCCCGCCCATCCCTTCTTCGCTCGGTCACTCGATCAAACAACCGGACCCTCTAACTAAGTCATTCTGAGTGGCTAGCTACCCTCCCCTCATTCATTACTGGTAGTAGTGCAGTCTGGGAGAGTAGTTTGTTTGAAGTACAGTGGGAGAGCGGTCCCCAGAGGTCAAAAGGTCAGGCTGAGGTCAGAGCAGACCTGGAATACTAACTAACACACACATGGGACTTCTACACTCACCATTGTTCTTAGATCTAAAGACAACCACACACGCGCGCACACACACACACACACACACACACACACACACACACACACACATACTGTACACACACATAAACATTAAACACACACACACACACACACACACGCACACACACACATCTGCCTGACAACCCAGCAAGGGGGCCGTTCTGTAAAGAGAGAGGCCACCGATGCTGCTCCCGTCACAGCTCTGCAGCACTGTAAATAACCTTGTTTATCTTGGGGATCAAACGGCTGTTTAACATCTAGATGAGCAAACCAACTGTCTGGACGGGGGCCTTCTACTCTCTCTCGTTTCACAGCTGGGGAAGTCATTGTGAAGGGCTGGTGTCATCATCCTGCCTCTCACACAGCCCCAGGGTGACACAGCAACAGGTCTGACCCTCTGGCCCTTAGATAAACAGCCAGCCAAAGCAGATACAGGAGTTGATAAACCATGCAATGATTATATGTTGCATTTATGGGATATATATAAAGAAAGAGGCAGTTCAAAGATTTGGGACCAATGGTTTTATAATAGGGGGGGGGGGGGGGGACGATCTGAGAAAAATGGATGTGTCAGTGAAAATAGTCGATGAGAGATGAAATTGGCAAGCTATTATGACCTCCCCGTCATATAGTTTCTCATCAAGGAGCTTTGAGTCCTTTGAACAGTGGACCGAGGTCTGGCAGAGATGTTCTTCTCTTTTGAAGTGGGTTTGATGGGAGGTCTTTGGGACGCTTCGGCTGTGTCGACAGGCCTGTAGCCCTGGTTGCCAGGCCAACCCCTATATCCTTACTCTGGTTGTAACTTAAGGCCCTGTAATTGATAAGAGCCTTTGCGAGCTCTCTAACTGTGTGAGAAGGAGTGCAGAAGGAGCTGGAGAAATGATTAGCCTTGTTTGACCTGTTTGACCTGCACCTCTCCTCTCCCCTCCCGTGCTACGTTTTTCTCAGAACGTGTAGTCCTGTGCTCTGCTGTTTTCAAAATGGCCCTCTTTGAGTTTTGTAAACAGACAGACAGATGGATGGATGGATGGACAAACGGATGGGCCACAAACCAGGGATGGCTTTACTTTCTGATGATGATGACGGGTTTGATGATTATACTCGACGTACTGTAGGTCCTGGATGAACATTCTGTTCTCATTGGTGCCTGAGCAGAAATTCTGAGGTAACCGGTGTCTCGAATAACAATGGAATCTCAGCAATTCAATAGCCTCTCTCATTTCTCTGCTCACCCTGCCAGTGGACCGCTAGAGTCCTTCATTATGGGCTTCTCAGTTGGACTGGCTGCTAGGCTAGAGACCCAGAGTCCCTGTTAAAGGCATAGAGCTCCTTCACATTCCTCTCCTCACCTCAGAGAGTTGAAGCACTAACGTGTTTGCAAGACAAAAGGGCTCCGACGTGGGTAGCCTCGCGCATTCTTCTGTGAGAGGAGGAATCTGAAACACTCTTGGACTTACTTCCAAGTCCAAACAGCAACAAAGCTTCCATTGAAGGTAGAGGAACGGCAATAATGGCCGAATGGGAAATGGATGGATGAAAAGGGCTCAAGGAGAATTCCTGGGTTGCGTTTCTGTACGACTAGACCTTCCAATATTTCCTTTCATTGTGAGGTGAATTTAGTGCTATGAATAAAACCAAATGCGCTTACTGTATAGGCCAAATGGACATATTTTGCTCTGAGGCATTTGAGTCATTTTGATGACATTGTTAAGCTTTTAGGGCTGTGGTAATATATCCACTTGAATGAGTATTCCAAGTACCTCAAACAAGAAAACAGGCCTTTTCCTTGACTAGAGAGGATAACATTAGAGATGGGCAGTAGATTAATGATGAGTTGTGTGTGTGTGTGTGAGTGTGAGTGTGAGTGTGAGTGTGTGTGAGAGAGAGAGAGAGAGAGAGAGAGAGAGAGAGAGAGAGAGAGAGAGAGAGAGAGAGAGAGAGAGAGAAAGTGTGAAACATACTGTAGGGTCTTGGTGAGAGAGAAAGAAAGCACTCAGCCAAGATAAACAAAGAGAAGGACATACATCTGTTTAATGGGCCTAATTAGCTCTTGGGAGGGGGCGAGGGGGGGTTACGGGAAGGAGGTGTGGGACAGCAGGGGGTAAAATTGGGGGTACCAAAGTCATTAGTTCCAGTGGGGGTCAGACTGAGAGAGAGAGACTAAGTGAGACACTAAGTGTGTGTGTCTTATGTCCCCCTTCAGAGGTCTCCAGGACACGTTCCCAGATCATTGTGGGTAATTTTAGGGGAGAGAGGAGCAGGCAGGGGCAGAGGTCAGGGCGACCCCAAAGAGGCTCTTTGGCCTGTAATGGATCCATCTCCCCTGACCAGGCGGCAGCCTTTGGTGTCTGCCGATGACGCAACTCCACTCCTCTCCTCGGTCCCTGTCCCTGTCCACTGCCAGCTCTAGTGCTCCTCCCCTGTCTCGACTAGCTCTAACAGTCCTCCTCCCCTGTCTCTGCCAGCTCTAACACTCCAGGAAAACTGGGCTTGGAGAGGACACCTTGTATAGGACAGTGATGGCCACTAAACATGGCATTCCTGACATCGTGTCACCCTGGGAGAGTGCAGTATGTATACAGAGGAAAGGCAGAACTTATAGGGGAGAACTCTTAGGAGCTCACAGACGTCCCTCACCTATTCCACTGTAGTCGGTTACTGGTATTTACAATGACTGGGAGGCTGAGCTGTAGTAAGTGAACAACAGTCATACTCATTCATTCTCAAGTCATCAGGTCATATTATTCTTTTTTATATATATATATATATATATATATATATATATATATATGGTATACATGGTCCTTCAATTAAAGTCATATTAAGAAAGCCTGCATTTTTACCGGGCAATGTCACAGTTTAAGTGAAGTCTCGGATATAAAGTGGCTCTCAGTGCGTCACAGATTCTGCGCGTTACGGTTTCATATGAAAAGGCAATTGAGCGTAAGGGGAAATAGTGTAAGCTAAGCCCCGAGGCTGATCTACGAAATCAGTGCCTGATGTTAACACGTAGGGGGAAAGGCAACACATCTCGGGGAGAACCTTGTCGTTTGGACCATCTGGAAATGCCCTTATTGGTGCAAAAACAGCATGAAAGCCAAGCTTTTATTAAGAAAAAGCAATTCCTTCATTGATTTGACCTTGCTTTAAAAAACACCTTTCAAATACATCGAGCGCTCCCTCTGATGTGTGCTTTCCATTACCTATACTTTGAGCTATTTAGACATCTTTAAACCATTCACCTGTGTTCGTGCGCACCACCACACACTGAAATAAGTCTGTAAAAAGAAACATAATCCTAAAATTAAAGGGAGAGCTCTGATTCCAATCCCTTTAATGTGCGTTTAAAAGGACTAGTTAAAGACAGCAGTCCTAAAAGAGAGGGAGTTGTGTTGTTCTAGAAAGAGCTTTAAGGACAGCATTGGTCAGGTCCTGTATATTTGGCCAATGTCAGATATACAGTATGTGTCCTGTATCACATCTCTGGTAGACTAGAGATATGCATCCGGTGTCCTGTAACAGGTTTTCCAGAGCACAGCCATGGATGTGAAGGGGCAGAACAGACTTTAATGGGTACTAAAAAACAGAACCCTGCGCCAACGTTGTAACCATTCAAGTGCATAAAGTTGACACGATCCTTAGTGAGACAGGACAGCGCAAGAGAGAATAATCTCATGTGAAACTCCTTATAGTCCTCCGGAGAAGACCAACCATCCATCAAAGTCAAAAAAAGCAAATAAACTCATTCCCCCCGATCGAATGTTGATGTTTCAGCCGGGGGGGGGGGGGGGGGCTGGCAAACACAGAGGTCTTGGAGGATGGTCCGACCGAGAGAGTGACTTTTTCCAACAGACCATAATATTATTCAAGGTTTCGCTCCCTTGCCCAATCAGAGAGAGTGATGTGAAGCAGATGGCTTCAGCCCCATTAGCCAAGAGGAATACTCATCCAAACTCTTAATAGCCCTTAGTAACAATCAGCATGCAAGTGCTTTTCATTTCACTGATCTCTCGCTGACTTGGAAAAACGACCAATTCACACGATTCATCTGCGGGGGAGGTGGTACCATTTTCAGACCCCAGACTTTCAAGTCTAATTACCGCTGAACTCCGACGGTGATACATGACCTTCAGCAAATGAGCTACTGCAATTCCAACTACCGTTTCCTACGGTATCGCGGACGTCCATAGCCAATGGGAGAAACGCAGTTTTTCTCTCGAAAATGTCAACGAAGAGTGTTGTTGTTGGCAGCGTGCCCAGCTCTGTTAACATAGGAGCGTGCTCCCTGCGGGTTGCTGGCCTGCGGTCCACTCTGATGCCCACAGGATGTCTGGAGCGAGCGAGGGGGGGGGGCCTAGGCAGACAGTGCCAACGAACAGCCTGGCTCTCGGGTTGGTGGTACAGTGCAGGGGCCTTGGGGCTGACACCTGGTATCAAATGTAGTCCCTTGTTTCCTGTAAACACCAATTATAGAATAAACATATCCTAATAACACAAATTAGGCAAGTCGTTCTACCGAGACGACAAAGAGGGCATACTGTCAAAGTTGGTTGGCCAGCTACTGTGAAGGTAACTCCTGCATTCTGGTTGAGGTGGTCAGTCAATCCATTTCATTCACGGCACAGTCAGTTCACCCACGTCAATGTTGACAGTCCCTATTACACAGAGAGTGTAACATTATTGTTCAAAAACATCTCAGTTGAACTGAAAACACAATATGGAATTAGCAACCCAAACGTTGATGGGAGACAGCAGAGATCAGCGGTTATGTGGTCTCAGCAACTATGAGGGTTTATTCAATTTCATGCATAACTTCCCATTGCTGGATCATGAAGTCATGAAATTCTTTGTGGACAGAAATTATCGGGTTGGGTACTGTCACCAATCAGTTGACACAAACAGTTCCCTTAACAGAGAGGTCTGTCTGGCTTATGTATTGTCAGGTCAAATGGTAAATTGACTTATATAGCGCCTTATTATTATAATTACCTTATTCCAAAGCGCTTTACAATGGCCTCTCATTCACCCATTCACACACCTACACAGCCTACCCCAAGATCAAACATGGCTTCCTTGGCTAATCACATTTTTTTGTTTCATCAGGCAGATTTTCTGTTGTAACCTATTGGGAAACAGAGGTTGAATGGATGGAATGTGTGGAATTTGTCCTGGTACTACTAAGATACACACAAACACACACCGGGTTATAGTATTTTAGATTGGCACTTATAAGTGACTAAACTGTCTGCTTGACAGAGGCTGGGACGAATCTTGAAGTGTTTTCATCCCGTGATGTCTCTGTTTGGAGTTCCATTGTACTAGTAGGAGTTTCTGCTGATTTCAGTGCCATCTGGAGAACTTCTGAACCCCCTCCAAGGTCCACATCTGAATTTGAAATTGTACTCTTAGATGTTTGCGTTTGTTGGTTTCAGTCCAAAGAAAATGCTAAATTCTTTGCTCCTGCGACATTTTAAGGGGTTTAGTTCTTCAAAAACATAAGTGCATGAAATGTTCATTGGCCAAATTTCGGTAATATTCTCCAGAACACTCAAAATATAGCTCTGGTATTTCATTTATTCCTTAGAGAATGCAATACTCAGTTTGAAAAATGTGAGAGGGGTCATTTTGTTCATTATCGTTCAGCACCATCTTTTACCCTCCATGTTGCATACTTATGGGCAACACGTCAACTTGGGTTATTTCCCAAGGACCATGGAAAGACCATGCAAAGATAATCTGCCCCCCTTCTTGTGATCCCTTCCCCTCATGAGCCAAATGGCCATAGTAAACTCATTGAGACAACAGGATTGTCTCACTTTGAAGTGGGAACATTTGAATACTGAGTGTCCTTCGACTGTAACTAATTAGATGATGTCTGATGGGTTCACTCTTACAACAGCTCTTGATTTGAACACTGATGGTTAAAAGACGTATATAAAACACAACGTTAAGGACCGTCTCTTACGGCGCTTTTCCACTACAGGGCCGACCCGGCCTTGGTCTTTAGCCTTTCTCCACTGCCAAAAGTACCCGTGCCATTTCTGGTACCCGTGTCGGTTTTAGTTCTTGTTCGGGATGGGTAGCGAAAGGTACCAAAGGTACTTTTTTGCCAGGCTGCGTGTGACGTGTGACGCTGCACACCGTTGATTGGTCAATGGAAATCGTCATCCCATGTTCATAGATTTCTTCGCTAACCGCCATCTTTAAATACCACAACAGATTTCGCTCTCGGAAAATGTCACTTACTGTTTCTGTAATAACTTATTAATAAAGATTAGAAAAATTATGCTAACCATCGTATTATCTTAGTTTAATGTCATTTCAATGCATCATAGAACTTTTATTTACAACAAGCATAACAAAAAAATCGCTATTATGGCGATGTCCTGTGCCTATGCTGTTCCTCAGTCCAGCGCGCTTCATCATCCCCGTTCTAAAACCCCTTTCCATCCCTTATGTCATTTTATCAATGAACATTGTATTACTGTTACTTCAACATTTAAGCCTCTTTCACACATAGTTCCCTGTAACTTCAATGGAATCCCAAGCTGTGCCGTCCAGCCATTTTCGCCGTTCACTCATGAGTCAAATGCCGGTAGATTCGCGTCTTGCTCCCTTTAACACATGTCGGCGTTTCCCTGGTTGCGATATCTAAACTACTAGAACTGAAAGCGGCAGGTAACAGGCACGTAACATCCATATGCTGTATATATAAATAAATATATTTTACTACCAGCAAGACACCGGAGCACTCGTATCTATAACAAACGCGGAGATTGTATGAGCCCCGCGTCAGTCAGCCTTTCCGTAGAAATACATCGCTCCGTTATATCTAACGTTACATGTTTTAAGGCTGATCTGTGCATGATAGTGCTGCATTATGTTGATCTATTTATATCGATCTATTCTTGCCAATTCCTTATTACCAGTGGAAAGGGGGAAGGCTAAAACACGAATGGAATAGATAGGACTTTCCGTTCAATGGAGGAAGCATGATACTCGCTCAGAGTTCATCTCGCTTTTCCCCCCGTTGATGTATTAAACAATCTAAGCAATCTAATCAGAGCAGTTGTTATTATGTAATATTATTGATGGATGTGCCATTTTTGATGGAGAGGAGTGAGCGGATGACTGGATGTGAGCATGTATTTGACTAATGCCGATAGATTTGCGTCTTGCTCCGAAACCGGAGCTGTCGGCGCCGACGGGATTTTACAGCGTTCCTTCAAACTATCGTAATTCATGAACTATATGCCCAATCTAAAAAAATGCAAACAGTTTCTGAAAGCAGAGAAGTTGCACAATAGTTGCACCATAGTGCTGCATTTTGACATAATTCTTAGCGCATTTCCCCCCGCTGATCTGTATAGCGGGGGGAATCTTATGACACGTAACTCCTCCTACAGTCCCGGGTCGTTCCTGTATAGTGGAAAACGTCTCGTACCCGGAACTGTTCAAATGCGAGCCGAGCCGAGCCGAGCCAAGCCGGTCAATGGAAAAGCGCCATTAGTCTTTGTTTGCTGTTGTGGTCTGAGAGTATGCGGGCCATGTGACTGAGATGTATCTGTTTACAATGTGGTTCGAGCCTCATTTGATTTATTCTCCCTTGACCCTTCTTGCTCTAGTCAACCCATTCAACATTTCCCGGCACATAGTGTTAATTAAATTAAATAGAGTCTATTAACATTACAGTATACAGAGCCAGACCTCCCTGCCAACCCTAATTATTGTAACTGCCAAACTATTAAGGTTGTACACAACATGTGCAGTCTGCATGTGCAGTCTTGAGTTCTTCACATGTTCCTCCACACAGAGATGAATGCATGTAAACAACTCCTGAAACAGGCTGCAGTCAGGCATTCAGAGACGTGCATTGTATATTTATTTATTTTTACCCATGATTAAACTGTACCAGGCCAAGACAGCCAGACTCGATTGTAATTGTTCTGGGGCTCAGTGGTGGAGGTCAGCTTCAATTACATCTCATTCCACCTCTACATATTCACTATCATGCTTTTATTTGTCACAGCAAAAAAAAGAACAATTGGCGATCGTTGGTGGTCAACTGGAGCTGAATGACTATGCATTTCCTCAAACCTATTCAGGCAACATGCACAGCAGCGGCCAATGTGAAACTAGATACATAGCTACAGTACATAGCTCAAGCTGTAATTCAGCTGTAAGTGTCTCCTTCACCGATTTACATGAGCCCCCCCAAAAATGTTCATCAGATAGTCCTTGCTATGTAGACTGCAGACTAAATAATCTATATTTGCTCAACCTTTCCTCAAATTAAAGACGGAAAGGCGGGAGGGGAGGCAAATACTCACGAAGGTGTTCCTTCCTGAGTGAAGCATTAAGAGTTGGCTGTGAAAGTTCTACAAACAAGTTGCTAACAAGTTTAGGATGTGAGTGTTGTATGGGAGGAGGTCAGGACTGTTATGTTAAAACCAGATGGTTACTTAGTGACTATTCTGTCCAGTGTCCACCTTTTTCTCTCACCTACTACCTCAGAAAGGTTCAACTCTCTCTCTCTCTCTCTCTCTCTCTCTCTCTCTCTCTCTCTCTCTCTCTCTCTCTCTGTTTAAGTGTTCTGTCATACGTTATAACAACTGGTTCTCTCTCTCTCCCTCTCTCTCCCTCTCCCTCTCTTTCTCTCTCTTTCTCTCTCTCTCTCCCTCCCTCTCTCCCTCTCTCCCTCTCTCTCCCTCCCCCTCTCTCCCTCTCCCCCTCTCCCTCTCCCTCTCTCTCTCTCCCCCTCTCTCCCTCCCTCCCTCTCTCTCTCCCTCCCTCCCTCCCTTCCTCCCTCAGCCATGGCCTGTGCCTGTGCAGGAGGCGACCATAGCCCTCCCAACCCTCCCCAAGTATGACCACTCACTGGCAGCTGCGCTGAAAACTAATCACGGGCGAAGAAAGGGGATCCGCCAGCCCCTCTTCCTGTCAGCAGAGATGTCAAGGTGAACTTGGGGACTCCTTAAATAACCGGCCCCGCGACCTCTTCACCCCCACCCCGCCACAAAGACTAGAGGAAGCCTCTTGTTTACAAGGGCGATAGGGTCCTTTTGGACTACATGTGGATCTGCAGGGGAGGGCAGCGATGGATTAACTGGGTTTACTGCGCTGGCTTAATTTAGGTGCTGTGCTGTATGCTCTCCCAGTGTCTCTCTCTCTCTCGCTCTTGCTCTTGCTCTCTCTCTCTCTCTCTTTCACACACACAGACAGTCACACACGCACACATCCTTCCATGTCCTAGCTCTCTTTGAAGTGACTCTACCCTAGGTGCATTGGTCTGTCAGCAGGCAGCATGCTCCGAGTGCCCAATGTGCCAGTTGCCCAGTGTGTACGCCACAACCCAGTTGGGGATACTGGAGCCACACTGACAAGAGCAATACCAATTACATTTTGTGTCAACACGACCATTAATAACACTTTGGAAAACTGGCTTGTTTCAATCATTCGTAACACAATAAATACAGTGTATTTAAAGGAATTCGTTTTTATTTTTTCTCCTTTTGGCCCAACTCTTCAAAAGTTTGAATGCAAAATCAAACAATTACTATGAGGTTAAAGTAAAGATTCACATTGGGTGGCTCGGCTATGACAACCATGCCAGACTGCGTGCCCCTGTGGTAGGGGGCTAATTACAGCCATGCCAGGCTGCGTGCCCCTGTGGCAGGGGGCTGATAACAGCTCTCATCTCTGCATATGGATCTCCCTCGGAGCGTGGCCAGGTAAACTGTCAAAACCCACTTCCTCCCTCTCTGGCGGCAGGCTTAAAAGGCCTTTATCCCCCTCCCCGTGCCCCCTTCCTGTTATCAGCCATTCCCCCATTCCCCCTTTTTACCCAGGGTTAATCCTCCCAGATGGAGAGGACGTGAGCTCGTGCTCCAGCTCTTTTCCAAAGCAACGGGCCGTGTTGGCCTGTCCCAGGTCGTTGTCCAACCAGTGATATGCTATTCCAAAGATAGAACCGCAACCCACATTTCCACATACACACACTCACACACTCACTCACACACACACTCACTCACTCACTCACTCACTCCCTCACACACACACACACACACACACACACACGCACACACGCATACACGCATACACGCATACACACATACACGCATACACGCATACATACACACACACACACACACATATACACACACCCCCTCAGCTTAATGTTAGTCACTATTGCACAAAGCAGCTAAATCCTAGGAGTTAGGGTTCTTTAGAGAAGCGGAAATGTGTGTGACGGGGGGGGCTCTCTCTCTATTTTCTCTTTTTCGTACTTGAAAGTCACTTTTCTCGTTTTCATCCAAGAAAGTACCACTAACAATGTGTTGACTCAACTGAAGTCAAGTAATTCGGGGGGGCCTGGATTCAATCGCTCTGTCACAAAGGTTTTTCCTACTTTGACAAACTTGTTAGTGACTTGGTATAATTATGAAAATAAGACTAGCTGGTTTCAAGTTCATATCATACTGTCATTGTCTCTAATGCACTCTCCATGCTCCAGTTTTAGAACATTATAAATATGGATGTAAACACTGCTAATAATAGTGGCGACAAACACTCCCTCACACACGTTTTCCCACTCGTAAATCAGGGGCTTAACGTATACATGCTGTATCCTCGGTTCTAAAAGACACAGACTCCAACAATGCTTCAGCTCTAAATGGATCCTTCCCTCTCCCTTTGTTTTATCTGCCTGCGACACCAACGTCCTGTAGCTGGAGCTCTCATCATTACACAACATCACCTCGCAGCAATATCATGAAAATGACTATACTTTAATTAACTATGCCATACTTAATTAACTATACCATAACAAATAATTTCCTTTACATGTAAAATACATGCATTCATACAACTGCAGGCTTTATCGCTATGATCAATCAATTAAAACAAAACGAGAACATTTTGGAAATGTTGTTCACCCCTCAACAACCGCTGTCACAACACAAGTCATTAACATGAATATGTCTGATTGGTGAATTCTCTGCCAATCAAAACAGTCTTAAATCCAGAGGCTTTTCGTGGGATATTCTAATCCAGGCTAAGAATATATGAGGCTATGGCTTGCAACATGGCTGACAAAACATGTGACCATGACTGTGAGGTAATTGGAAGGTGACACAGGGTCTTACTCATCCCGGCTTTCCACATCAACTCTGTGTTTAGATATGAGAGCATGTGACGCTGACATTCACAGATGTATAGTGCATACATCCCTGCATAGCCAGACGGGGTGATGTGGACCACTCAGCCATCAAACATGTCTGAGTGTTTATTCCAGACAACCTCGTTTCAAACAGCATGTCATGCCAGTGCGGAGGAGGCGGCTGGCGGAAATAGAAATCAGAGGACGGGCTCATTGTAACGCAAGAAATGGAATAAGGAATGGTATGAAACACGTTTGAACACCATTCAATGAACACCATTCATTATTCTATTCCTTTGATACCATTCCCTACTCCATTCCATGGATTACAATAAGCCCATCCACCCATGTCTGCCTCCACCAGCTTCCTCTGTCTCAGTGGTATGACTGCATTGAGTTGTAGGAGATAACTGTGATAAACACATGAAAACGGAGATGTATAAAACATGTTAACTACCTAAACTACCTAGTTGAACTAACATGTGAACTAACCCAGCACTGTTTTAGCCTGTCCTACCAAGAGGTGACTTTTTTCAGAGGCTGCCCACGAACATGTCAAGCCCAAAATACAGCCTGGGCTTCGGGCAGGTGTCCTTCAAGTTAAATACTGTACACACACTGACCTCCAGTTAAAAACAAACCCACAAACCACCACTCAACACTGCAGAGTGCATCACCTCTCCTCTACCAAAGGGACGACGGTGCCTCAAACAGCCAGTCAAGGGAAGCAACCAAACAAGCAGTCACATTACTTTCATGTCGAATTTAAATTGCTGAATCTATACTCAATCTAACCACCTCCTCTGTACTATTAAACAATAGCAACAACAATAGCAATAGCTATATGTTTCTGTACCGAGGTTCTTGAGGACCCCTAGTTAAATGAGGAGCTTACTATGCTCCGGTCGCCTGGCACTGAAAATAAACAACGGAATGGGAGCCATCCGAACACTGTGTGCTGCCCTGATTGGCAGGGGCCAGGTGGATGCTGGGAGGGCCTGTATAGCCATATATACATACACATATCCCAGAATGCACTGTTTTCGGCACCAAGGGTGGCCTGCCAAGGGACAACAGTGTGTCTGCACAGCGTCACGCTCGACTAAACCCAGGCCACCTGTCATTGTTGTTAACTATAAAGAGCTGCATGTCAAGTGGACCAGTGATAACGGACTAGATACAGCGGCCTGTGGAAGTAGTGGGACAGTGAAGCATTTTGTCTTCTTTTGGCACCTTGAAAGTTAAGAGGTTAAGGGATAGATTCTCAGCGTGTATTTGATGGTATTTGTGTACATATTCGTTTCACCATTCAGGAATGACAACACCTTTTTGGCTTGACAGGCATTTCTGGTTCATCAGGTGTGTTCTGTCACATCATTTTTTGCAGGCACAAGTGAGCTTTCAATATCTAGTATTGATTCTAGACTTTGCATTTGCCTTTGGAGTCTTTGAAGACAGGGAGGCCATTATCAGGCTGAAATATGGGACAAAATCGATCAGAAACATGAAGCCTGAAACCTACCAAACTCTACCTTTTGGAACCTCACCTTGTGGAATTCCCGATAGTGAAACCAATATGTACACGAATACCATCAAATAAAGGCTGAGAATCTCTACTTTCTCCTCAGCAATTGTTTGATTTCAAATTTAAACTTTGAAGAGACAAAATAAAAGAGAAAAATCCCATTCCATGTCCCATTACTTATGCAATGGGACAGTGGGGCAGTGTATTTATTGTGTTGTGAATTATTGAAACAAGCTAGTATTCGTGTCATTAATGGTAGTGTTGACACAGAATGTAATTGGCATTGATCTTGAAAAGACACTTAACCCTAACCCTACCTTGAGGTTACCTTTGCAAACCACAAGTTAAGAATTACAAACGGTATCTTACCATCAAATGATTTGGGTCAAAACTAAATCTCTTTTAGTAGGTCAACCTTTCAAAAAAAAGGGGGAAAAAAGTACTCTAACCCTCAGACGCATATTTAACAGCAGTCTGTGCAATGGGATCAGGAACTCACAAACATTCTGGCCATGCAATAAAAACACACACACCATCTGGGAAGGCCCGAGTTAAAAGGCTCCCACACCTGCAAAGAGATGGCCGCTCTCAGAAGCTCTGACAGTACGTCCACCTTAACTTGTTTTCACAGGACCTGCTGAGACACTTACCGGTCAGTTAAAACCCTGGCATCCTATTGACAAGTCCAATTAGCACTAATGTGTGTACGCTCTCACCTCCCTTGGTTCTCACAGGCCTGCTCGCTCGAGCCGATAATGCGCACACACACATGCGCGCGCGCGCACACACACACACACACACACACACACACACACACACACACACACACACACACACACACACACACACTCTTGCCTACCTAATTACTTGATGATTGACACCTGGGGGCGAGAGCAGGGAAACAGGTGGGCTTGGTGACTGAGGGGGTTCTGCCTCATGTTAAGTTTGGCTTGCTGACCACCACTGAAAGTAGAGTAAAGAAGTACAAACTGTCTAGTGTGATGGCTGAGGGTTTCCCAGTAAATATGAGTCAATGTGGGTGACTCTTGCTGGTCTACCCAGGCCCTCTTATTCTAACTGCTGGGTCTGGTGTCTACAGGTCTAGAGTGTCTACAGGTCTAGTGTGTCTACAGGTCTAGAGTGTCTACAGGTCTAGTGTGTCTACAGGTCTAGAGTGTCTACAGGTCTACAGGTCTAGTGTGTCTACAGGTCTACAGGTCTACAGGTCTAGAGTGTCTACAGGTCTAGTGTGTCTACAGGTCTAGTGTGTCTACAGGTCTACAGGTCTAGTGTGTCTACAGGTCTACAGGTCTAGTGTGTCTACAGGTCTAGTGTGTCTACAGGTCTACAGGTCTAGTGTGTCTACAGGTCTACAGGTCTAGTGTGTCTACAGGTCTACAGGTCTACAGGTCTAGAGTGTCTACAGGTCTACAGGTCTACAGTGTCTACAGGTCTACAGGTCTAGAGTGTCTACAGGTCTAGTGTGTCTACAGGTCTAGTGTGTCTACAGGTCTACAGGTCTAGTGTGTCTACAGGTCTACAGGTCTAGTGTGTCTACAGGTCTAGTGTGTCTACAGGTCTACAGGTCTAGTGTGTCTACAGGTCTACAGGTCTAGTGTGTCTACAGGTCTACAGGTCTACAGGTCTAGAGTGTCTACAGGTCTACAGGTCTACAGTGTCTACAGGTCTACAGGTCTAGAGTGTCTACAGGTCTACAGGTCTAGAGTGTCTACAGGTCTAGAGTGTCTACAGGTCTAGAGTGTCTACAGGTCTAGAGTGTCTACAGGTCTAGAGTGTCTACAGGTCTACAGGTCTACAGGTCTAGAGTGTCTACAGGTCTAGAGTGTCTACAGGTCTACAGGTCTAAAGTGTCTACATGTCTAGAGTGTCTACAGGTCTACAGGTCTAGAGTGTCTACAGGTCTAGAGTGTCTACAGGTCTACAGGTCTAGTGTGTCTACAGGTCTAGAGTGTCTACAGGTCTAGAGTGTCTACAGGTCTACAGGTCTAGAGTGTCTACATGTCTAGAGTGTCTGCAGGTCTACAGGTCTAGAGTGTCTACAGGTCTAGTGTGTCTACAGGTCTAGAGTGTCTACAGGTCTAGAGTGTCTACAGGTCTAGAGTGTCTACAGGTCTACAGGTCTAGAGTGTCTACAGGTCTAGAGTGTCTACAGGTCTAGAGTGTCTACAGGTCTACAGGTCTAGAGTGTCTACAGGTCTACAGGTCTAGAGTGTCTACAGGTCTACAGGTCTAGAGTGTCTACAGGTCTAGAGTGTCTACAGGTCCAGAGTGTCTACAGGTCTAGAGTGTCTACAGGTCTACAGGTCTAGAGTGTCTACAGGTCTACAGGTCTAGAGTGTCTACAGGTCTACAGGTCTAGAGTGTCTACAGGTCTAGAGTGTCTACAGGTCTAGAGTGTCTACAGGTCTACAGGTCTAGAGTGTCTACAGGTCCAGAGTGTCTACAGGTCTAGAGTGTCTACAGGTCTAGTGTGGCTACAGGTCTAGTGTGTCTACAGGTCTAGTGTGTCTACAGGTCTAGAGTGTCTACAGGTCTACAGGTCTAGAGTGTCTACAGGTCTAGAATGTCTACAGGTCTACAGGTCTAGAGTGTCTACAGGTCTAGAGTGTCTACAGGTCTAGAGTGTCTACAGGTCTAGTGTGTCTACAGGTCCAGTGTGTGGTGGAGGTGTCTACAGGTCTGGTGTGGTGGCTGTGTCTAGTTATCAAGGGCCTGCGTGGCTGCCCAGGGATACCCTGATGATGGCACCACGTCACGCCAGCTTGCATCACGACCCAATGTGACACAAAATGCCTGCCGACCACAGCCGACAGCCAACTGTGCCCGAAATACACTTCCACCTGTCGTCATGGTGAAGCTGGCCCGAGGGCACAAGTGCAGAAGGAGGGCAACGTTTGGCATGTACAGTATCAAGTGTGGCACATGGTTCTAGACCAGTAAAACCTGTTGGATCCTTGTCATTTGTTGCCCCTCCTAAAACAGAGGCTCTGAAATTCCTCATTGTACTGTGGACAGCGCCACAGCGCCAAAGCCTACTGTATCAACATCCATTTATATCCCCTTTACTTTGATCTGGAGTGTCTCGCCCTCTCCAACCTTGCTGGGACACTTTTAGTGCTTTGTATCATTGGCTTTTATATCTGTAATTGCTGTAAGGCACACACACTTAGGACAACAAAAGCTCACACGAGTTATCAGTAACTCACATCAATCAGCTTTTGCATGTGCAGTTACATGTGTTGGGTGTTATAAAACAGCTAAGATAACCATTGCCACGGCAACCCCAGTACTATGAATGACTGCAATCCATAGTATCACCGTCATATTTTTTTTTTTACGGAGGGCAAACTCTCCACAGCCCAAAGGGATGAAACCAAAGCAGGATTTGAACAGCACAGATTAGTCACAGTGGCTAAGATGCATTGATTACAGCAGAGGTGTGCTCAAGTCAGTCAGAGGAGGGGTGGGGGTGATGGGTGAGAGGGAGAGAGGGAGAGAGTTTTACCTGGTGGACACACACAGCTATGGGGCGCTTCTCTGGCTTCTCGTGTCTTGGGAAGACGAGACTCTAGTTTCTGCACGGGAAAAAAAAACATACATTGACATTTATTGAAAACAAATGACAGCGATGATAATGACATTGGACTCTAACATTAATTAATCTAATTATCTTAATCAAGGTATCAAAGTTTGGCTGTTGACCTCATTAGAATAAACTTGGTGTGAATTATTATTTTGTTTGTTGTTGTTAAAAATTACATTTTATTGACATTTCTATCTTATACTATATGAGGAATGGCAGTGCTCTGTTTATATAATTCAAACATGTGCTAGGCTTGATGTTAGCTGTTATTCTAAGCATCAGTTCAATAACATACATGAGTATGTTATGCCAATGTTGCTACTACTTTCACTGACCAAGATACTGCACATTGGAGGTAGAAAGGTGATCTTGATATAATCGAACAACTAAAAGTGAACATACTACGTGTTATATCCTTCCATAAGTACACCTGAGGCCAGTGAGATACTGTGCCATTACTGTCATGTCAAACTTACCAGACATGCTCATAAAAAACTGTCTGCCTGGAGATAGCAAGGAGATGAAAAGCCAAAACGCTCTCGTCATTCAATATTTAAAAACTCTCATGCAAAATCAATCCCCGAACCGCTTCCTGACATATTTCTCTTAACCCACTTTATATTAATCATGAATAGTTTCCAGGAATATATTTGGTTGATACTGGCAAGCCACCCTCTCTCTTTCAGCTGGAGAACTCTTTAGAAAAGTCAGGCCACTGTGAGCCCGCTCCTGATCTCTAAAACGCCAGGTTTAAACCCTTAACAGCGCACACGGCCATGTCAAGCATTCTTCCACCTGGATAATAGTAGACAGGCCCCTTTTTTTTCTTCCATTGATGCTCCTGGATCCGGCCAGTCAAATATGACACTAAAAGCTGCCACGACCACATCAAGGGTCATGATTGATAACAGAATAGGAGAGACTGCAGAGAGGAGGGGGAATATGTAATGAGAGAACTTCAAACGACTGTTAAACCGTTCACTTCTGCATTGTGTTTGCAGGCAACATTTGCTTTTAAGCCTTTCAACTGAATACGGTGACTTATTTAGGCTGAGAACGGAGAGAGAGAGATCTCTGTGCAGGCTGGCTTGGAGGTGATAACAGGTATTGTGTATGTGGATGGTGGTGGAGGGAGGAGGAAGGGGGGGGCTTAGTTATGATACATACATAGCAGCTGAGGTGCTCACTCCTTTTGGGAAAGAGGGTAGAGAGAAGAGGAGTGATGCGGGGGGGGGGTACATTCTCCGCCTCTCTGCCTCCTCACTTTAATGGTAACCCGATGCCAGAGTTTTTGATCTGGTTTTAACATTCTATTTTAAAAGGATGACAAAACGTTTTACTATCCCAAAGTCAGATTAATACTAAGACCCTCGGACTTCTCTGCCTAGGCTGGGGCCCATGCTATAGAGCAATGGTGTGAGGTACGCCGTCCTCCCGGCCCCTGTCCTGCTCTGGCTACATCTCCGTTACTGGACTCAGGGACTATAGGGACCTCGGGCCGTGCGTATTCCTTAGTCCTTTCCGTGAAACCAATCCCCCCGTTCGAGATGACGAGCTGAGTCTTCTACCAGCCCGGCCCATTAACACATGGGTATCGTCAATCAAACGCTCCTAAACCCTTTAGCACCAGGTCGTATAATGTGCTATTGATCTTTTCCTAATCAACAAGCAAGAGTGTTGAATGTACAGGTGTGATTGATTGATGAATATTGACACTCTGCAGACTCTGCTCCCCGATAGCATGGGCCGTATAAGCAGGGGCGAAAGAACTGAATGAATGCTTTAAACAGGGGGGGGGGGGGGGCTAAATCAATACAAATCTACCATAGACAACCTATTATTCTGAGGCTGTATTTCGTTTGTGAATAGCCTCCTCTGTGAAATATGTACAATAGATACAAGACGAGAACTGTTAGAAGGCTGACAGTCTGGAAATAGATATCAAATATTATCCCCTCAATAATATCCCCTTGTTTTCCAAAGTGCTCTCAGACCTGACCTCTTAGCTGAAGCACTATGAGTCTAACCCTAGTGTATGTGAACACTATGGGCCGGTTTCACAGACAAGGTGAATCCTAATCCTAGACTAAAAAGACTAGAATCCTAACAAGGGCCTAATCCTTGACTAAAAAGCATCTTTGATGGAGATTCTATATTGAAAGTGTGATTTAGTCCAGGACTAGTCTCAAGTCTTGTCTGTGAAACCGGCCCTATGAGTCTAACCCTAGTGTATGTGAACACTGAGTCTAACCCTAGTGTACGTGAACACTGAGTCTAACCCTAGTGTACGTGAACACTGAGTCTAACCCTAGTGTACGTGAACACTGAGTCTAACCCTAGTGTATGTGAACACTAGGGCCGGTTTCACAGACAAGGTTTAAGCCTAATCCTAGACTAAAAAACATCTTCAATGGAGATTTTACATTGAAAGTGTGATTTAGTCCAGGACTAGGCTTAAGCCTTGTCTCTGAAACCGGCCCATGAGTTCAGCCCTAGTGTATGTGAGGCTCTGACTGTGACGAAGCGCAGAGGCCACCTAGGTCACTTCTCCTAGAGTATGTTGTTTGCGTTAGCCTGTCTGACTAGCACGTGGAACAATAAACACACACACACACACACGTTCATTCTTCCGTGTGTTACAATACAGCAATATTACATAATATTACATATTATAAGCAGCGGAGTGGAGTGGAGTTGGTGACTCTGGGCTCAGCGATGGTCTGGCTGGCCAAAACACCTCAACACTACAAATTATGCTGTACTTTACACACCGTTGGGTGACAAATCAGTTGGGACCAGCGCGAGGAACCGGGGCAGGGAGAGACCGTATTTCTTACTTTTCCACACCTCTGAATCTGGACTCAAACTAACACCAAGCTTCAGCACTAAGAAATGTGTACGAGGCTTCAGCCGAACCATTGGAGACCACTTTGTGATTAATTGTTCATGTTAAACAGGCCACTTTTAGGGTGAGATGAAGGTGTGTTCACGGGGTCTGAGCTAACATAAGAGTCACCCAAGACTTTAGATTTTGTTCCATTTTACTGAAAGCACTTTTGAAAGATTACATTTTGATGGCTAATATATATTCCATTCTTTAACATACGCCGTGGTATAAACTGTAATGAAATGTCAGCTTGTAGATTTAATTGAAACATAACTACTGCGCTTTTAATCAGACGCAGGGCAAGAAATTAATTTTCATTTTAGAAGAAAAAAAAGATCCAGAAACATTAGTGAATAAGCTACGAGAAGCTTCCTCTAATCCAACTGTGATTGGAAAATAGTGGGAAATTATTTAAGCCTGAACAAATCACATTTTCCATACAGGATTCCAACTTCTAGTCAATAAAAAATAAAAAAAATAAAAAAAGAAAGTGGGTCTGCACAGTGTTGTGTGAGACACTTTGACGCAGTCCTCTAAATCTCAACCACATCTGCTGTTACGTCACATTAATAATGGGTATTTATATAAACACACCTAAACAAAGAGATGAACCACAATGCTCCAGGCAAGATTGGAGTAGAAGTATGCTCAATGCAAAATGCTGTAGATTAGAAGACTTCTAAGAGATCCGAGGGGTATTTGTGACATACCATATAGGCTACACAATAATAATAATAATAATAATAATAATAATAACTTTTGTTTGTATAGCACTTTTCCTGCACTTTTCCTTGCAGCTCAAAACAATGCCAACTCTAGAGTCCTTCATTTTCACAGTAATCTTACTCATGCAGGAGGGGGCAGATATCTGTCTGTGTTTATAATGTTCTTAATGATCCCATGTGAGAAGTGTGGCCCTATGTGCTACAGCAACGTCGTTCCTGCCGTGACAGTTTGTGGAACCTGTGAGTCTCCTGGCTCCTGCAGTGAGCGCAGCTGTGCATGATAAGTGCATGTCCAATGATGTCCCCAGCGAAAGTGTAGGGGTCAAGATAAACAACGGTAGACTACAGCAAACAGGTGAAGGGAAAACAGAGGCCCTGAGGGACTTCAATCACAGAAGAGATTGATAGTCTAGCTGTGGAACTGGTCAATTAAAGGCCAGCACAAGGGCGCGTTGAAAAGCCCGTTTCAAAACAACACATGTGATCCCAGGGTCAGTCCTGTTATCTAAACCATGATGCGCAGATGATTTGACGCACGCACCCCATCCATGACTGCCAATTCGAACAATTCAGTGTGGGATTAATTAAACTGGATTGGCATTTATAACATATGAATTGTAGCCTATAATTTCCTATGAGATATGGGCTATTGTAAAATGCATATGTCACAGGTTACAATGCAGTTCAATCAAGTTCTTAAAAATCAATAAACACTATAACTTAGAAGAACATTCAAACTTAACCCGATCTTGTTATGACGGGCAACTGGTCTAATTCCAATCGGAACTGAGCAGTCTCCCCAGCCACTTGAGGAATGAGCGAGGTGTAGTGACTACATTATGGGTTCATGTTCTCCTCTTACTGTTGGTTGTGTAGTGGGAGGGAACCAGTTCTGGCACTAGGGGCAGAGGGGAGGATTATTAACGTTGCACCTTCCTGTTTAGATACACGAGTTTTGGTAACCATTTTTCTGGTCCTGTACTGAGAGTACAAGTTGTTGTTTTGATTAAACAGTTATCATTACGTTGCCTACGTCTTTCCTTTTTCCTCCGGCACTACACTGGTGACCCGACGTGGATTTTTGTTAACGTAATTGTGTACAAAAACCAGCGACGAACATTACAATCCTGCAAAATGTCCGGGCGAGGAAGACGTTCGAACCAGCGGCAGCCATCACCATCCCCTGTCAGGGTAACGCGTGGTGCGCACACTCCCACTCTCAGGCTACCAGAATTCTGGGACTCAACGCCTGCTGCATGGTTTGCTATTGTAGAGGCACATTTCAATAAAAGTGACATCGATGACGACGACGACCGGTACAACCATGCTGTGGCAATGTTGGGCAGCTCCACCGCAGCTCGAGTGGTAGGTTTTTTGTCTGCTCCCCCGACGACGAACAAATATGAGCGCCTCAAGGCCCTGCTTCTAGAGACATTTGAACTGTCCACTGCGGAGAGGGTGCGTCGCCTATTTGCCATGTCGGACTTGGGTGACGAGAGGCCTTCTGCGAGCATGGAGAGGATGCTAAACCTGCTCGGTACAGAAGACCCCATGATCCTCTTCACAGAGCTGTTCATGCGCACATTGCCAGCTCAAGTTAGGATGGCGCTGGCCAACACCGCCATCATGGAGCCCCGCGCCCTGGCCAGGGAGGCGGACCGGTTCGTCTTGGCCATGCCTCAACGGTCCCCCGACCTGCTCGCTCCCGCGGCCGCCCCGCCACCCGACCGTCGCAGGAGAGCGAAGGATGACGCCAGACCTTCTGGCCAGCAGGGTAACGCTGCGGGCCATTGTTTCTACCACGCCACTTTTGGCGCCAAGGCCAAACGGTGCCGCTCACCCTGCACCTTCGGACCGACGGGAAACGGCGGGGCCGGCGCTCAGTAGTGGCCCTGAGCGCTGGCGTCACCAACAGGCTGCTCTTCATACAAGACACCGCCTCTGGTCGCAGTTTCCTTTGTGACACAGGTGCCCAGTGGAGCATCATTCCGGCAGAGAGATCGGATATGGCGAAGGAGGAGCGTGGTCCGCAGTTGGCAGGCGCGGACGGCACACCTATCTGCTCTTACGGCACTAGGGCGGTGGACGTGTGCTTCGGAGGGCAATGTTTTTCGTGGGATTTTGTCATAGCGGCTGTCACATTTCCCCTCCTTGGTGCGGATTTTCTGTGCGCCCACAACCTGTTGGTGGACGTGGGGAACAGGCGCCTGGTCAACTCACAGACTTTCGCTTCATTCGCCTGTACGCAGGGGGAGGCGGTCTACAGCGGGTGGTCCAATACGCTCGCCGAAAGTGACCAGTACCTTCGGCTGCTCGCCGAATTCCCCGACCTTACCAAGCCCACCTTCTCCGCGCCCACGGTGAAACACGGAGTGGAGCACCACATCGAGACCGAGGGGCCTCCCCTCCACGCCAGGGCCAGGCGCCTCAACCCGGAGAAGCTGGCCATCGCCAGGGCGGAGTTTGCGCATATGGAGCAGGTGGGCATCGTTCGGCGCTCGAGCAGCCCCTGGGCGTCTCCCCTGCACATCGTCCCTAAGTCAGACGGCGGGTGGCGCCCATGTGGGGACTACCGCCGCCTCAACGACGCGTCCAAGCCTGACCGCTACCCGGTCCCACATGTCCAGGACTTTTCAGCGAACCTGGCAGGCAAACGCTTCTTCTCCAAAGTGGACCTGGTACGGGGGTACCATCAGGTGCCGGTGCACCCCGAGGACGTCCCTAAGACGGCCGTAATCACGCCATTTGGGCTCTTCGAGTTTCTGCGGATGCCGTTCGGCCTGAAGAACGCGGCGCAGACCTTCCAACGCCTCATGCACTCGGTGCTCCGGGACCTACCATTCCTCTTCGTCTACTTGGATGACATCCTCGTCGCAAGCACCACGGAGGAGGAGCACCTGTCCCACCTCCGGGCCCTTTTCACACGGCTCAGCCAACATGGGCTGATTGTCAATCCGGCGAAGTGTGAGTTCGGACGGAACGCCATCGACTTTCTCGGGCACCGGGTCTCCGCAGAGGGGGTGACCCCCCTCCCCTCGAAGGTAGAAGCTGTCGCTGCTTTCCCGCGCCCCAGCACAATCAGCGAGCTCAAGGGGTTCATCGGGATGGTAACCTTCTACTATCGCTTCCTCCACCACATCGCTCACATCCTGCGGCCTCTGTACGATGCCCAGAAGGGCAAGACTCTGAAGCAGCCGGTGGACTGGACGGCGGAGCGTGTCAAAGCCTTTCAGGACACCAAGGCGGCCCTGGCCCGCGCTGCCATGTTGGCCCACCCCTCGCCCTCGGCACCCACTGCTCTCACCACGGACGCCTCTGACTTTGCTGTGGGAGCGGTGTACGAACAGTGGGTTGGGGACGCCTGGCAGCCTCTTGCATTCTTCAGCCGCCAGCTGTCTCCCAGAGAGCAAAGGTACAGCACATTCGACAGGGAGCTCCTCGGGCTGTGGCTTGCTGTCAGACACTTCCGTTTTTTACTGGAGGGCCGCGAGTTTACGGCCTACGTGGACCACAAGCCACTCACGCACGCCATGTCCAAGGTGGCGGAGCCGTGGTCCGACCGCCAACAGCGCCAGCTCGCCTACATATCCGAGTTCACCACAGACATCCAGCACGTTGCTGGGAAGTCCAACCAGGTCGCGGATTGTCTCTCCAGGGCGGTGGTTGGTGCGGTCCAACTGGGTTTGGACTACGCGCGCATGGCTGCAGACCAGGCCGCCGACCCCGCCGTCCAGGCTCTCAAGTTGTCGGACACAGGACTGCGCCTAGAAGAGGTGGTTTTCGGTGACGCAGGGGCCACGCTCCTGTGCGACGTCTCCATGGGTCAGCCACGACCGGTGGTCCCCGCCAACTGGAGGCGCCCCGCCTTCGAGGCGATACACGGCTTGTCTCACCCTGGTAGGAAACCGTCCTCACGGCTGGTGTCAGAGAAATTCGTCTGGCATGGGCTCAAGAGGGATGTGAGGGCCTGGGTTGACACGTGCATCGCCTGCCAGCGCGCCAAGGTGCATCGACACGTCAAGGCCCCCCTGGAGCAGTTCTCTGTGCCTGAGCGGAGGTTCGATCATGTAAACGTGGACCTGGTAGGGCCGCTGCCCCCCTCGCACGGATACACCTATCTCTTTACCATGGTGGACAGGACGACTCGCTGGCCGGAGGCAGTTCCGCTCTCCTCAACGACAGCCCCCGACCTGGCCCGGGCGTTCATCGCGGTGTGGGTCTCCCGCTACGGCACCCCTGCTGATCTCTCCTCTGACCGTGGCTCACAGTTTACTTCAGAGCTGTGGGCAGCGGTGGCGGAGAATCTGGGGGTCAAGCTCCACCGCACAACCGCCTATCACCCGCAGGCGAACGGGCTCTGTGAGCGTTTCCATCGATCCATGAAGGCCGCCCTTCGAGCCAGCCTCACGGACAGCGACTGGCTTGACAAGCTGCCGTGGGTCATGCTGGGGCTCAGGACAGCGCCTAAGGAGGACCTCCAGTCGTCGTCCGCTGAGCTGGTGTTTGGACAGCCGCTGCGGGTCCCCGGTGACTTCATTCCCAAGTCAACGGAGCCCTGGTCCGCCGCCGCTCAGCGCGCCTCCCTGCTGGACAGCGCCAGGACCTTCGTCCCGGTCCCGACTACGCAGCATGGTGTCCCTACTTCGAGGGTGCCCCCGGAGCTGCACTCAGCGAGGTTCGTTTTCATTCGTCATGATGGCCACAGGACTCCACTACGTCCTCCTTATGACGGGCCTTTCCGTGTCATCGAGGCCGGAGCCAAGAACTTCATGGTTGACATGGGGGGTAGGCCTGAGTGTGTGTCCGTTGATCGCCTCAAACCGGCCCACTTGGACCTTGAACTGCCCCTGGACTTGGCCCTGCCACCGCGCAGAGGCCGGCCTCCAGTCCTACCTCCCCTGCCGCGCCCTGGCCATTCCCCCCTCCGACCCCGACAACCCCCCGCAGCTCGCGAGCCCCCGGTCGTCG